>NW_003299164.1:345422-549496 GCF_000151145.1 Microsporum canis CBS 113480 | reverse complement strand
TCTACGGAAGTTGAAGGCTGGGGGTATGGTGGTGTCGTTGGACCAGCCATTTTGGAGGCAGACAAGATGCGAAGACGGAAGCGTGGTGCAACTGATACTACAGAAAAGGAGAAAACCGCCGTTTATAGAAACTGGGCGAGAGTGTTGGAAGCAGATGGAGGAAATGAGGCTGCAGTGGGAAGATATTCTTTCTCGAGAAGAGAAGAACAGTGTTGCTTCTTGATACTCAGTATTCCCTCTACCCCTTTTCTTCTTCCCCTAGTTACTTACCCTGAGGATGTTACTGCTCTCTTACGAGGGGCTCCAATGAGTTTTACCTTTTATTACTCATATATCTAGGGTTTATATATCTTAATTATGTTATTAATTAACCGCTGTATTCAGCCTAACCTCTGTATCCTGCTTGCTCTATCCCACCACTGTGAATAGCAGTTAGACATGGCTAGTCGATAGGTGGTTTCAATTGAATGGGCGCTTTGATGTGTTGTGAGCCGAGAGAGACGCAGGTTAGGAACAAATGGGTGATGTTACGGATGGTGATGGAGGATTTGGTGAAAAGGATAACCAACAGTTATGGCCTTAGTATATAACTAGTTAATATAAAAATGGCCTCGCCAGGAGATATGTCAATACATATTTGACAGTCTTGGAGAAATCAATAACAGGCCTTCACAGGGTTTTAAATGCAAATATTCACTTAAAGCTACATACATAACCCAGTTCTAGCCTCCAACATATACCAACGTTTCCGCAAGATAGATAACAAGCTGATCAGGTTCATGACTAGTATTCGATTGCTCCGTCTCGGTATTCGATGATATCAGGTGTCAACTCGACAAGCGGGAGGGCCACCGTTCTGTAATATCGTCCCAGCTCTTCAGCATTCATCTGATTGGTCACGAGAGCAACATGAGCATCGGACAAGCCCTTGTTGTTCGCATCATCAGCGAATGGCACTTTCTGGAGGTAGTACCCATTGACTTTCAGGAACATATCAGCAGCTAAGAGGGCAGTGCGCTTGTTTCCGTCCTGGTAGGCATGGTTTCGCATGATTTTCTCTGCGAGATTTGCAGCAAGCTGAAAAACGTCTTCTTGCTTAGCATAGTGTTTCAAATTCATTGGCGAATGAAGGGCGGACTCGAGTAGATTCGGTTGGGTTGGGAACCTTTCAGCGATGTGCCGTCGATGAAGGTACTGGACTTGATTCAATGTCAAGAATCGAATGGTCCTAGCAGCCATGTTGCAGGTGCAATAAGGATCGAAGCAACAGGAAGTGTACGTTTAAATCGCTCCAAGGTTATGGTGATTAAAGCCGTGGGCTGAGAAGAGAGCAGAAGCTGAACGTAATATGTACCTGAAAAAAACTTGAACAATGGTAATGATGGAGAACCAAGTGCCATGAGGAGGCAGTATATATACGACTTCTCGCAGGATTATAAGCGCCTGGAGCCGTCAGTGCTTACTCAAGTTCGCCCCCAATGTTGGATAAGAATCCTTGTACGGCGTGCATCAAGGAGCATGGAAATCATGATAGTGGGTTTTGGGGTCCAAATGGTAACAGCCTTCTGTGATCTAGTCTAATTGTCACCAATCCAATACTATTACTGGGGTCATGGATGCATGAACGATTACAATGAACCAGGTACTTACACTCCTTTCAGCTGGAACTACAAAGCATAGTAGCCAACCAAAATACACGCAAGGCCTTGCCATGTAACGGCTAGTCGAGAGATATATAAAATGTCATCGAAACGCAGTTTTATCTATTTTTGGCCCTTTAGGCGTAAGTGGCTTACTATGTATACCCATGGGCCATTCAATATACGAGTGCTAATAGCAGTAAACGTCGAGGAGGTGCGGCACGGCGGCGGGATAATTATAGCTCACTCTATGGCTCAGCCTATATGACTGGGCGCCTAAACTTATTGATGTTACGGCGGCAAAGGATGTATTGAAGGGAGGCAACTGGTGGGTTATATGTGAACAAGACAATATTCAAGTGGTTTAATACATTTTGACGGTAAAATAACAGTTTTTAAGATCACCTATTCTTCAAATCGTCGAGCTCTTCCTTCAGATTCAGCGCGCTGGCGCTGGCCATCTCAGTAAACCTCGCTATAATTGAGCAATACTTATTAGGGCAGTGTTTCATTTTCTGGGGATAATCAACCATGCAGGCTTACCATCGGGAGTCCCGTCCAAAACGATGCTATTCATCACTCCATCCAAGTATATGGTGGCTGGGCTCGTGTTTGTATCAGTCTGGCGAGGTAAATTTGCAGGAATACGGAGCTGGGGATAACTCGAAGGCCCTATAATATCTAATTAGGTCCTGGGGAGAGAGTAGAAGTCTAGAAATGCGAGATCTAACCCAGGCTGAAGTGCTGCGAGTCGTGGAAAAACGTAACTTTGCACCGTTCTGGCGGGCCTTGACTGATTAGAGGCGATGAGGTGGACTCAGTGTGGCGTGTGGCTGCAGCTTTAAAAGCATTTCCGACTTCTATTGGCACCAGGACGAAGGTATTTTCTGGATCACCGATGGCGATGTCAACTTTTTTGGAGATGGGGACGCCCTTTGCGTTGTAGCTGGTGAAATCTCCAGCGACATCGTGGAGATGTCGAGCGGCCCGCGTTGAAAGCCCTCTTGGCCTGAACGAGGAGGCGAATGCCCGTGGAAGACAGCGAAACATATTGATTGAAGCTGCTCACTTTGAAGGTTGGTAGAAGATTGATGAGAACTAAGCAAGGTGAGGTTGGAGAGAAAAATAAACTTAAGTACCTGAGGTAGCTAGCCTCCTTGACCTAACCTTCCTGTCCACACTACAACCCCTTCGAAATACATTGTTTACGGAATTTACGGCGGACTATATGCTATCAAAATTCGTTTATCACCCGTAAGGCGTAATGCCACGTAGACAACCATAATAAATATATTTTAAATAGTACCCTTTTATATAGATAATACTTTATACGCCTAACCTAAGTACCACTTCTCTTAAGAGAAGGTACAGAGTACTTAGGTAAGATAAATAAAATGTTGGATTAGTCATCCGTTCGACTCTACGACTCGCACCTTATCACTCATGTTTCCATGGGGCAGAAGGCCTTTTTTGTCCCGTGGTCTCATGGCCCAAGGTCCCGACATAAAACACGTAGATAATAGCTTAGTAGGTAAAAGCGGTATTATTAGCCAATAGTATAACTCCTTACTACTTAGTAAGGATATTATATGATTACTATCTTTCCACCTACTTTTATATAAGTTTGTCACATACATAGTAAATGAATTTTGATAGCATAGTACATATAGTCCGCCGTAGAATTATACATATGCTGTTCTAAGAGTACCTACCTTAGGTAGGTTATGTAGGCTGTGAGGCCGGGTCCACGTGCCCCCAATGAATCCATATCAATTAGAGCCCCGCTTATTACCTATGTAGACCTGTTACAAATAATTTATTTTTTACCTTTCTCAATACCGTGTCACCTAGCTAATCTATATAGCAAATTGACATTCCATGTAAAGGGGGAGAGATAGATAGCATTAGATATTATATAAACAATAGATAGCGGTACATGAAGTACTATGACTGCGTCGTGGTAGGAGTTCCGAGGAAGGTGAGATAAGGAACCAGGCCAGAGAGCTTCTCTTTAGGCTCCTCTGTTGAGCTGGAAGTTGGAGTTGAACTGGGCCCGGTAGTGATACTCGGTAGCGAGGTGGGCGGCTGAACGGTGACCTTGACGCTGGTCGAAGGAGATGTAGAAGTAGAAGTAGATGAGGGCGAAGATGCCTGGTGGTTGAAGGCGCCAGCGGAGATGCATATACAGAGGGAGAGGATGGCGAGAAGAGTGACGACCAGGAGGGTCAAGGTGATCCCGAAGAGCCCGCATCCGCAACATCTAGCTCGTCGTCTTTTTTCTTTGCCTTGTTGATAATCTTGTCCGTCGTGTTGGTCCTGTTGATCCTGTGGAATCGGCTGTAGATCAGGCTGGTGCTGCCACGAGCCCGCGAACTGCTTCAGCATGCCAGATAACGAGGTGACTGTTGACCCAGGCTCGCCTGAACGAGTATCCTGGAGAGTGTGGGTATCCTGAACATCTCTCATGGCCGGGTGGACAATCCCATCTATAGTATGAGTGCTGTTGTTCCTAGCCGCCTCGACATCCTTCTCCGTGAGTTTATCCTGGTCGTGACAACGGTTGTTGTCGTGGAATGTGTCGCGTGAGTATATTGATGAGGCTGGCCGTCTTTTCTTCCATGGCTGCTGTTTAGTCTGCCCTCCCTCACTGCTATCATGAGAGGAGAGGGTATATATAGCCCTCTTCGCGCCAAAGACAAAGATGAGGCATGAAAGAGTGAAGGTGAAGTACTGCGCCGCCACTGGAGCTTTCCATTATTATCACACGTCTCAGCATCCGCATCTCCTGCATCTCTAGAAGCTGGAAACGTCTTTCTCTATCTCTCCTACTAGTAGCTTTACCACATAATGGTGCAAAGAAGGGAGAATAATAGGACGTCAAAGACTCCACGGAAGAAGCTCGGCTTACACAGTAAGTACATAGGAGTGAACCATCCTCCTACCCGCAAAGAACGGGTAGTAGATGATGTTAATCAAATGAAACTTAACGAACAAAGGCCGAATTGCGAAACCCTCTAATGTACTTTTAGATCCCTTGAGCGGAAGCAGAAATATAACTAGCGGTTGGATCCAAAAATAGCCCAAAACTTCGCCGTAAGAGGATGTCATCACGTGGTAGGCACGATTAAGCTTAAATAGTTACTTGAGCCTCCCTAGAGTCTATTTTTATGAGTTCAAATTCTTGAATACATGCCCGGAGGGAGTAAATAATCACTTATAGTTACTCCGCTAGGCGTTCATCAATTAATTATCCCGCCACACTTTCCTCCTACTTATAGCCCTTAGGATATTTTTCATCATGCAAAAGATTCGACTGGTTGGCAAAGATATTTGGAACACAGATGGTCAATCATTATAGATGGATTGGGAAAAGATACCCAAAAATGCCACTTTGTGGCCAGGAGACATCTTCCTCAATGGGAAAGCGTATCTGAGGGCCAGAGAGTATATGTACCTACCACGAAATGAAATGAGAACCCTCCGACAGAGGAAACATCGTGAGAACTTGATATCCGTTGAGTAGGTTATACCCAGTTGAATCCTTCTAGAGTATACTGCAAGTGAAGAAGACCTTCTAGCTCAGGAGCGTTAGACTTATTAGAAGGTTACAAACTCCACAATGGATGAGGTTAGTAGTGCCTTGGGCACCTCAATAGACAAGACGGCCCTATGATCCCTAAGCTGCTCGATATCGTAATATATCAGCAAGTTTATATTTTATCCCCGTTCTAGGTGGACATTTAACATGTGCCTAACCTCATGACATATCGATTTAATGTTACTACGTCTATTCAGCTTGATCTTACCGAATAACTTCACTGAATATGCTAATGGTTGCCAGTTACCTTTTCTTTGCAATCGTTTCCTAGTTGGTGTTATATCAGGTAGTAACCTTCTAAATAGCGTGGAGTATCGAAACCTAGTCGTACAAGTCATGCGATCATTGTAGACGCGTAATATAGTTAATCTCCAAGACCACTTCAATATTATAAAAGGCTGAAAATATTCCATTCGGAGGGTATAAGCTAACTATCATAGCTAACACACTCAAGGCCTTCCGTAATTTCATCATAAATGCCACAGTAAACACGCCGCGGGACAAATTGTTTTGAGTATAAAATGGTGGTGAAGAAAGAAGCTTGAAGACATAAGAGTAAAAGAGCTGGAAGAAGTGTTCGGTGAGAAACATGCAAAGCTGCGAGAAGCAGAGAAATAAAGTAAACCCAGCATAGCAGTCAGGAGAATAAAAGATGAAGTAATAAGTTGGTAAAGAAGGGGCGAGTGGAGAGATAAAGGCCAATAAAAGGGAGAGAAAGCCGCTATACAAAGTGGAAGAGGGAGAGATGCAACATGCAGAGAAGATTAGGAGATTAAAAACAAAGAGGGTAAAAAAAGGCCATCAAGGAATTAGGGAAGAAAAACAAGAGTAAGACCGGAGAAAGAACAGAAAAAAAAAAACACCCATCCATCCGATCTATGGTCATATCATCTGCTGCCACTGACCTCATACTGCCCAGATTGAAGATTATGATGTGACGTTGGTTTCTTTTATTATCATATAGTAAATGTGTGGGGAAGTAGACTGTCCACATATCATAGATATGCGGTTTACATGATGATTGCAGGGGCTAGAAAGGATTAGTTAGTTATTAGATTGTATAGTATAGAATAAGGGGGAAAAGGAACGACTTACTGTCAACGTTCTGCTTGATGCTCTTGTGTGGGAGGATAGAGCCGCCGTTGACGTACACCTCATCACCAATAGTCACGTCATCACCAAGCACTGAGACGTTCTCTAGGCGTGCCCAGCGGCCTACAGAGCTGTTCCAGCCGATGATGCTAGACTTGACCCAGGCGTGGTCCTTGACCTTGCTGTTGGCGAGCAACACGCATCTCTGGAGTCGAACACCGTCACCGATGACAACGTTGGGGCCGATGGTCACGTTGGGGCCAATACGGCAGTTCTTGCCAATCTTCGCGGAGGGGTCTACCAAGACGTTTCCGCCGTGGACGTAGGGCTCGCTGGAGGAGGCTAGCAACTTGGAGCCCTGCTTGGTGAGTGAGGTGAGGTAGAGACAGGTTCCGCTGAGGAAGTCCTTGGGCTGACCGACGTCCATCCAGAAGCCCTCGAGATCAAAGGAGTGGAGTTGGCCGTCTTTACATATGGCGGGGAACGTCTCTTGTTCGATGGAGGTGGGGCGGAGTTCGATACGCTTGAGAACGCTGGGGTTGAGGATGTAGATGCCGGCGTTGATGCGGTTACCGACAAACTCGACTGGTTTCTCGACGAAGCGGTCGATGCGGGAGGGGTGGTTGGGCTTGTGGACGACGACACCGTACTTGGAGGGTTCCTCGACCTTGGTGACGACGATAGTGCCCTCTTCGCCGTGGGATTTGTGGAAGTTTGCAAGAGCCTGGAATGGGTATTCGCAGATGACGTCTGAGTTGAGGACGAAGAAAGGCGAGTCGTCTTTGCCCAGTATCTGTTCGGCGAGCTTGAGAGGGCCGGCGGTGCCAAGGGGCTCAGACTCGACAGAGAACTCGATCTTGACATTGTACATTTCCTCATACTGCCCGCGTGTCAGTTACGGTCCACGGAACCAAGTGTGTGCCACAAGGTGTTTTTTTTTCAGGCATATTACCTTCTTGAGGGCAGAAACCATGACATCTGGTCGATAGTTGACAGCCAGGACGATATCCGTCACACCAGCAGCGGCCAAGCTCTCGACCTGATGGAGGATCATAGGACGGTTGGCAAACTCGACCAATGGCTTGGGGAGAGTGAGAGTCTGTCATCGAGTCAGCTTCTCCTTGCTCTCTCATATCAATTGCAGCTCTTGTGCCAGCTGTCCACTTCTGGAGATTCATGCCACCTACCAGTGGTCTGAGACGGGTACCGAAGCCGCCAACGAGAATTAAAGCTATACAGAGACGCCATCAGCCGTGATTCCAGTCCTGCCACAGCAGTGAACAGGCCAACAGACTCAGACGTACCCTTCATGATGTCTGCTGTTTTCTTGAGCTGCCTTTAAAATAGGAGGGAGTGCGGGACGGTTGTGGTCAGATCGAGGAACAAGACAAAGAATGAGAAAAAAAGATGATGGGCCAGCAGAAGATCTTCTCGACTTGTTCCCTTTTATTATTATTATTCACTGCCACTCCGGAAGTTCAGGGGGTGAAGATGTTGTCCTTGTTGTGTTTATTCTTCCTTTTTAGGGGGTTCAGCGAGAGAGAGAGAGAGTGAAGTCAGCTGGGCGAGGGCGACGGTGCCATAGGGTGTGCAAGAAACCCGCGGCATGGCAAAGCCAAAATTTTTTTTTCCCACCAAGTGGATATTGTGATAAAAAAAGGCTCCCCCTGAGGTACTTACGGGATACTTACAGTGACGGGAGATGTTTGGTGGTGGAGGAGGTATGCAAAAGGTACTAATTCCCACCCTGGCCACTCCCCAGAGGCGTCGCGGCCCTGAAACCGTCGAGGACTCCATCCAAGTGCTAGAAGCAGTCGAATGAGCCAGCATCAGGCGGTCCACCATATCTTGAGTATTCGCAAGCCCGTCCCTGGGGCTCTGTCGTTGGTGGCGTGTCCCAAGGCTGAATGGGTGGAAGGGCAGAGTAGCATACTCCGTACAGTATCATAACAAAGCACCGGGTCTAACTACTAATAATTGAAAAGGACACAGTTTGAATAATTGACACAAGTGAAACATGCATTGAGATGAGAGGTAGGATAATGCACACTTGATTGGAAGATCAAAGATAACTCTGTAGAAGCCTTCGCCTCTCGTCCATACTCCGTACATCTATGCATGGAGTTTAATGCCAAATACATGTCAAAAGCTGACCCGTGTTATTGACTGTCTGGGGGAAGAACAGTTGCACGCTTGACCTGACGGACCGGTCCGATAAAGTCGAGCGTCCACGACCTGACTCTGGCTACCTTCGCCGTCTGCGGGTCGTCTGTAGAGTCCCTGAGCAGCCGGCCTGGATAGAGTCCCTCTGAGTCTGTGGCATCAACAGGTCTCCGGTGCAGCAGATCAAGTCTCGTCGTGTTGTTCCGCAAGCTTTGACCGTAGACTTGGTCCTGGAAGGTTCCCAGTGCTACAGACCGGAGGAGGATAATGTCACATGGGCGAAGACCCTCAAGAGCCTGTTCAAGCGGGTTCTTGTTCCCGCCCTGATCTTCGTCTCGTGGTGAAATCCAGCAGCTAATACGAAAACCGGATTTCGTCTCGTCTCCGACCAGCAGCTCGATCAGGTCCATGGCATTACCCCAGCGAGTCCGTACTCGTCGACGCTGCTCGACCGTGATAACCGCCACTATCATATTGACAGTGACTATCCGGGGAGCCAGACCGTGGATGTATGCTGCATCGGGGATGCCTTCAAGGTCGCTGAAGTTGCCGGATACGGACAATCGAACCGCCTCCTTAGTATTATTATTCTTATGGCTATCCCCATCCGCCGTTGGCAGCAGGGTTATGTTGTTCCCTTCGCTCTCCTCCAGGCCGGTGGAGTCGTCATCACCGAACGACCTCGTAATATCATTAAAGGAGGCAGATGAGATGCCTTCATGGAATGCAAAGGACTGCTCGTAAAACGCTGACAGGGTCTCCAGCTCGCTGACTGGATCTCCGCTGTATCTCTCGATTGCTCCCGCTGTAAAGAAGCATCCGCCCTCGTCTATAGGTGGAGTAAATGTCGTAATGCCCCTGACATTCTCCAGACTCCTCCATCGTACTTCATCCGCTGCTTCATGTCTGCCTGAGTTGCTGTCCTGGAGCTCCGATTCATCCCAGCATAGAGAGCTGGCCACAGGCGCTCCGGTCAGTACAATGTGTTTCAATGGCATGCTATGGCATCATAAGCATTCTCCCTCCTCCGTGCCTCATCTCTACTGAGCCACTGTATATATCTTCCACATCTTTCTATCCATCTTTTGTCTTCTTTATATCGCGAACTTCAACATGTTCGCTTAGTAAGCATCCCAAACTTATTCCCAAAGTGGCAACTTCATCAACGGTTTTTTTCTCTTCAACTTTTTGACGATTCAAATATCAAATATTAAGAAGAAAAAAGACCATCGAGATCGTTGGCGACGGGCATGGCTGCCAACATATTGCCTACCTGACCTTGACTTGCACTACAATCTAGTCCCATTCTGCCTCCTCAGACGCCGGATCCTGCGTTCGACAGCCTGAGCAGTCACGCTCGGAATGGCTTTCCACGCGCAACTTGGCCTCCCGGTAAGTTGAGAATACATATACAGGCCCTCAGTGGTGAGTATATGGGCTGACGACGTTGGCAAACTATAGAATATTGCGGCAGTGACCTCCGATCTGTGGCCGTCAGTGTCAAATGTGCTCTCCGCGCCATGGGGAGGTCGCCAGACAACTGTCTCCAGCTCGCGTGCGTACCATGCGTCATCCGTGAGAAAGTCGAAGCAGACGGCGCGGAATGATAGGACTCTGCCGGTAAGTGCTATATATACTGCTTGTGCATGAAACTGGAGAGTGGAAGCTCACTCGCTGTAATAGGCTCGGATTACTTTGCCAGATAGACTTGGGGTAGATACTCTACGAGCAGCCGCGGAACAGAACCTATCCATGCGCCAGTCGTCACCTCTTACCATGTTGCCACAAGGTATGTAGTGGGCATTATATTCGTCAGCTTTTCAGTTCTGTATCTGACTGCTTATCAGGTAGACGTGTGGCCGGTTTGAGCTCGCAGCTCTCCCGACTCACAGCCCCCAGACGCCACCACTCTACTTTATCATTCACTCAACTCAACCGACCCACCACTATCCCCAGACTAGCCGGCCTATCTCCTCTCCAGTCCCAGAGATATCTGTTTGGAGGCTCGTCCCAGAACGTTCTCGCGCGTATGGAGACGTCTGCGAACAATAACCCCGGAAGTGCTGCGGCTCAAAACTCCTTCTACAACGCGCTATTGAAGGCAAATATGCCGGGAATCATCATCGAACGGTACCGAAGTGGGAAATTTGCGAGCAACAGCCTGTCAGAAGCTACGTATATGAAAGCGCTCCAGAAAGTTGGCAGCGGCACCGAATCAGCCATTGGTCACGGACAACAGCAGCTTAACCCCGCAAACCCCAATGTGACCGCGGACCAGCTTCAGGCCATCGGCCAGGCAGTGGCTGCTCGCTCGCATGGCGGTCAAATCGGTATATCTAACAAGAACAGTGGTACCGGAGCCAAGGATACCCCGCTCTATGTCGTTGTTGATGAGTCTCTCGGTAGCTCTATCTTCCGTTGGGTTAGGTTCTTCTTGTTTTTCGGTTTCATCACGTACTTTTCACTTCTTCTCGTTACCGTCTTTGTTGAGACAACTGGTATTATGAAGAATGTCCGAGGGTCGCAGACCAACGAAGCTAAACCTGAGCATCAAACGGTTCGATTCAGTGATGTCCATGGATGCGACGAGGCAAAGGATGAACTTCAAGAGCTTGTCGAATTCCTGTCTAACCCTGACCGGTTTTCCTCTCTAGGCGGTAAACTCCCCAAAGGTATACTCCTTGTTGGGCCTCCCGGAACTGGTAAAACTCTTCTTGCCAGAGCTGTTGCCGGAGAAGCTGGTGTTCCTTTCTTCTACATGTCTGGATCTGAATTCGATGAGATATATGTTGGGGTCGGAGCTAAGCGTGTTCGTGAACTGTTCAACCAGGCGCGTAGCAAAGCGCCAGCTATCATCTTCATCGACGAGCTTGATGCCATAGGCGCTAAGAGAAATGAACGAGATGCAGCATACGTTAAACAGACTCTCAACCAGCTTCTGACCGAGCTCGACGGCTTTTCGCAGACAAGTGGTGTGATCATCATTGCAGCAACCAACTTCCCAGAATTACTTGACAAAGCTCTAACCCGTCCCGGCCGGTTCGATAGGAAGGTCAATGTCAATCTCCCCGACGTTCGTGGCCGTGTCGACATTCTGAACCACCATATGAAGAACATCCAAGTCAGCACAGAAGTCGACGCTACAGTCATTGCCCGTGGAACCCCTGGCTTTTCCGGCGCTGACCTAGAGAATCTCATCAACCAAGCTGCTATCCGCGCCAGTAGGGACAAGAAGGCTAAGGTCGGCCCTGAAGACTTTGACTATGCTAAGGATAAGATCTTGATGGGCGCGGAGGCCCGCAACCGCATGCTTAGGGACGAGGACAAGCTTAAGACAGCGTACCACGAAGCCGGACATGCCCTTGTTGCTTACTTCTCACCTGACGCCATGCCGCTTTATAAGATAACCATTGTGCCTAGAGGCATGTCGCTGGGAACTACACATTTCTTGCCCGAAATGGATATCGTCTCAAAGGATTATACAGAGTATATTTCCGATATCGACGTCTCCATGGGCGGTAGAGCAGCCGAGGAGCTTATATATGGACCGGACAGAGTTTCCAGTGGTATCTCAGGTGTACGTCTCTCCGTTTTCTTTTGTCTTCATTTCCCCACCGTGACTTTGGTCGTTTATTGACTCTATTATATAGGATATTCGAAGTGCCACTCAGACTGCCTTCACGTTAGTGACACAGTATGGTTACTCTAAAAAGCTGGGCAACGTTGACTTGAATACCGGCTACAACAAACTCTCTGCGTCAACGAAGCAAGAAATTGAAAATGAAGTACGCCGTCTTGTTGACGAAGCTAGCGCTCGTGCATCAGCCATCTTGAAAGAGCATCGACATGAACTTGAATTGCTGACCAAGGCCCTGCTCGAATATGAGACTCTAACGAAAGAGGAGATGGAGAGAGTGTTAAAGGGCGAGAAGCTAGATAAGCTATTATTGACTTCCAAGGCACCGATAAAGCTTCCGGAAGCCCTGGCTTCTGTTCATATAAAACCCACCACTGAAGATGCTGCTTCGTCAAAGTGAAGTATGGCACTGGAGAGACGAACATAGGCACCATGGTCGAGAGACTGGAGAGAATAAATTGTATTTCTCCAAGCATCAGACCTATTGTTGATATCAACTTAAGTTGAGTTAATAGTATGCTTAGCAAGCACTCAATTACCGATAATACTGCTTATTATCATCCCTTGTGATGTCATCCAGCTTCGACCTTCTTTATCTCCTTTCCAAACCTTCCTTGCATCTGGGAAGCTCCAAACGTTACTTTTTCCGAAACCTCTCCCCCTCCCCCTTTTGCATCTAGCATTGTACATGGACTCGAAACGCCACATTCGGATGATTTCCCCTACTATGTATGTTCATCCACTTTACACTACCTTTTTGTTTTCTCCCCCCCTTGTTGGCTGCCCCCAAATGTGGGAAGGTTTTGAAATCTTTCTCTGTACTCCGCGTACACTTACTCTACTCGTGTATAACTGGAATAGAATAAAATGTCAAAAGCATCTACGGATAACTAGTATAGGCTATATTTGCCGTAGTCGTAGTAAGGATATAGCATATAAATATATGTAAAAAAAGGGGTAACACGATCCTTACTTCTAACTCGTATATACAAGGGAAATAAAGCGTCAAAAAGAAACCTCAAGACTCTATCAAAAAGGCAAAAGGAACGGCCCGTCCGACCCGGTCGACTCAACCTTCCTTCTCTCTCCCTTATTTTTATCTTTTCATCTCTTTAACTCTTTCGTTGACTCAAGATTTCAGCTTACAAGGTGTCCCCTGAACATAGATAAGGCTCATCTGCGAAGCGCAGGGCGACGCAGGACTTCATCATCGCTTCCCTGCGGTGTAACTGACGGACGTATGTCATCAGCTATCTTTCTACCTTGTAGATCGATCTATCTGTGCGTCATCCATCGTAGCAAGGAGCCCAAGGCCTCCTGATGCGATGATGCCGGCCTGGAGCCCAACCGCTTCACTCCCCCTTGGTAGAACCTGGACATTCATACACCTACTTACATCATAAAAGTGTGAAACAGATATGGTTGATTTATTTCAAACCCCTTAGACTATTAAACTATTCTTTTATCCTTTCTCTTTTCTTTTTTTGAGTCGGCCCAACGCTCGGCTTCAGATCTACAAGGGCATGGTTATACCAATTATGTACGGAGTGCTCACTTTTAAAGGCCCAGAGACTTGAGTCGACGTGAGCATTTCCAAGAAGCCCGTTCACCGTATATCGCGGCCACTAGGTAAAAAGGCTGCAAGGTGGATGCACGCTTGCTGTGTATATACACAGTATGCAAGGAGATCAATACACTAATGACATACCTGGGACCAATTACCCCTTAGGTCAACCTGTATATTGGAATTATGGTCAAATGGCACGGAATTACCTTCCATGGTCTCACAGTCAAAACCACAAACATGATTGACAGAACTACATTGACCCCCTAGCCCCAAACCCGATGTGGCTTGAAAAAATGCCGGATCTTCCTTGCATCCATGCATGCCTTTTTTTTTTTTAAACTTCTGCTCTTTCTCCCGTTGCTTTTTCTTTCGCCCTTGTATATACCAACATAATTAATCTAGCCCGCGTTATACAACCATGTACTCTGTACGGCCAGTCTGCCCGGTAACGGAACCCGCAGTAGTTCTTCCTATACGTAGACGGCACCTGGCAGGCATGAATCTTTGTAGGAAGAACCGTATGTTCTAATGCAGGAGGCTTAACTGGGTACGTGTTCAACGTCCCATTTAGGTAAAGGGCCACTGATTGCTGTAAAGACGGACGAACTAAAGCTGCAGTGCATAGGCGAGTTCCATCTTAGGGAGGTAGATGTACTCCCTGACTGGGTGTATCCATGCCGGTGGGGTTGAGTTCCAGACCACGCCATTACGTTGGTAAAAAGGGGGCGGGCGGAGGGTCAACGTCGGACCCTCAGACAAGAAACAAAAGAAAAGGCCCCGGTAGGAGGAAATTTTGGCGAGTGGGTTTATGGTGGGCGGAAGGGAGAAGAAGCAAGCCTCTTGGAGGATGAGGGGGAGGGGAGGGGCGGACCGTCTCCGCATTATGCAGATAATAAAAGTAACTGCGTCATGGAGAAGAAGAAAATACCAAAAAACATGTTGTTTGAGGCGCATCTTGACTGGGCCGGTCGACGCACGGTTGTCAATATCAGGCGCTTCTTTTTTTTTTTTTTAAGGCCTGTGCGTGCCGGATGCATTCGAGATAATAACATCAACGACATATATTCGCGGCGCACCCATATTGATTACCCCAAACGAACCGAAAATCTGACAAGTTTCAAAGCGGGACAAGCAATACATCAAGCCCACACACCCCACAGAGAAGCCGAACTCTGGCAAACCGGTACTAGTGACCCTGAAAGTAAGCTGTCACATCATCCTCGCAACGCTGGAGAGGGAATCTCAGGGTGGTAAGAAAGTCGAGGGAGGGTCTCTCATGCCAAGGGAGGAAAACAGTTCTTTTTCGATAAAACCTGCAGAAGCAATGCCTACTCGCTGCGTGGCAGCTATGTATGCATGCATACATAACTGTGAGGCAACCAAAATATGATAAATATGCGTATATTATATATATCCAAAATCTCACTTGAATACCGCGTCTCGTCCAACCGAGAACTATATCAGCGCGCCTGTGACCTCTCCTCGCTTCCCCCCCGGACAGCTTGGACACACCAGACCAACCTTCTTCTGTCCTTTCCTGTTTAAAGGCGCCCTCACAATATGATGTATCTGATAGGCCCCACCGGTCGTCCGACGATAAGATCTGGTATTGGTGGCAGGAACCAACGCCGCAAAACATGCAAGAGATGATGAGATAACGAGCATCATGTATGCTACCACTAGCTCGGACATGCTGAACGGCTCTACATAGTAAGAGGTTTGAGCGGCGCCCCAGGGCGCGGAAGGGGTGGGGCCTTGAAGAAAGACAAAACGTAGAGATCCTTCAAGGGCGCATGTAGGCAAGACCATTGCAACAAAGCGAATGGAGTCATTCTCAAGCCCTCCAGGGCTTGCTGTTGGCAAATGAGCAATGAGTATGGCCAAAAAGGCTATAACGTGATGGACCTCACGAGGCATGCAATATGCAAGTACCAAAAAGGAAAAATATGAATCCAAATCAATATCTCATAGAATAAGAGCTTTTCCCTAGACTCTCTTGACAAATACAAATCAAACTGGCTCGCGATCGACGATCTTCCAAAGAGAAATTGTGTAGGCTGTGACCACAGCCCAGACCATGCAAGGGAGGGTAAAAAAAGTCAATATGTGTAGGTGTGTGCTTTTCGCCAATCCGCCATCGAAGATTAAATATGCAAACATCCAACGCCGAGAAAGTAACTGAATGCCCGAGTTGAAACCGCCCTCCACCGCACGAGACTGTAGCAAATTTATTCTTCTTTTGATTGTTGTTGTTATTCCATAGTGATATGTTTGTTTAAAGACGATTGTAAGGAAGAATATGGTATCGATGCACCGGCCGATCCCTAGGACTTGTCAAAACTTAATAGAAACAGGCCCTGGTGAAAAGGAGGCCTGGTTATGGTGACGCTTATGGTCGTAACTTCTAAGATGATTGGGAAGTAGAGGCGGATTGTTCATGTTTCCTGCAGTCTCCTGATTTTGAATATGGCAAATTAGGTATCAATTGAGTATGTAGAAAGGATGGACATTGATCTAGGTAGATTGTGCACCCGTAAGGGAAACACAATGTTATCCCATATCAAACTGAAAACCACGTTTCGAAACTGGATTTGTATATACCGCATTTATCACCAGGTCGACTTTCCCTATGTCCAGAAGACTAGATGTTAGCTCCCACTTTCTATGTGTCTGGATAGCCTGAGGTATCTGATATTCAGTGTGAGGAAAGCACGCGCGTAAACGTACCTTGCAACAATATTTGGAGGGCATCGTTTCTGTGTTTTCTGATACACGACACACCATGCCCTAACTAGAAGCCGGACATGGCTACACTCGTAATTGACTTCAACGTAATCGCACATGCTCGTATTATATATGTATGACATTCAATAAATGAACTCCTGCGTGAGAATATAGAAAGTGAACGAACTCAAGAGGCAAAATGGAGATATAAATAGTCTAATCCTGTCTCGCAGCAGGATGTGAGTCGGCGGCAAGTATGATAACATATGCATAGACTGAGCGGGACTAATGTAGATTCTGGCAGGTAACGCTGTGCGCCGGTAACTAGCAAAGTAGCCACCCCCTCGTACGCGAGCTGGTAGGGGTGAATTGTTTTTTGTATCTTTTTTTCAACAAGTACGTTTTTTTGTCATTCCAGTTTTTGTTTTTTGTTTTTTTCCTTGTCCATGCGAAGGGGTACAAGGAACTAAATGCACTCTTGGTAAAAAGCAATTGAGACGTTCGTATAAAGTGCGTTCTAGGAATGGTGTAAATCAAGATATTGGACAGGAGTACTTGTGTTCCTTAAAGAGTAGGTGCCGGACTGGTCTGTCCCCAGATGTTGTGAAACAAGAAGGGAAAACCTGACATGGGAGGTGAGTGGTTTGATTGAGTAATATCCCAAGAATGTTTGAGGCACAGTATGTCCATTTCCGGTCGAGTATGTTGAAGATAGAAATTTTCTTTCCCCGTCGCTTATGCACAACTGCCCAGCTCCCGCGGTGCAAAGATCCACCAGATGAGGGAGATCGACATTCTGGTTTTGGCATATAATTCTTTAAAAACCTGAAGGGGCGTAATATAACTACCTTCCCGGGCTTTAGAGAATTGATGCTAGTTTGTCCCAGGTAACGTCAACCGTGCAGAACCTCAGCTTGCGAGGAGTTACTTCCTACTATTATTTAGTAAGAGCTGCAAACCAGAACAAGGTTTATTACTCCCACATATGCCCCTGCACCCAATGAAGTATCTCTCGGGGCAATGTCGCAAGGCTCGGCGCACAATGCCTGTCCTCTGATTTTCGCAAGGCCAGGTGTCGTATTATTAACAATTCCACAAAGAGATGCCACGACCAAGCTATTTTGAGTCTTGACATTGATAATCCAGGCCGCATTGAGCGGGAAGAGCCGTGTTCGCTGCGCAAATCCAGGCCCAAAGAAATGCAGATGCGCGATAAAACGAATCGGATACTCCGAGACCATTCTTGACGTATTTATGCATATCTGCATCAGGGTCGGAATGATCCTTCCCCAGGCCGCGGGCTGCGAGTTGCATTCGGCAACTGGGAACAGTCAGTGCCAAGCTAGCGGTAAATAAGGGGGGATAATCCGTCCTCGATATAATTAGCCAAAAATATTGGCAACTCGATGTTTCTAAATCAGACAGCTCGCATCCACAACAGACGATGGTTGAACCAATCGATATGACCTGGCAGACACTGGTAATAGTGGAAAGAAAGTTCGTGGAGGCAGAGGTCTTTCACAGTCGTGGTTGAACGATGCGTTGCCACAGCATACTCTGCACTGTGTATGTTAGCAACAAACCGTTTCCCAACCCACAGAGGGAAAGGGAATAACGAAAATTGGGCACGTTTTGCGGAGGAATTACAGCCAACAGGGGAACAATATCGTTATAAACCAATCTACGCATTGATGAAGGGGAAAACCATTCGGACATTAAATAGCATGGGGTAAAAGAAAAAGAAAGGAGAAAAAAGTTGTCAATCAGGGAGGTGAGGATGAGGCCAATGGCACGGCGAAATGTCATAATAGATTAAGATGTCGTGGGTATCATGACTAAAAAAGAAAATGTCCAAGAAAATCACGTCAATCGCTGCTGTCCATCCAGCCTCGGGACATCTCAACGGCCTTTGACCACTTTCTGTACATACGATTGCTTTCTGCTTCGGGAAGCTTGGGTTCAAAGACCGTCTTATCCGATTTTTTGAGCCCTTCCAGGTTTAGCGGATCATCCCAGATCTTGATGGCAATCCCAGCGGCAATTGCTGCTCCTAATGCTGTTACTTCATGCATTTCTGGGCGTTTTACAGGTATGCGAATGATATCAGCTTGTGACTGTTCTTGTGCGTTAGCTTCTTACGTCACTAAACAGTTCAAGTCAAAATGATACACGTACTTGCATGCAGACATTGGAAGTACTTAGGCCACCGTCCACCCTCAGCTCGGCAAGTTTATGTCCACTATCACGCTCCATAGCGTCCAAGACTGCCTTAGTTTGGAAACATACTGCTTCTAAAGTTGCTCGGGCGATATGGCCCTTCTTAGTATGCTGCGTGATGCCAACTAATGGGCTGTTAACAAACCAGTTATTTTAGGCGCAAGAGAACTGCACATACATATCGTTCCTTTTGCGGTATCGATCCAATAGGGAGCGAAGAGACCGCTGAATGCAGTGACGAAAACACAGCCACCGCTATCCTGTACACATGAAGCCTCATCATCGACTCTCCTGGCATCTCGGAAGAAGCCTAGATTATTCACTAAGAAATTAACGCCGCTTCCGGCAACGGCTATACTGCCTTCCAAGGCATATACTGGCTTTGAGTGGGGACCCAGTTGATATCCCACCGTTGCGAGAAGACCGTGACTGGAGATGACGGGCTTCTCGCCCACGTTGTAGAGCAAGAAACAGCCGGTCCCATATGTATTTTTGGCCATACCGGGAACAAATGCTCCATGGCCTACCAACGCAGCAGACTGGTCACCTAGACAGCTCATGATTCGAACTCCCTTGAGGATTCCCGTGGCCAGCTGTCCGAACGCTGTGGGGTCCGCAGATGGAACTATTTTTGGCAGTCTGAGCTTGGACTGTTCTAGGCCGAAGAAGTTAAGTAACTCGTCATCATATTTGAGGGTACGTAGGTTAGTGAACATGGTCCGTGAAGCATTTGAGACATCGGTCACAAATACATCATTTTCCTTTCCACCATTGAGATTATACAACAACCATGTGTCTACTGTACCAAAGGCCAGGTTACCAGCATCATAGGCAACCTTCACTTCCGGTACATTGCGGAGTAGCCAGACAAGTTTCGCAGAAGAAGAGTATGTTGATATGGGCAGACCGCATATCTCCCGCAAGCCGTCGGCCCCCTTTTCCTTGAACTCTCTGACTATGGACTTGGTACGAGTGTCAGGCCAAGCTATAGCGTTGTATAGTGGCTTTCCAGTCTCCCAATCCCATACGATAGTTGTCTCTCGCTGATTGGTGACCCCCAGGACCTCAATCTCACTGATGGAATGGCCATTGTTGATGAACGTTTTGGTTGCCTGCTCTATACACTTTTGCGCAGAGGAGACGATCTCCGCTGGATCCTGTTCATGCCATCTATAGTTCGACAAGTCAGCAAAGAACTTGGGCAAATATGGGAAAATGAGACTCCACACCCAGGTTGATCATGTACCCGACCCAGCTCAGTCTGATGAGAGGCTGCTATGTTACCTTCGAGATCGAAGAGGATGAATCGAGTACTTGTTGTGCCTTGGTCAATGGCTCCAATGAATCTGGACGGACGTTCCTCACGACTGGGCAGGATGGGATTGCGGACGGCAAAGGTGTCTAGCCCTCCCTCGAAGGTGTCTGCCAGTCCCTTGACGACTTCTATAGCACTCTCTCGAAGTGCAGCAAGCGAGCTTTTGGTCGACTGGTCAGATTCCATGACTGTCAACTAAGCTGTCTCTGATCTATGTACGGAAGGGAACGCAACGGGACCAAGAGCTCACGGCCAGCGCTGCAACGGAGACCACAGGCAGAGAGCATCTGTGTGTTAACAAGGTACCGTAGCAAAAGGCAGAGTGAGGACGAGTAGAAGAGCAATTGCACCGTAGATTGAACCTGGAGAAATATTTTCGACGACCCGGATGTTGTGCGAGAGATCAGAATCTGCCCGATCACGCAGCCGCGCGGGGAGTTTTGGCGGTTCCTGGTGGATAAACGCTTTGCGGGGCGAAAAACACAGCCCAGGCCCGGCTTTCCACCAGGCCATGGAGATGAAGAAGACGATAATGACATGATTATATACAGAAGAGGGGGATGGAAATATGAAGATGATATGAAGAAGGGAGGGAAAGGTACAGTGAGGTACGAGACGTCGTGAAATCAAGCTTGGTGCGGTGTTACATCTCTGGCCTCAACCAGAACATGCAAGCCAGGTTGGATCGGATGCGAGATCCGAGGCAGCAGAAGACGATGAAGACCCTTGAACGGCGCTACCCTGCGAATCACAGGTGACGCTCTAGACGCGTCTACAAAGGATCCGTGGAGTTTGTCGTGGATGGCCGGGGGCTTTCGGCTCTGGTAGCTCTCTGATTTGTCGATGGCGGCACACTATCGATTTTCTAAAGCAAGACACTATGCAGGATGGAGGAGATGCTTTGCAGATACACTTGCATATCGGGGAGAGAGCCGGCTGACGGATTCTAGTGGCTAATATAGGTGGATATATATACATACATATATCCCTGGATATGCCTACTATGAAGGGGAAAAAAGCTTGGGAATATCAGATGGAATGGCAACGTTACTGGTCTAGTCTAAATAACAAAGGGAAATCGACCGTGTTCAGGTTTCGAGATTATTTTTTTCTGTGTGGGTTAATTTACAAGTCACATACGAACGGGCTTCTTTCCAACAAAGGGGGATAGATAGGAAAATAACGGGGGATATGGCAGACAGTGGTAGGGAGAAAGATATATGGAGAGAGAGCTGCAAAAGCTTACTCGGAAGACTCAGTCTCGGTAGCAGCAGTCTCAGCCTTGGCCAGCTCCTTCTCTCTGGCAACCTGGAGAGCCTTGATCTTGTCGGCAATTCCGTAGTTAGAGGCGAAGTGGTTAGCAAGCTGCTCACGGCCAACCAAGCTAATAACGATGGAGGCACCGACAACGAAGGTCAACACAAAACGGTACATGCCGTACCAGGCTGGAACCCATCCCTTGACGGCAGCACGGGTATCGTTGTAGTACAAGAAGGTGAAGGCGAAGAACTGAGTGATCAAAGCATACTCAACCGGAAGGAGGAGAGTCGGCCAGGCGACAGCAGGAGCAACGACACCAGTGGCGTATCGGCGGAAGCCATGCTTTCCACCGTATCCAGCCCACTCCATACCCCAGTGGACAGCTCCGAGAAAGGAGAGGATCTATATCTCGTTAGGAATAAAAAGTAAACTATACAGAAGAGCAAATTGAACCTACCACAGCACCATATCCGACCTGGATGGGCTCAATGAGGTTCATCATGGCCTCAGCGGTCTCGGCAGAAACGTATTTACCGGAACCAAGAGTAACGGCGTTGTTCATTTCCCACGAGAGGAAAGCCGTCTGGAGGGAAGTCACAACGTATGGGACGACACCAGCCAAACCGTAGTACAAAGCCTCCTTGGGGACACCCTCCAGGCTGAAGGTATCCTTGATGACTCTCTATGGGGGAAAAGGTCAGAAATAACCCTTTTAAAGGTAGCTATTTTTATATATAACTCACCACATCGTTCTTAACGCCAGCCATCATATCAACGTCAGGTTCTTCAACGAGGGACTTCTGTGCCTTTTGGACAGCCTCCTGAGAAAAAATCAGTTAGCATCGTCTATAACCCGTAAAAACCATAGTCAAAGCGGTCAGAGACCAGTGCAGCATCACTTACAGTGGTAGCATAACGGACAAGGGCGGTGGTCGCTGGCTTGCGGAATGCCGAAACAGCCATGGAGGCCGATCGTGGGCCAACCCATTGCCTGGAGGCGGTGCTCAGCTGGGCCTTGAAAACAGTGTTAGACCAGGCATTGCGAGAAATTGAGGCATTGGAGCCCGAGACGGCTCGGAGCACAGAGCGTGCGGCTGCTGTTCGGCACAACATGGCGGGCAGAAGATGTGAAGTTGGAGGTCGGGCTGTAACGGAAGAGAGAGAGCGAAAACCGGCCGACGCCAGAGAGTAGCTGAGAGACCGCGATGGAGGAGTGGAGATGAAAGTGCCGTGCGTACTGGTCGTACCCGTACGATGCTGGAAGTGCCAATTGACCTGGAAGTTCGCTCCTTTTGATCACACACAATTTATCCTTCTTGCTTGATGTCCAAGTTTCGATGGTGAGAAGTTGTTGATGGCTTAGTAAGCGGGACATCGTTTCTCCGGAAGCCGGGATGGGTGAAGTCGGCGCGAAGATGAAGAAGACGAAGACGGCGACCTTTGATCCATTCCATAGTCTTCTGGGTATCATTCACGGAGGAGAAGAGGGTTTGGCGGCCGTGGAGGTTCAAGATAGGTGCAGCAGAGAGCCTGCGGGTGGTGGTATACAGCTACATGTCGACAGACACCAGCAACATCCTCAGGTACTTCCATCTTGAACTGGGTATACTATGTATATTCCATTGGAGACAGTTGCAGTTGGACTGCGACAGCAGATACTACCAGATAATCGCTAATAGCGCCATATCGAAACAGCCCCTTAGGGAAATCGCACCAAGGACGGAGTGGTACGCCCGAAAATAGACCACTTAGGGCATATATTGAATTATCTATTGGCGGCCGTGTAAGCTGCTGTGACCCCGGAGTCGGCAACATGCTGTGTACCACGCGAGAAGAAAATCTACAGAGAGCCCAGAGTATCCCATATTCTCCCTTTATATGCCACAGCTACCCATCTAGAGCCTCAGTCGGCCGCAGTGCCCATCAGTGGCGCCATATTTGCCTGTTCCTGAAGTCCGGCCATATCTCGGACACTCGCAACCCCCTGCACCCATTAACAGTTGGGCGTCTAGTGACATCGTACTCCGTACAACCGAATTGTTAGTCGGGGCGGCGTATGTTCACAGCAGCTGCCCGGCCCCCGTTATCTACTGGGAATATGTCTTTGAAACAGGCCTAGAAGTTGGTCTATCTGGCCCGATGATGCTGGTAGCCAAGTCTCTACTCGAGGCCACTCTGTTGGTTCAGAAGCTGTCACCAGAGCTAGAAACGTTACTCCGCACTCCAATCAGTGAATGACATGATGCAGAATCGATAGATCCTGGAACTTGCTCGGTATTTTCATGTAGTTGGTTGACCCCATATAGTAAAACTGCTGTAGAAAACGTCAGAATAGCTTCAACTCTCTGTTAGTTTTCAAGACGCATCGCCCAAAGGTAGAAATATCGTCTCACCCAAGTGTAAATCGTGCGAATCGTGCGAATCATAATGCAGATAACCTTGCCCTTGGACGAGGATCTTTTCTCCTTGGAAAAAGGTGGTGGAGCAACCGAGTAAAAAGAACATCTACGTCACTCACTCAGCCCAACTTTTGCTCCAACCAACAACTCAAAACATTTCACTGCTCTACACACACAGTAACACCCGTCGCTATACAGAACACAAAGCAACGGAGTCTACTTAAATAAGTGAGACTGTTCACTCCTTTGGCTTGCAATTGACTGTGCAGGCGCCCGCTCCACATTAAAAGAGGCGACCTGGTTTTTGTGGCCGACGAGGGGTGCTTCAAGTTGTTATTAATGACGGTTAGAATTCATATCAACAGCTGAACTATTTCACGTCGCAGTAACGTGCCTACTAACTCCCAGATTACTGAAAATAGGAATAAACATTGTTTAATATCGTTGAGTCGCCCATGGTCTCCAAAAGCGCATTGCTGTACGGAACCTTGCACCGGGTCGGAACCGCTTTGGTTAGCTACCTGAATCGGCCATAGCCGCGACGCCGCCATGTTAGAAGGAATCGTTGCGAATCTGCTGAACAGGTTCCTGGGGATGTATGTGAAGAACTTCGATGCAGGACAACTTAATGTCGGCATATGGTCGGGCGATGTCAAACTACGAGACCTTGAACTCCGCCGTGAAGCTCTGGACCAACTACATCTGCCACTCAATGTCATTGAAGGCCACCTTGGGGAGCTAACACTGTCTATTCCATGGTCCAATCTTCGTGGGAAGCCGGTGAAAGTGCATATTCAAGATGTATTCCTCCTTGCTGCGCCCAAGGAGGATTCCACGTATGATCCGGAGGAAGAGAAGAGGAGGGAACATGCTGTTAAGATGGAGAAGCTTGAAAGCGCCGAACTCATCAAGGAGCAGAATACCGCAGGCATGAGCCAGGAGGAACAACAGAAAAACCAAAGCTTTACTCAAAGCTTGATAACTGCAATCGTCAATAACCTTCAGGTGACTATCAAGAACGTCCATTTCCGGTACGAAGACGGCATTGCTGCTCCTGGACATCCCTTCGCCGTAGGTGTCACGATCAAGGAACTCAGCGCGGTCAGCACGGATTCAGACTGGAAACCTACATTCATACAGTCTACATCTACCAAGAATTTCAAACTGGCAGTCCTAAATTCATTGGCGATCTACTGGAACACAGATGCAGAACTCTTTGCGCCCAACTCCGGGGATGGAGATAATGACGATGTCCCAATATTCAGTCATGCCGACCTGCTGGAGAAGTTCCGAGATGCTGTTGCCACGGGCGAGAATAACCAATACATCCTAAAGCCAGTCAGCGGCAAAGCAGGCCTGGAACTTGATACCTCCCTAAACGTCGACCATCCAAGGGCCAAAGCTAAACTTATATTCGATGAACTTGGCTTTGTCCTTGATGATCATCAATATCGTGATGCATTGATGTTGGTTGACCTCTTCCATTACTTCATTCAACATCGCGAGTACCGAAGCTTGATGCCGGAATGCCGGCCAAAGGAAGATCCCCGCGCCTGGTTCAGGTTTGCTGGTCAAGCCATTCTTAGCAAAATCCATGAACGGAATCGTAAGTGGACTTGGGGTTACATCAAGGAAAGACGGGATAACCGTATCCGGTATATCGAATTGTTCAAAATGAGAAAAAGAGAGGATCCAATGTCACCCGCGGAGACAGAGGAAATGAAAGCCCTTGAGGAGAAACTGTCATACGAGGACCTGCGATTCTGGAGATCTCTTGCTAGGAATCAACTGAGGAAAGAAAGGATCGAGTGCCCAAAGAAGGTCGTGCGGCAGCAGACCTGGTCTGAATGGATATGGGGAACAGAAAAGAAGGAGGAAGACCAGCACACTTCCATGACAGAAGAGCAGCGTCAGGAACTATACCAAGCAATAGACTGGGATGAGAAGAAAGCTATAGCTGATGCGGTGGATATGCCGAGGGACTCCGTCAAATTCCAGATTGACTCGAGTCTTCGAGCCGGAAGCTTTACCTTAAAGCGGGATCCTCATGGTAGGGCAAACGAAATATTAAAGCTGGTATTCGAGAGCTTCCAGGCAAAAGCACTACAGAGACCGGATTCTTTCTTGATCCAGGCGGACCTTGGTGGACTACGACTGTTCGATCATACTACAAATGATACCGTTTTCCCTCAAATTGTCCGCGTTAAGGATTGCTATTCCATGCCTAGCGAAGATGTCGAAGAGATCACGGAAATGGACATACCTGAATCACCGGATGTGGAGGATATAGACTGCGAGAACGACGATAGCCTCTTCTACCTTCAGTTTGAATCAAACCCGTTGGATGGAAGTGCAGATTCTGCCCTCCGTATGAAGCTGAAAAGTCTTGAGGTTATATATACTCCCAAGGTATTGGTTGAAATTGTCAAGTTCTTCCGTCCTCCAGAGCGACACATGGAATCTATCGGCGCACTTCTGGAAACTGCGGGCGCAACCGTTGCGGAAATTCGCCAACAGACCAGGGCAGGATTGGAGTTTGCTTTGGAGGAGCACAAGACTATCAATGCCCAGCTTGACATCCAGGCTCCGCTTATCATTGTTCCTGAAAGCATTACTACAGACGATAGCATGTGCCTTATCTTTGATGCTGGTAGGGTCAGCGTGAGCAGTAAGCTGGCAGATAAGGAGACTCTTAAGATGGTTCAGAATAAGCAAGGTTCAGAACTTAGTAATGATGATCTCAGCCAGCTTGAATCACTGATGTACGATAAGTTCTTGCTAAAGCTTGATTCGACACAAGTGCTTATTGGGAATGGAATCGAAGCAACTAAAGCCCAATTGGATGCTAAGACGGTATCGAAAAATCTTCACATCATGGACCGGATTAACATGGACTTTGTACTCGAGCTGTGCATCGCTCCTAAATCAACGCTCACCAGGACCCGTATATCAGGGCATCTACCAGAGTTCCACGCGTCGATGTCAGATACGAAGTATAAAAACCTGATGAGGCTGATAGATATAGCTATTCCCCAATTCAACACCGATGGGCCTGCGGATTCAGCGAAGAAAGAGGCTCAAGCTGAGGCTACAGCGCTTGAAGCTAGAGCTAGGTCACAGTCTATTCAATTTAGACAAAAAGATGTGCCTGTCCTGCAATCAGAGAATGATATCGAAGGCCCAGAGGAGAAGATATCAACAGACTCACAAAGTTCTAAAAACATACACCGGCGTTTGTTCGAATTTAAATTTACCGTTGATACCTTGAGAGGCTCACTATATCGATCTGACCCTAGTGATGAAAGCAATGATAGGCTGTTGGTTGAATTGGTCGCCGAACACTTCCATCTAGATTATAATCTCAGAGAGTACGATATGGCCGCCGATATTGTTTTGAAGTCTCTGAGCATCGAGGATTACATTGAAGAGCATTCCTCAGCACCCGAGTTTAAGAAAATTGTCACATCCAGAGGCTTCGATGCCAACGAAGACAAAGATCTTTTCACTCTCAAATTTATCAAAGTTAACCATAACTCTCCTGAATTTATATCGGTGTATGATGGTGTCGAAATGAACCTCGAGCTTTTGGTCTCCACCATTAACTTGATTGTCACTCGGAAGACATTGCTTACACTTCTGGACTTCGTTTTAATTACCTTTACCAACCAGAATTCTCAGAATCAAGTCCAAAGCTCTGCTGAGCAAACGGCATCTGCTGATTCAAAAGAGGCACCAAAACCGGCCAATACTGGGAAGATTCGAATCAGTTCAAAACTAGAGAGGATATCCCTTATTTTGAACGATGATGGTGTCCGTTTAGCTACGCTCAGTCTTAATACTGCTGACGTTGGGATATTCTTGGCTGATGAAACAATGCAAATCCAGTCGAGAATGGGTAGTCTGACCTTGTTCGATGATATCAACGATAATGGCAATTCCTCTACAGTCCGTCGCCTGATGAGTATAGAAGGGGAAGATTTTGCAGATTTCCGCTACCAAACTTTCAATCCTAAGCTTAAAGACTATCCAGGCTATGATTCAGAGGTAGTCCTGAGATCTGGTTCGATCAAAATAAACTTCATCGACGAGCCGTACCGTAGGGTTATTAACTTTCTGGTTAAGTTTGGGAAAATGCAGAGTATTTTCAATGCAGCTCGCCAGGCCGCAGCTAATCAAGCTTCTCAAATCCAAGAAAGTTCGTCCCTTATGCATTTCGATATCGTGGTCATGACGCCAATTCTGGTCTTTCCCCGGATAACAGATAAAGATGGACCACGAGATTTCATCACAGCTCACTTGGGAGAGATATATGCTAGCAACCAGTTTTCCAAGGCCGACTACGACGGTGAGGAGTACATGGTTAACGCTATTTCTGCCGGCGTTCGACATATACGTCTCACATCCACTTTTTATTTCTCAGAGGATGCCTGTGAAGAACTAGAGATGATTGAGAAGGTAGATATGGATTTCAATATCAGATATACCAGAGATCCTATCAATACTTCTATTCCGGTTATGCGCATTGATGGCTTGATGTCCCCTACCAACCTCCGGATTTCACAAATGCAGTTCAAATTCCTCCTTGAGTTATCAAAAACTATCCCCGCAGCATTTACTCCAGACCAGGACCTCCAAGAAGGACAAGCACAGCAGGCTCTACCTGAGCTATCTGCCGGCATAAGTGCAGAATCAGATTCTGACAAAGCTGATGAATCTAAGGCACTCACGGACCGCTCTTCACAGAATACTGCAGAACCAAGCAAATCAATTCAACTAGAATTGGGATTCCGAGTGGAAACCGTGGGGTTAGAACTACTCCTCGTAAATGAGGATGCACCAGTTCAGTCCTTAGATGACGCTAGTCTATCTAAATTCTTCTTGAGTGATACTAACGTGAAGCTTCGGATGCTGAACGATGGCTCACTTGAATCTGAATTGCTTATTCACTCCTTTAATGTCCGGGATAGCAGGTCAAAGGAGACAAATCGGTTCCGCAAAATCATGTCTCTAGTGAATACCGACGTCCAGCAGCAGTTCATGGCTAGTGTGTCGATGTCTGGTGGTACTGAGCGACAACTAGTCGCCATAGTGACAATTGATAGTCCACGGATTATATTTGCCGTTGATTATCTATTTTCTCTTAAATCGTTCGCAACAGCAGCTTTCCCTGCCGAGCCGACCGTAGATACTTCCGAGAGCTCAGATGAAGAGTCCACCGGTGCATTAGTGTCGCGTGAGGGCCCACCTTCTAAAGCCGCCACCGTCCCTTCAAGCGCCATGACAGCGGATAATAAAACTTCACTCGCAATGTCTTTTAGATTTAACATGGTTGATTCTCAGGTCATCCTGGTTGCGAACCCAACGATACCCAATACCGAAGCTATCGTCTTGGGAGCTAAACAGATTGTTTACTCGCAACAGAATGCATCTACTCTTCAAATTAGCAATGTTGGAATGTTTCTCTGCCGCATGGATAAGTTTGAAACAAGCAGACTCCGCATTCTAGACGATTTCTCCCTTGAGTTGTCAATGGATACCCAGAGTAAGAGCAAAGTATATTCAACTACGAGGATTGATGTACATGTTGAACCATTGATTCTTCGATTGTCTCCTCGGGATATCCTTCTCGCTCTACAGATAATGAATAGAGTCTCCGAAATGACTTCACCAATTCAATCGCAGAATACGGCAAAAGAGTCGAAAGCAGTTACAGCAAAGCCCACTCAAGCAGATCTCCAATCTCCGAGCACCCCTGTTCAATCCCGATTGACTGCTATGGATAGGATTCAGCAATCGGCTATTTTGAAGAAGGAAGAAATGTGCATTCAGATGGATGGTATTAGAGTTATACTTATTGGCGATGTGCACATCCTTCCGCTTCTTGACTGGAATGTGCAGTCATTCCGTGCAGATGTCAGGGACTGGTCTGCGAATATGAGTGCTGATACCACCTTCGATACCTTCATCAACGTTTATAACTTCTCCAAGTCGACCTGGGAACCCTTGATTGAGCCATGGCAGCTTGGGTTCCACATGTCGAAAGAACTCAGCCCAGACATTTTCTCAATTGATGCCTACTCCCATAAAAATATGGAGTTAACAGTAACATCTGCAACAATTGCTTTGGCATCTAAGACAATGCAATTCTTATCTGCCGACGAAGATGTTCTTTCCAAGCCAAGGGGCACAGATACCCCTTATCGAATCCGAAATTACACCGGTTTTGAATTGCGAGTATGGGCAGATACTGGCAAGGGTGAGGAGGGTCACGCTTGTACCCTCGAGGATGGCGAGGAATATCCATGGAGATTTGAGGATCCAACTACTATGCGAGAAAACCTCACACCAGAAGGTAACGCTGGCACAGTAGGAATTAAACTCGAGGGTAGCGGCTTTGATAGCATCAGCCGAATTCCCCTAATTCGTGAAGGAGAAACACTATATAACCTGAAGCCAAAGAAAGACAAAGTGCTGCATAAGCTCCTGGTGGAAGTCACCCTGGGAGCAGACTATGTCAAATATATCACATTCCGCTCTCCCCTTGTAGTGGAGAACAGAACTCAGATTCCAGTTGAGGTTGGGGTGTTTAGCCCTGCGGAGGGACACCTTCTCAAGATTGAAAAAATCCTACCAGGCGATTCACGCCCGGCACCAGTAGGTGCCGCCTATCTGCACTCCCTTGTCGTTCGTCCCGATCAAGGCTTCGGATATGATTGGTCAAACGAGAGACTATTCTGGAAAGATTTGCTAAAACGACCAACAAGGACGCTCAAATGTCAGAGTGAGAGCGGCCAGCATTCTCCACCATTTTATTTCCAGATGAATGCCACTTTCGACAGAAATGACCCTCTTCTGTCCGTATACCCATATATGCGGATCCGCGTCTCTGCTCCTATTGAGATACAAAATCTGCTCCCATATGACTTTAAGTATCGAATTTATGACAAAAACTTGAAGAAAGATTGGACAAACTTCCTCCGAAAAGGCGGAGTGAGCCCGGTTCATGTTGTGGAGCTTTCTCATGTGCTTCTTCTTAGTATTGATATGCAGGACACCGCATTCCGGCAATGCGAATTTGCAATCGTCAATGGGAATGTTCAAGAGGACTTCAGAAGAGAAACTACGCTCATTGTTCAGGACGATCAAGGCCAGGAGCTCAAATTAGGTCTTCATTACTTCACTGTTCCAGATAGTGGAGGTGCCTTTAAGGTTTCTGTGTTCAGTCCCTACCTTGTTTTAAACAAAACTGGGCTTGACCTGAATATTCAGAGCAAAAGTGTTTTCCATGGAGGCAGAGCCGCGGCGGGCAGAGCTATCAAAACGGATGCATCTAGTGGAGTTCGCTCCGCCATCCCTTATATGTATTCATACCAAACGGATGACCATAAAAACAGATCCGTTCTAAGGGTCAATGGGTCCTCATGGAGTAAACCTCAAAGCTTTGAAGCAATTGGGAGCAGCTTCGAGGTTACTTTACCCGCTAGCAATGGTCGAACAGAGTACCACGCAGGTGTGACGGTAGAAGAAGGTACTGGAAAGTATAAGGTCACAAAAATCGTCACAGTCTCCCCTAGGTTCATACTTGAGAACCGTCTAGATGAAGAATTGGTTGCTCGTGAGCCTGGCTCGTCGAATGTTATCACACTGAAACCTGGTGACCTTGTCCCGCTTCACTTCCTTAGGCAATCAGCCGAAAATCAGCTCTGCTTCTGTTTCCCTGGTGTCAACAATCAATGGTCGTCGCTGTTCAACATTGCCGATCTCGGAATAACCCACGTGAAGTTGGCAAAGGCAAATCAGCGCCAGAGGTTGCTCAAAGTCGAAATACTCATGGAAGGTGCTACCATATTTTTACGTATTAGCATGGAGGCAGTGCATTGGCCATTCTCCATGAAGAATGAATCAGACGCAGAATTCATATTCTTTCAAGCGGTATGCTATTGAACTCTGACTCCAATTTCTGAGAATATATTCTAACGGATTGTAGAACCCAAATATCAGTGAGGATGAAGATGACCGCAGCACTACCTGGCGCCCTATCCGTTACCGCCTGCCACCACGTAGTATTATGCCTTATGCATGGGATTATCCTGCTGCTAAAAACAAATCTCTTGTTCTTCTTTGTCGAGGGAAGGAGAGATATATCAAGCTCGCTGAAATGGGCAACTTAATACCGATGAAACTCCCACCGACCCAAGATTCGCCCCAAAAAATTATTGATATCCGCATCGAAGCGGAAGGGCCAACACAAACGCTCGTTTTGTCTAATTTCCGGCCATCAAGGAGTATATACAGACAGCAAAAGCCCGCTTCCTCTCAAACAAGTGTATCCACTGGGTTTGAAGTTAAAGAAGTTAATTCGGATATCACCTTTAAGGCTCAACTCCGATTAAACGGTATTGGGATCTCTTTGGTTAATCAAAACTTAAAAGAGCTAGTATATATCACTTTCCGCGAGATAGATCTCAAGTTCAGCGAGTCGAAGATCTACCAGACCATAAACACCACGATAAAATGGATCCAAATCGACAATCAACTCTATGGTGGAATATTTCCAATTCTTCTATATCCAAGTGTTGTCCCAAAGACAGGTAAGGAGATGGAGGCACACCCAATTTTCACAGCCACAGTTACCCGGGTGAAAGATGATTCGTATGGTGTCTTGTATGTGAAGTATGCGTCACTTCTCGTACAGCAAATGACTCTGGAACTTGATGAAGACTTCATTTTTGCCCTCCTTGACTTTGTGAAGGTTCCTGGTGCATCGTGGTCCGAGGAACATGAGGACCCGATCTGTGAGGCTGAGCTTGGCATTCCTGAGCCCAAAACTGAAGCTCACGGGCAGGATGTATATTTTGAGGTCCTCCATTTGCACCCCATGCAGCTCGATCTGTCCTTCGTGCGCACGGAGCGAGTCAATGTAGAGGATACTACAGAGTCGTCTAACCCATTGATGTTCTTTGTGAACGTCATGACAATGTCCATCGGTAACGTCAACGACGCTCCTGTCAGACTTAATGCGCTCTTACTTGAGAATGCGAGGGTGTCTATACCAATGCTCGTTTCGAACATTACGAACCATTATACTCAGGAATTCCTCCGCCAAGTGCATGTCGTTATTGGCTCCGCAGATTTCCTAGGAAACCCTGTTGGTCTCTTTAACACGGTCAGCTCTGGGGTTGCAGATATATTCTATGAGCCCTACCAAGGCTTCGTCATGTCGGACCGGCCACAAGAGCTAGGTCTAGGGATTGCTAAGGGTGCTACTTCATTTGTCAAGAAATCAGTATTTGGAATATCAGACAGTCTTACAAAGTTCACTGGCAGTGTTTCCAAGGGTCTTGCTGCGGCAACGCTGGATAAAGAGTTCCAAGATCAGCGACGGATGTCTAGGGCCCGGAATAGGCCAAAGCATGCACTATACGGAGTAACTGCAGGAGGCAGTGCTTTCGCTTCTAGCATGGCTAGTGGAATTGGTGGCCTTGCACGTCATCCTCTTGAGGGTGCCGAAAAGGAGGGATTCCAAGGATTTGTCAAAGGTGTTGGGAAAGGGTTCCTGGGCCTTGCAACCAAACCAGCTCTTGGTGCTTTTGACCTCGCTTCAAGTAAGTGCTAATTCACCCCCTGTCCCTTTCCATTGATAAACTAACGGTAAGCATAGATCTTGCTGAAGGAGTGCGGAACACGACTACGGTATTCGATGCTGGAGGGCTTGATCGAGTGCGTTTGACTCGGTTTATCGGCCGTGCTGGAATTGTCAAGCAATACTCTCAGCGCGAGGCCTTGGGCCAGTTCTGGCTTAAAACAACAGATGATGGCAAATATTTCAACGAAGAATATATTGCGCATCTTGAGTTCCCCGGCAAAGACATGCTTGTGCTGTTGACCTATGATCGAATCATGCTCGTCCGGTCCAAGCGCCTTACAACAGAATGGGACATCAAATTAACCGACATTCAAAAAATTTCAAAGGAAAGGACCGGAATGACCATAACGCTTAAAGGCGGCACCAACGGCCCATTCATTCCCGTGCAAGATGAGAGTGGGAGAAACTGGTTTTATAAACAAATTGCCATTGGTAAGTCTACCTTTTACCGCGTTTCCCCGTCAACTTGAAAAAGTTCGTTAGCTAACATGGACTCTATAGCTGTCAATGCATTTAATGAGAAGTATAGCGCAAAGGGGTAGTATACGCGAGTACGTTATCCTCGAAGGTATGAATATGAGAGATGCAACGAACCACGAGTGTGGACAATATTCTTATATATATTTTTGATGTCTATTAAATTTCCTCGGCTACATTCATCCTTTGTATTGGTAATGTTATTTTCTATATTTACTTTCCATGTGTTGTTTTTTTAATAACGAAGGGAAAGACATTAATATAAACGGTTCGGGTGTCTTGGCCTTTACAATCTCAGGCATCACTTTAATAGTAAATCGAGCAGCTTCATCCGGAGTATATAACTTCCGCTGTATCCGCTGGAGTTAGCAGTGAATGTACCAAAGTCAACTGCCAAGACCAAGTCCGCGCTGCTGGGTGCGGCAACGTGCCGCTCCCGTCTTCCCGCCCCAAAGCTTGGTGATTCCACTTTTAGACTACCTGCTTGCTTTCTGGCGTTGCGTGGTGGTATGTACGCACCAAAATGCAGCTATACTGTTGTCGGTTAGTGTTTGGAGGACAAAGGGTATTGTGTTGATCCTGTGCTATTGACAAAGGCTAGGCTCATCGCTATAACCCTCTACAGACACGCTGAAATTGGTTATGAAGTAGTGGCATTGAGTAAGGTCCAATCTCCTTCAAAGAATAAACAGTGGCCGCCACAGCAGCATGTTAAGTGTGATATGCCAACGAGTACTTGTTTATGTCAAGTTCTATAGATGGATAAAGGTCATCTAGACAGCCCGAGATTAAGTGCCACTTCCCATCTTAAGTTTCTCCTAAAAGCATAATTATTAACCCTTTCTTGAGAAGGTGTATATACGCCGAAACCTAGCAGAGCTTTTCCCTTCCCGCCACCAGGCAGCTTTGAGAAAGTCATTTCTCTCATGGTGAAGATGTTGACATCCTCCACGGTAAACCAACCTTGTCAATGCTCCATGCTTTGTGGGGGTTATACATGTGTTAAGTGGGAAGACTCGGGATGAAACAAGCAACGAGAGAGCTTCCTGGCATGCATGATGTGCAGAAGAAGGATCAGACCCTAGTTTACATTATGTACGATTCTGTCAAGTTAGGAGATCAGTCACGCATATCAATTTGCTTCGGTGTGCTCCATACAGCGGAAGAATCCTGCAATGATATGAAGAGACCATGAAAAATACTCCATTAACTCCTCCACTGCACCTACGGCCCAACAAAAAAACTGAGAGATATTCGTTGGCTGGGAAGTGGATGTGCTGGAGACGGTGACGGAGAGGCCGCCCCCTAGCACAGGGGCCCTGTCTGTCTCACGGAGTCTGTTCCTCCGTCTTGAAAAGTCGACAAAGTGCTGATCGGTTAGCTGCAGACACTTGTTGGGCAAGCGAATATCTTCAACCATCCATCCACGAGACCACGCCCGGAGGAGAGATGTAATATGCAGGGCGTCAAGAAAAGAGACTTTGCCGAGATGGCAGCCTGTCCTTGTCCTCTGCACATTTATACGCCAAAATCTCCCATGTATATATATGTATGGGAAGGTTTTATAGATGAAGGTCAACCATTGCCGATCACCTGATCGGCTGCGGCATCCAACTGTAGCAGATGTAACTATGTACACGGCAACGGCTGACCCCGTCACAGCCGTTTACTTCTGCAGGCTTCCTGTCCAGCTGATAAAACGAGGTATTTAAAGGCCAATTAACAGGCCAGGCGAAGACCAGGGAACAAAAACTCTGCCATAATGCAAAACAAGAGCTTGGAGTTTGAAGCAGAACAGAAGGAAAAAAAAAAGAAAAATGGCGATGCACTGCCACTTTTTAAAAAGGCGAGAAACGAGCCAACCAGCGGCTGGAGAACGCCTCAACTTCCACCAATCACGGCTTGCTGATGTCATCATGCAGGAATGCACGCTTGTACTGCCAATACGGAGTTACACGCTAGCCTACCCTGGGCCTTGGGGCGTCGCACCTGTGTCTGACAACGCGCGAGGTGCTATTGGCCCGACGAATTTCGATATGTCAGCATATTGTCTGGCCCTAGCCGTAACGTACTGTAACCGACTCCACCGCCCGAGTAAAGGCGGCATGTAATTAATATCCGGCCAGCTTCTGCCGGCTTACCTAAGCAAGTCACGGCCCCTTACCCGATCGGGAAGTCTTGCTGTCCTATTTTTCCCTTCGCCTTTCCTCCGATCCAACATCATCTTGTCTTTTCTCTCTTCCAAAGTCCTCTCAAAGCTGCATCTTTGGCTCGTTTCTCTCGCGTTGCGCTTCTCTCGCCTCGTCTGCGAGCAATTGACCTGTCTAACTGTACGTATCCTCTCCTGTGCTCTCCCTGCAAGCCTTTTTCTCAGCCCCCTTTAGCTGTACTATGTACCTGTGTCGTGTGAGTCTACGAGAGGGTGTATGCAGCTCATGAGCTGATCTATTGATTGTTGCTTTTTCTGCAATGCTGTCCGAGCCTCGCTCGTTTCTCCTCTCGACTCATATCTTGCTCTCGTCTTCTGCTCGGAACTGCTCTACTCAATTTTTTTTTTTCTCTTGGTCGTGGCTAACTTGATATAACAGACCTAGTTTATACATATATCTGTCTCTCTTGAATAAAGGGAGACGTTCTGATGACCTCGAGCTCGTGTGAGGCGGAACGGCAGATATAGTCGATAATTCCAGCCTCTTTCGACATCCATTATATATTCTATATTCTTGGTGTCCTCTTTGGCTGGTCGTATTTGAACTTTTTTTTGCTTCCCTTTGAAACGCGGCTGAAACGTCGATAAAAAAAATTACTAGATCGGACGGTCCGGAAAATAATATATTATAGGTATGAGGAACAAAGGAGAGAGCTCTCCGGTTGATATTAAAGGCGGATGGGCTAACTGGGATTTCTTTTCTGTTTAGAACTTTTTCTTTTCTTTTAATACATTGTGAATATGCTTCGAACGACAAGAAGTGTGACGCTGAAGGCGTCTGGAGCTTCCTCCATCCTCAGACAATCGTCGTATACACGGTCGATATGTTCTGCAGCAAGGTCAAATCTTCATCTGGCCGCCCGCAAGCCTTTGAGTGTTGTCTGCGCCAGACAGCCCTGGAAGCAGGCCAGAAGTTATGCTGTTGCGACTGGTGAGAGCAGCAAAGGAGTGGTTAGTACTACTTTTCCATAGCCATTCGTACTTGTAGTTAACCTCTTGTTCGACTGTAGGACCCAAACGATTCATTCCTCCAGGGGAACACCGCCAACTATATCGATGAGATGTACATGGCCTGGAAAGAGGACCCCCAAAGCGTCCACGTCTCATGGCGCACCTACTTCCACAACATGGAAGAGGGTAAAATGCCCATCTCGCAAGCTTTCCAGCCTCCGCCTACCATCGTCCCTACTCCTACCGGCGGTGTCCCTCAACATATGCCCGGAAACGCCGCTGGAACCAATGTCTCAAACCATCTCAAGGTTCAGCTACTCGTTCGCGCGTACCAGGCTCGCGGACACCACAAGGCAAAGATTGATCCTCTTGGCATCCGCGGCGAGGCCGATTCTTTCGGATACAGCAAACCAAAGGAGCTCGAATTGTCTCACTATGGCTTCACTGAAAAGGATCTGGACGAGGAGTTCGCTCTTGGACCCGGAATTCTTCCACGTTTTGAGACCGAAACACGCAAGAAGATGACTCTTCGCGAGATTATCGATGCCTGCGAAAAGATCTACTGTGGCTCTTTCGGTGTAGAATACATCCATATTCCAGACCGCGTTCCCTGCGACTGGATCCGTGACCGTATTGAGATCCCACAGCCGTACAAGTACTCTGTTGACGAGAAGCGCCGCATCCTCGACCGTCTCATCTGGAGTTCCAGCTTCGAATCCTTCTTGGCCACCAAGTTCCCCAATGACAAGCGATTCGGTCTGGAAGGTTGTGAGACCTTGGTACCCGGCATGAAGGCTTTGATCGACCGAAGTGTTGATTACGGCGTCAAGGACATTGTGATTGGTATGCCTCATCGTGGTCGATTGAACGTTCTTAGTAACGTCGTTCGTAAGCCCAATGAGTCCATCTTCAGCGAATTCAGCGGTAGCGCCGAACCTTCTGATGAGGGCTCCGGTGATGTCAAGTACCATCTTGGTATGAACTTCGAGCGCCCGACTCCCTCTGGAAAGCGTGTCCAACTTTCCCTTGTCGCGAACCCGTCCCACTTGGAGGCCGAGGACCCCGTTGTCCTCGGAAAGACTCGTTCTATTCAGCACTACAACAATGATGAGAAGGAGTTCAACACCGCTATGGGTGTTCTTCTCCACGGTGATGCTGCCTTTGCTGCCCAGGGTATCGTTTATGAGACCATGGGCTTCCACGCGCTACCCGCATACTCCACCGGCGGAACAATCCATATCGTTGTCAACAACCAGATCGGTTTCACCACCGATCCTCGTTTCGCCAGATCTACCCCTTACTGTTCTGATATCGCCAAGGCTATTGACGCTCCCGTCTTCCACGTTAACGGAGACGATGTTGAAGCGCTGAACTACGTTTGCCAGTTGGCTGCTGACTGGCGTGCTCAATTCAAGAGCGACGTAGTCATTGATATCGTCTGCTACCGTAAACAAGGTCACAATGAAACCGATCAACCCGCCTTTACCCAACCTCTCATGTACAAGCGCATTGCCTCGCAACAGAGCCAAATCGACAAGTACGTCGATAAACTCTTGAAGGAAAAGACCTTCACTAAGGAGGATATCGATGAGCACAAGAAGTGGGTCTGGGGTATGCTCAACGATAGCTTCGACCGAAGCAAGGACTACACCCCAACCAGCCGAGAGTGGCTCACCTCCGCCTGGAACGGGTTCAAGACCCCCAAAGAGCTTGCGACTGAGGTCCTAGCTCATCCTCCTACCGGCGTTGAAGCTGAGACTCTCCAGATGATCGGTGCGAAGCTCGGAAGCGTCCCCGAGAACTTCACCCCCCACCGTAACTTGAAGCGTATCCTGGCCAATAGGGAAAAGTCCATCAACGAAGGTCAAAACATTGACTGGTCCACGGCTGAGGCTCTTGCATTCGGTACCTTGTGTAAGGAAGGCCACCACGTTCGTGTGTCTGGTCAGGATGTTGAGCGTGGTACTTTCTCTCAGCGTCATGCCGTTTTGCACGATCAGGAGAACGAAAGCACATACACCGCTCTGCAGCATATTAGCCCCGACCAAGGATCCTTCGTTATTTCTAACTCCTCCCTCAGTGAATACGGAGCGTAAGTCGAGTCAATATTTCTACCAAACGCTTTTTTATCCTCCAACTAACTCAATTTTTAATAGACTCGGCTTCGAGTATGGCTATTCTCTAACCTCTCCCCATGCTTTGGTTATGTGGGAAGCCCAGTTCGGTGACTTCGCCAATAACGCCCAATGTATCATTGATCAGTTCATTGCCTCCGGTGAATCTAAATGGGTCCAGCGATCTGGTCTCGTTATGTCTTTGCCTCATGGATATGACGGTCAGGGCCCCGAGCACTCATCCGGTAGACTGGAACGTTACCTCCAGCTTTGTAACGAAGATCCTCGTGTGTACCCAAGTGCCGACAAGATCGACAGACAACACCAGGACTGTAACATCCAGATTGCCTACATGACCTCTCCCGCCAACTTGTTCCACATTCTTCGTCGACAGATCAACCGTCAATTCCGAAAACGTAAGCTTGCTTTCTTGTGTTTGTTGATGCCAGCTCCAGTACTGACAGGTCTTAACTAGCACTGATCATCTTCTTCTCGAAATCACTCCTTCGTCACCCAAGCTGTCGATCTTCTATTGAAGAGTTCACTGGCGACTCTCACTTCCGCTGGATCATCCCTGATGACCAGCACGGCAAACAGATCAATGAGCCCGAGAACATCGAGCGTGTGATAATGTGTTCCGGTCAAGTCTGGGCTGCCCTGACCAAACATCGTGAGGCCAATGGAATCAAGAACACCGCTATCACCCGTATCGAGCAAATGCACCCCTTCCCCTGGCAACAGCTAAAGGAGAACCTTGATAGCTACCCCAACGCTAAGGACATCGTCTTCTGCCAAGAAGAGCCACTCAATGCCGGAAGTTGGAGCTACATGCAGCCTCGCATTGAGACTCTTCTCAACGAGACCGTCCACCACAACAGACGCCATGTTATGTACGCTGGCCGTAACCCAAGCGCTAGTGTGGCCACCGGTTTGAAGAGCAGTCACATCAAGGAAGAGCAAGATCTATTGCACGATGCTTTCACTGTCCACCAGGAGAAGCTGAAGGGCGAGTAGATCTGAGAACAATCAACATAAACTAGAAAGCAGATGAGAGCTGAAGTGTCTCCCATCGAAGACAGTATTCTACATGCATGAGTGTGATGGCCTTTCATTTGTCCCTTTTCCACAACCACATTTGTTTCTATAGTGTATAAATCCAAATAATTTCCTTTATTGCCTCGATTTCTTCATCTTTTCTTGTAAATTTTGGCAAAGATCTTTGGCTGACTAAGCGGTAGCTGCTTAGCTAATACTACGTCATCGAGCGAAGTAGATAATGCGCTTCTTCATATATAAAATCGACCAACAGTAGCAATGCAAGCCAATGGCTCGCTCTGTAGACATTTGGTGCAATTAGCAGTGCTCATGTTCCTATACCGAGCTGTTTGGCACGAAATAACCAAAAAGTAACGATGAAATTGCTGTTTCTTGCCATCTTCTTCGAAGACTTACATAAGCCAGCTTATCGCGCTAAACCCAAACCGGCCTCAATGCGGAAAGCTTCAAAGTCACGCTTCTTCTTCTTCTTCTTCGTCTTTTTCAACTTCAACCTTTACAACTTCACCCGGCAGTGTCTTTTAGAGCGCTTTTATTCTCTCTTGCTCAAGCTGTTTCCGGGTGCAGTCTTGGTCTCAGATTCATCTCTGTGCCAGGACAGCTCCTTGGAGCCCACAGACTCCCCCAAGTTCGCCCGTCCGCCGCAAACCCAGCCCTTTCTCTCGCAATGGCGTCCAGCGGCTTTCCCACCGGTGCCAACGCCAGCAGTATGCGTCAATCCGCTCGTCAAACTCGTACGAATCCGTCGAGACAGTCTAAAACCGCTGGCCGGTCGTCTCTTGTCGGCAACCAAGCCAGTGGCCCCTCGAGCCTTGGAGGAGGGCTTGCAGCTGGCTTTTCACACCAAGGGAATCAGATGCCAGCGGGGATCTATCCGGGCATCACTCACTTCAGTGATGCTATAGATGCGCTACCTAGAGAGTTCCGGAGACACAACTCGTTATTGAATGAGGTTGATGGCAAAGCGTGGGCGCTAGAAGAGCAGTTGTCTAAGTTACTTACTTCTGCAACGAAGCTGATCTCCGTAGACTATGACGCTCCCAGGACGAGAACGGTACTGTTTTCACTCTCTCTCATTTTTCTTCAATATCAATTTTTTGTTCTGTGTAGGTGAAGTGGTTTACTGACGGATGAGGATTCAAGGTTGATGTCACGCCGACGAGACAGGTTTTTCAAAATATCCGTTCTACCCTCAGCGACCTTTTAGGGACTATCGATGAAAAGAACCATGTTGCGCGTAATGCGAATGCTACACTTCAGCGGGACGTTGGCCGCCTCGATGCCATTTACCCTTACGTACAGCGAGAAGTGAGTGACGAAGCTCGGCTCGGGAGTTTAACACACTGGGCATATATAAACAAACCTACACCTAAAACAAGTGCTAGTGCTGTCAATGAACGTCCCAGGAGAGACACAGCGGGCGCAAACAGTCATAGAGTCAGTCACGGAGATGCAGATAACGAGCCAAGGAAAGAGCCTGTTCGCCGGCAACGTCGAACCCAAGCAGAAATCGAAGCAGACGAAGCACGAGCAGGCGGACCTGTGCGAAGAGGAAAACCGGGCCCGAAAAGCCGAGTTGCGGAAAATCAGCCGAACGAACAAGCTTTGGCTGCCGGAGCTGGACCTGGGGCTGTGACAGCCGGTGGGTCTAAACGACGAAAGGTAGAGCATACTCAAACTATGACAGCGGCAGCCATGGAACGATCAGCAAGTACTGCAACAAATGCGCCAATTGGCCGGGCAGGATCGAAGGAAAGCCCTGCTCCTGATACGGCGAAAAAGAGGACGAGAGCTCCTAACGCCAATGCAGCTGCAAGGAAAAGGTATGGTTTCTATATTCTTCATTACTCTGTTCCTCCAACATAACGTTATATTTCTGCACCAATATGTCTGGGGAGAAGAGTCAGCCACCTCTACACCAGTCATTGCATCAACTCCTTCCACAATGCAAAAGGGGCTTACTTCCTTTCAGCCGCCAGCACGCAGCACTTGGAAGAGCGGCAGCAGCATCCAGAAGAGCAAACTAACAAATGAACGTTACGCAGAACAAATACAGTATCATCAATAACTGGCTCTCCATCCCTTACCGGCGCAATGAACGCATCTCAGCTCAATCATTCTTCCAACAGTCCGGTGCCAAATTCCTCCCTCCGCTCTCAACCGCGACCACAGAATCAGACTCAGGCTTCTTCTCGCCAAAGACCGTCTTCATCTGCGTCAAACCGCAACCCTAGTATGTTTCCCGGACCCGAGCCCAGGTCCTGCAAAAATACTCCCTTCGATAACTTTGTCTAACTCTGGAATAAAACAGAAAAAGAGCTGCTGGACGCTAGGCCCCCGTCCGCAAAAAGCACTGCCAGCCCCAGGATTGACTCATTGGTAACCAGGTCCAACGGCGACACCATCAGGAACAGCCCAAAGACAGCTGCTCTCGAGCTCAAACATGAAGAAGTCAACTCCATGGGCCCACTGGCAGCCTCTAATCATGTGCACGATGGTAAAGCAGATTACTCGAATCTCCCGGAAATAAACACCGGTGTTTCTACAAAACGGTCATCCAAGAACTCAACACCTGTTTCGTCTACATACACGGAATCACAGCAGAGGTCACGGCCGTCCAGGACTGGCGATGGTCCGAAGCGATCCCACAAGAAAACAGGAAGCATATCAACTGCGCGGCAGATGGCTTTGTCCGCCGCCGCGGACGAGGCTGCTGATGAACCACGGGGCGATGACCCAACGGAACCACGTTATTGTTACTGTAACGAAGTCAGCTTCGGAGAGATGGTGGCATGCGATAATCCCAATTGTCCTCGGGAGTGGTTCCATCTCTCATGCGTCGGTCTAACCAAACCGCCTTCTAAGAGTGGTGTGTATTCCCCTTGTACTCTCTATCTCATTAGAGACATGGCTAACTCCTGCTTATTTCAACAGTGGTCTGGTATTGCAACGAATGCAAGGACGGGGCAAAAAAGGCGAAATCTGGGAATGGGAAGTAAGGGCACTCTGGAGATATCCCTACATTTTTTTTTTGGAATTCTTTGGTTGGCTATTTGTTTTCATTTATGAATATGACTTCAAGGCTAAGGGGCAGTTCTCTTATATCTTTATATCCTGCATTCTAGGCGCATTTACCTTTTTACTGAACATCTAGCGTGATATTCAATTCAATACTAGAACAATATATGTACTCTAGAAGTCATCTTTTTATATTCCATCCTAGTACCCTGAGCTATTACGCTATGTTTTACCATACTTAAGCATGGAGTCATCATAATCGTTCATAATTTTATACAAAATAGTATTATTTAAAATGTTCCCCTAAACCGATCTAATATCTGCCCAGCCAGCGGCCTTCGTTGATCTTCTTCTTGGACTCCTACCCTCCCACCAGCACTACTTGAGCTCCTTCTGCCCCCTTCTGTGTCTGTATTCGCTACAGCTACGGCAGCAGCTCTAGATTCACCCTCCAACCTCCGCCGTAGCCCTTCCAACTGCTCGGGATCTCTGCTCCCCGCCCCTACCAGCCCTGATGAAGAAGCATCCCCACTGCGTGTAGGTACTCCACGCCGTCTCTGCCGTTCGGGTGATCCACCATACAACCGACCCGGTATCCTCCACGATGATATCTTGCTAGGTAACAGCTCAGCACGCCATGCGTAGCCAACCACCCAGCCTATGAAAGCCGGCAATATAGTGTGGGGTAATTGCGACAGTGACAGCTGAAGAGCAAGGAAATAGATTGTTGATTTATCACTAAATGTGATTGACGATCCTAACGACGATGCCGAAGTGGCTGACGAGCTGGTTAATATACGGTATTTGTATGTTGTGGGGATAGTAGCGTGGTACTGCGCGAGGATCGCGAATATGATTGCCGTCGGACCAGCGGGGAGATGGTTCAGCGTATTCAGAGACAGCGGGCGGACCACAAGTGTGAGAACAAGGGGTGGGAGAAGAGTCGTAAATGGAAGAGTGCTAAGAATGAAGCTCTATAACATGATAGAATCAGTACTTCATTACCTAGTTATCGATTCTTCAAGCGTTCTTACCACAAACTTCCTCGATCCCCATAACCGCTCTATCACCCGTAGACTATAGATAACCACTCCTGCCTGCATAACTTCCGTAGAATTGACGTAGCAGAGCTATATATCATAATAATTAGTTCACATATTCCTTTCTAATAGGGCTTCCCGCGGGGGTGGGCGGTGTATAGAGCAGCATACCGGCCAGATTAGAAACCGCCATAGCTGATGGTACTGCCATATATGCGGGTTCACTTGAATATAAAAGAGGTATTTGACGTCTGCTATGCTCGCTACGATCGACGAAGTGATTATAAAGATCAGGGCCAACTTGGTCACCGGCGCATTGGTGAACCCTGAGCTGAGCATCTCGACGCCTTCTTTCTCCCTGCCAAAGTCTTGCCCCGGACTTCCTCTTTTCGCTCGACGGTCCAGTAGCTCAATTGAGTAGCTATATCTCCTTTACCACATTACACTAAGTATGACATGTAACCGGCATGTTGTGATTGTGATGTTTAAAAGCTGTAGAAAGACGTTGAAACTTGCCAGATATAAAATAAGTACAGTGATACGCACGGACCACTCAGATAACCGTTATATAGAAAGACGTAAAAGTCGATGTTGATATTGATCATGATATTATCTAGAGTGAATTGCATCGTAATTCAATGTGAATATAGCCTGACTCCAAACTCCCCGAGTGCCCCTTTCTTTTTAATATCCAACATCCCCGAAGAAACAATGCACCATGCTAAAATCACAACTGTCCCTCTGCTGTCTGCTGAGCAAGGGCTTTCTGGTACTCAGAGGTCGCCTTTGCTAACGCATTAATAGTCGGGCCCATTAGCTGCTTGACGACCTTCTCTCCGCCATCAACATCGGCCAGACGAATCTTCCTGCCTGTCGAAGCCAATACTTCTCTAGCATGCTTCTTGAGCTTTTCAACTTCAACCTGCCGTTCCGCTTCAGCTGCCTTTGCGACCTCGTTAATTCGATCCATCGCTCTACTAAGCGATTCCACCATTGACGCAATCTCAGAAGCTCGATCAGGGTTTCCAGACAAGAATGCTTGCCAGAACTGAGTCAGGAACTCGGTTGTGGTAGCGTGTGTCAGAGTCAGGCGATCAAAGACTGTCTGAGAAAGGCCACAAGTGCTCGACAATGACCCTGGGTCTGCTTGAGCCTTTCGTTGTCCAATAATTCCAAAGATCTGGGATTTCGCGCTTGCTAGGCTGGCCTTTGAGCCGACGGGGTCTCTCTTAGGCTTAGACTGCTCGTCATCACTACTATCCCCTTCTTCTGGTTCGACCAGGCGACTAAGTCTAACTTGCGCTGTATCTATGTAGGTCCGGCTGAACTCTGTCTGTAGCATATTCAGACTAGTTGCTGGGTCTTGTTTGGTGAAAACACGTTCTTGTTGGACCTGACCGGCATTACCTTCAGAAAAGAAGCGGCTCTGATCCCGAATATTCAACATGATCCGCTTCTGCTCTTCTTCCTCACGAAGGTCCCGCAATTGTAATTCATTATACATTTCTGCGTCCGCATTTTCGGCATCGGTCAGGTTTTGGTCGGCTGGAGCCACGTTTCTCATGATCTTTTCACTAAGAGAGTTTAAAGTCCTGATGATAGGGACTTTGTCTACCGGCGTTGGTCTCATGTCAAAATTTGGCCGATTACCTTGCCTTTGGGAGACATTCTCTTCATTTCCTTCTAGGTTGAAAAGGCGGGGCACTTGTTCGGTGTCGCTGGCAGGCCGCCCTGTATGCTCGTCGTATTTCAGATATTTATCGAGTAGGGAATCCGTAGGGTCGGCGTCCGTGATCCGCTCGCCTCTCAATTTCTTGAAAAGACGGCTCTGGAAAAATTGAGACCAGAATATCTCTTCGGCCACCTTGGGAACATTCTCATCGTAAACTTTCTTAACCAAAGGATGCTGGCTGAAAATCAGCTGAATTTGCTCCTTGCTCAGGTTAAGCCTTCGTTTATCTTCCACCCGCGGTTTGACCGTTGACAGAACATTGTACGCCCCCTGTTCCTGAGACTTTTCTATCGCATGAGCGCGTAGTAAATGTATTCGCGAAGACCAAAACTGCGATACAAGCTGCCCATGTGTAACGGAAGCTGGTTTAGTTCGCAGGGACTCCGCAAATACTCGTTTTAGACTCTCATTGGAGTTCAATAGTGACTGCTGCAGGGCCATATCTGCCTTCAGGCGACTATCGTCGTACCATGGCGGTTTTGTAGCTGCGAGTGCTGCCGGAGGCCCATCGCGTGCAGGCGTCTGGGCTGACTTTGTATTCTGGATGATGGTATTAAGTGCTTCCTTGATGGCGTCCGCCTCAGTGCGCGCATTCGAGGGAGAGGTGAAAGTAAAGACGTAGGGAACTGGAGCAGCGCTCTCCTGGCCTTGCCCCTGACTTGGTCCTTGGACAAATATCTTCAGCATTACCTTCGGGTTGTTAACGGGAGTCTGCTGTAAGTCTAATAGAGACAATCTTCCACGTTAGTCCAGTAAAAAACCCACGAAATTGGCTTCCCGTATCTGTTGGTTCATAGCAGCTTGTCGTAACGGGCAACCTACTGGTAACAGATCCTGTTTGCAAGGTTAATGAGCCATCTAACCCGGCCTTGGGGGACCAGGTTATAGACCGGAGGTCACTGGATATCACCAGCGTTCCATCCTTTTTCTTATAAGACGCAGATGCGCTGGGAGGTGCCATGGCTCAAGCTTGCACAGGCGAGTTTGCCAGCTCCCACTATGCTGTACGGGATCGATGAAGTGGCCTGAACCCATCTGGAGGAGAGGGCTACAGGTCAGATAAGTCCAGATAGACAGACAGGCAGGCAATCCTCCTGAAGCGTTGACATTTCTATATCTTTTCTTGATGTTGCTTTTCAGAAGAACCGAAAAGTCCATCACTGCAAGTTTCATATCACGTGATCATGCTGTAAAGGTCTACAAGTTGAATCGATTCAATAATTGAGAAGCAAAAAAAACATACCTGGGGAGGGAGTTCAAACTGCGTCTCCAATGGAGACGATATTGGCTTAATATACTCTGGTATCTACTTGATAAGAAGGCAAGGTGTCATTAATGCTCCAGCGTCCCCATCTTATGGCTCAGTATGATTCCGCCTGCCCGACGGTACAGTAGCAATCTATGGTATAACCGTGAATAGTGATTGTTATTATTCACTTTAATACCTTAATTCACTGGTTGGCAGCGTCTATAATATTCGCTACTGAAGAAGTATATACGATATCTTTTCTTCAAACATCCAGTCATTTGGCCAAAAAGGCGACCAGTTATCTAATTTGACAACATTTAACTAATGAGGTCTGACAGACTGTCGCATATCTTCCCCTACCCAGTTTGGTGTGGCCGTCGAAGGGCCATTGTATAATATACGTGAGTTTTTAGAGTAAACTGTTTTCATGACTGTGGCATCCCAGGCTGAACACAGCTTGGATAGGATAGACACTGATACCTCTCTTGTCTAGCTTGATAACAATATTCAGTTTGAGAGCGATAGTTTCTAAAACGATGCACGACTAGGCGGCGGCATACTTTGACATCGATCAGAGTCCGTCGGTTTGAGACTATTTTATGGATAACCCATCTTGTGGCCTCGTGGATAGATAATTTCTCAGAGTAAATTTATGGGCCTTTCCCAATGTCGACTCGACCAAGATCACATAGTATCCAACCGTTCTTGCAGAGTACTGTGATAGCATAGTACTTGGTAAATAAGGGGAGTTTCATGGAAACACATTTATAGTATTGAAGACGACCCAGGCAGAGCAATGCCAATATTGTGATACTCATAGAACAATTGTGGACTCTGGCATACATATGAACATCGTGGATTCTGAAGAGTGCCGCATCACAACTATGCGATCTAAACTGGAGAAGGCTCGGGATTGGCAGCCATTCTTAGCCAGACAAACTGGCGCAATGCAAGAGTATCAGGCACCTATATTACCAATATTAGCAAACCTAATTCCACACGCGATTCGCATTCCATTACTTACCGCCTCGCATGCGTGGCGTGCCTCAGAGCAACGCAAGCATTTCTTGCCCCTCGCACATCATGGTCATATTCCGCATGTGCAAAAAGCACCGCTTGCATGGCAACTTGCTAAATACCCTTTTTTAGCATACTAAACCCTGGGGATAACTCAGAAACTCCTCGGAAAAGCCCTTAGGAAAACATCATCATATTCCAAACTTCCGGCATAAGGACAGGGGACATCCAGGCAAAATCACGGAAAGGGTTCTAAAACTTTCTAATACTACCTCAAAGGATTAAGACATTCGAACATTAAGCCATTGAAGATATAATATTATGAAATCATATTAGTAGAAGTCAAAATTCTGAGTCGAAACCGCTTCTACTTAATTATTTTGAGTCCACCTGCACAAATCACACCTTAGATTAGCCACAAAAGTCATGCAGTGGATAGGAGTTTCAGCAAAGCTTACTTATGACCGCATTTTGAACAACGATAGAATATTGTGCTTCCTTCATCCGCACTTCTCAGTTGCATCTCCGACCAGGTGACTTCCTTTGCATCGCACTTTTCACAGTCCACCTGGATTGTCCTACTCTCACGCGCTTGGACGGTCGAAACCTGTACCTGGGATCTCTTTGCACGTAGGCTCGAGGGGAAATTGCTGGAAGTAGATATAATATCCTTTGTCTGGGTGAGCAGCCTGTCTTTGATGACATGAATTTAAGCTTAAAATTAACGACCCGCTTAGAGATTGATGAACTTACTCGTGTTCAGCTCTCCACAGACATCGCATTGTATAGTTGTACTCGCCAATTCATCAAGAATCATCCCACAGCTATCACAGAATTGAGGAGCCATGGCAGCGGGGACAGGTGAGAGTGTAGTTTGTCTTGAAAGCCTTTTTTTTTTGGTTTTGTTACTGCTCACTTTGGTTATGCTATTAAATAAGAGGGCGCTTACTAACTAACTAATTCCTAAGTAACTTAGCTAGTTGACGCTTCTTCGCTCTACCGTTTAATTCAAAACGTGGTTATTTATTAAAATTTATTAATTCAAAAGTACGGAGTATCAATCACAATATCAAGCTATCCACTGGGCCGGGCTCTATGAATGACCTATTAGGAGCTGAGTTATTATACCAAACTTACAAAACTGTGATAGTGAAGTAAGGTGTAAATGCCTTTCTCGAAATGTAGAGAGCTTAGGGACTCTGTGGCTACACTTCATAGCTTTGGATCAGCTACATCGACAGAGCACTCTGCTACTCCCCCCGGTAACTTTCGGTCAGCATGAACACGACTCTTACCGCAGTTGTGTAGGTCCTTCATGCAAAACAATATTTGGCCACATTAGGTAGTACCTCTTTTTTGTAGTTTGACAGGCCACACGATGTATCTTTTGGTTCCTAGCGCAGTCAGGGTTCCGGAGATGGGAGAGGTGGCAAAGGGGCAATGAATCAATGTCGGTGCGGAAGGCCTTACCCAACGGTTCACTATAGAACAGTTAATCCGACCCACTATATATTTCAGTCCAGGCTTTTGACTCACAATATATACCGTAAACTAGCGGCACGGGCTTTCAAAAGCACCCGAACGCACTCTTGCTCATCCTGTGCCAGTTTTGCAATCTTTATAATCGCATTGTAAAGGTTTTCCCCATAACCAGAATTATCATTCATGCACAAGAAGCAGCAGCTTCGAAAAACTGAGGGAAAAATCCCGCATGGCCCCAGTCAAGCAGACATATTGAGTTATCTTCCATCAGCTTGATGTTACGGCGGCAGAGGTCAAGGTGACAGAGGACCAAAGGATACGGACGCAGGTCTATCTCTTTGTTGGTGAGTTTTAGTCGCTTGTTGAGCCAGCGATTCATATCATCAGCAGATTGAATATTTCGCCAGTGCCGTTATCTCCCCACAAGTAGCCCTGAAGCGTTCCACCATCAACTCGTCCTGGTACAGTACCTTCTCTTACTGACGCGAGCTCAGAAACGATGGCCGCCAGGCGCTCGGAGATGTCATCAGGCAGCAGGTCTAAATCTTCAAGAGATTTTCCAGGGATATATTCCATAATAGATAGCCTTTCGGCCATGAAGGCTCAGTTTTGTCTTGAAAGTAGCGGTAGACCCTTGGAATCCTGACAACTCGCTGATTGAGATGCTGATAAGCGTAGCGTTGAGTCGCAGCCTCGCCCGGGGAAACCCATATCCGTACTTCACTGCGATCGTGTCCGAGATTCTAACGACGTGATTACTATACGCAGAGTCACTGAGAAGTCCATTCTGTGCTTTTGCCTGCTCGCAGAGGTCCAAGATTGGGGCAGATAGTAAACAAGCCAGTCCATGGCCCAGACATGATAGTATCTTGGTCGTTGGCTTGGAACTTTTTACAAGCATCGTGATTAGTCATATATCACGTGATTGACTCGCAGATCAAGGTCCGTGCGAGCCGAGGCATAAAGACAAACACGTGACATGCTATGCCTCTCCTTTTACGGCGCAGACGAAGCCGCAAGCCACGACGGCTTCAACGACGGGATAGGTTACGGGTATAACTACGCACTCGTGGTCGGCCTGGTTGTAATGGTGTGTCTATTGACTCCGGCTTTACATACATATCCACCAGCTCTCTCACTTCGTTCTCGCGCCATGTTTGTTGCTTAGATGTGCTTAACTCCAATGACCAGCTTCCCTGAAACAGGCTGCGCTATGAATGTCTCTGTTTGTTCCATGTTATCGTTGCCCGCGATAAAGGTAGTATAGTTCGTGTAAAGCGCCGCAATGGCGAGTTTTATATCTAAATAGAGTGTTTCAGGTCAGCCAACGGCCATGGACTTGAAATCGTTAGACCATACATACCCTGAAGTGCAAAGTTGCTTCCTAGGCACATTCTTCCACCGCTACCAAACGCCCAGAAAAGCCTTCTCATCTTCTCGAGTTCCACCTTGCTTGCGTCGACCCATCTTTGGGGCTTCCAGCGCTCCGGTTCTGGGAATATGTCCGGAGTTCGGTGTAAGGTATACGCAGAGGACATCACTCGGGTACCGGCAGGTATCTGGTAGCCCTCAAGCTCTACTGGCCGATCTGCTGGCGCGATTCGAGGCAACGGCAATGGTGCAGCTGGGTATACACGAAGGGTTTCATGGACGATTCCGTTGAGCAACGGGAGATCATCGAGAGCATGGAAAGAAGGGAGCCGGCTGCCCTTTTCATCTCCGCCGCTGGTGGTCTCCGAGGTGCCGCCCCGCCTATAGAATATGGGGGGGGATAAGGTGAGCAGTTCTTCTCGCAGCTTTTTTTGCAGTGAAGGGTTGCGCGACATTTCATAGACGATATAAGTCAGCGTTATCCCGGTCGTTTCGTGGCCGGCAACTATATGATCCATCATTTCCGAGGCGATTCTGAGCCTGGCATCCGCCTTTTCGACATCGTTGTTGGGGTTTATCTGAGAGAGGATCCCGTTTGAGAGTTGACCATATACCACTGGCCTGGTAGAGCCGGGCTTGGGCTCAGCTTCCGCCTTCTCCTTCCCAGATATCTGGCTCGCAACCCTGTCGCACATCTTCAGGCAGAGGCTTTCAACCTCTCCAAACGCTCTCTGCTTTGGAAGCTGGGTCTTGAACACGGAATATAGCTTCAGCCAGCGGTCACGATACTGCGTATCACGGAGAAAGTCGGTACTGGCATCAATTCCGAAGAGGTATGCCGTCATGAAATCCATACCCAAAGCCTGGAAGGGAGGGAAGACGTTCAGCGTCTTGTCCCGGCTAAGGTTCAATCTCTCTTCTTCACTATCCGCAGGGAAAGAGGACGGCAACGCAATCTTCTCGAACATAGGCAAGTATCTCTCCCAGATTAGCTGTTCGGAGGCCACTCTCAGGTCCTCGGAGGCCAAGATGAAAGACTTCGAATAGACACGGGACACCATCCTCTTCTGCTCCGAGTGAGCCTTGAAGGACAGCATGCTGGCCAGGTTAGGGTAGCGTTCATAATTCATGAACAGGTCCTCATAATAGTTGTCTTTGGGGAATCCGCCAAGGTAGATGGCTTTGAGGCCGTTGGCTGAGTTGACGCTGACTTCATTCGGGGCCAGCTGCACGATCGGCCCCAGTTTCTTGTGAAGGGCATAGATGGTCGATACCTCGCGGCAGCGGTAGTTGCGTATCCACCAGAGCCATGTGGGAAGAAATGCGGATGTAAAGTGTGCCTTGGGGATCCGGGCGAGTGGCGAGAAGTATAAGGGGTAGATGATATATCGATAGGCGCACAAGGCGAGGACAGGGAGGACGAGTAGGAAAATCATAGCTTCCACTCTTCTTTTTTCTTTCTTTTATTCTGGGCTTGCTTCGATGATGAATGAGGCTGACTTGAGGAATCTCGTTCAAGAAGGGCTATGGCATGCCAGGAAGAAGTTCAAGTCATATATAGGGGCGCTCCCATCTTACCGGTCACAACTGTCGTTTAGTTAACCCCACGACGAACGAATGGTAAACTGGCCCTGTTGGTAAAAGTATAAAAACAAGATACACACTATTCCTTCTTATAGGAAAGCCATCCAGACCGGAGATGTGTATATATTAGTTATCGGAGCCCATACTGTGGAGGGAGACGCCGTTGATTCGGGGTTTACTACATCCCGCCCTGCCCTCGCATAATAGTTTTATATACATCCACTCCTCACACATGGATAACTAATTGCGCCAAACATCTTCCATCCGGTTGCACAAAACCGGCCATGCTCCATAAACGTGATGCCCAAATCTTGGTCCATGGCAGCTCATGTGGGAATTGTTATCGTGGTAGCTCCGCCATCATGCAGATTCTGCGGAACTACTTTCCCCCTTGATCGAAAGCTCCAGGCAAATCCCAACCCACGCTGGGGTTTTATCATTGCTGCAGCAAGTACGGAGTAGCATAACAGACATCCCGTATTATTTTAGCTGCAAACTATAATAACTGGGGCCTTTTTTTTGATTTTTCAGCTAAATTAATTGGACAAGGTCAACAACGGGCGAGTTATATAGTTCCCGCTCGACCCAAGACCAAGCGCACGTTTTATACAAGTACAGTAAAAGACAGAAAGAGGAAAGAATAAAGTCGACATTGCAAGCCACCTTCGCCGTCCCAAGTCGCCGATTGCCGGGATACCATGTATGAATAATAAAATATGTGAGAGAATGTAAAAAAACAAGAAAAAAAAGGACAAGAGGTAAGTGCGGCTAGCATCGTGAAACCTCAGGGCTTGAATGGTCTCCTTATAAGGGAGTTTGGAGGCACATATGTCTTCCTGCCATAGATGAAATAATAGATAGTCGCAAACAAGATCACCGAGACGTAGATGAGCGAGCTCCAGTTCATGGTTGTAACCTCCACTTGCTTAGTCAACGGGAAGAAAGAGAATACAAACAACGGGAGGAGAAACAACATTGCCACGGCATTGATGAATCCTCCCCATCTGCCAAGAGACCAGCGTCGGGAAGGGAGTGGTTCACCGCGTATGCGCTTGAGAAGCACGCAGCCAATGGAAATCAGGTACGCACTCATCAATGAGGCTACCGTGAGAGAGGTGATGGCATTCAGAGCGGTAGTTGAGCCAACATTGATGAGCGAGAGCAGGATAGTCACGATGAGGGAGACTATCACGGAGTGTAGAGGAATGTTCCATGATGGGTTGACCTGGTATTGATTGCTACACATTAGCAGGGAATAATTAAATAGAATCATGCAATCATGCGGCATTAGTGGGTAAGGAGAAAATAGTTTTCTAACTTACGTGGGAGAGAAAGTCAGCAAACGGGACTCCTCTATCCCTGGCAAACGACCAAGTCTGTCTGGATGCAGTTGCCACTTCGGTGATAGTGCTTGCAACGAGTGTAATCACGACGATCGACGTCATGGCATTGGTGGCTGCATGGCTCTGGGTGGCATTGAAGAAGATTTGAATAAACGGGAATCCGGTGGGACTGGCAAGGACAGCTTGAATATCCCCCACAGTAAAGCATATAGTGAGAATGACAGCCAGGCCTAGAACAAAGTTGACACCCACTGCACTCATCATGGCCTGGGGCAGCGTCTTTGAAGCATCTTTGATTTCTTCGGCTAAATGCGTGAAGAAAAGGCACGTTTTAGCACTTTGTTCTGGGAATAAGGGAAATATTGCAGGGTTTCTTGCATGAAGAATACATACCCATGTGGACTGCACAGTCGTAGCCTATCATCGATGCAATGGCTGGAGGGAGCCCAACCATGACTGCAACCCCTGCGGTGCTCCATCCCCCGCCGTTATTAAATTCAGTGAAGACGGTCTCGGCACTGCTGCGGGGAGAAAGCACCACAAGTGGCACGATAACTGCAATTATTCCAATGACGTGAAGGAGAAGAAGTAAAGCCTCGACCAGGGGAAGCTTTTTTGCGAGGAAAGTGTTGAATATGATGGAAAAAGCCGAGATAGCAATAACTAGCATGGTGCCATGCCAGCGTTGGGGGTTGTACTCCGGAAGGTTTAATATCAGGAGACCCTGGATGATGGTTCCGGCTAAGAATGCGATTGTAACGATGGCGCATTGCCATCCAGTCGAGCAGAGCCAGCCTAAGTAGAGCCTTAGTATATAGACCTAAAGGTGAAGACAGCTGTGACTAAGATGAAGCTCTTACCAGTGAGGTAGCTAAGGTATTTTTGGCAGCTCGGTGGGGCGAACTCGGAAACCCAGTGATACTGGCCTCCGGCTGTCGGGGACCTGTTTGTAATGAGTATATACTGCAGGAATGAAGATGGATGGGGGGATAGGCTCACATGGAAGCGATCTCTGCAAGACTTGCAAATACTAGAGTGAATCCGCATGAGACAGCAAGAAATCCCCAGATGAGGCCGGCAGTTCCTCCATCGAGCAAGGCAAATCCGAGAAGACTGCCCTTCGTCAGTTATCCATCCAGAGCCAGTGAAAGCGAGAATAGTACCTCAACACCACCTCCCAGGTAGCAATCAGTGTGCATGCGAATCCGAGAATAGAGACAAAGCGGAAATTTCTCTATACACAGTATTCAAAATGCCATGTTAAATCATCATTCCAAGAGTAAATAATTGATCAACTATGAAGAAGATGTGCAGACATACGCGCAAGACCTGTGTCTTCCCCAGCTGGCACATATCATCTCGATCTCGAGAAGTCCCGAGATATTTCGCCGGGACATGCTGATGCTGTTCATCATACTCGAAGCCTTCTTCAGGATGTCCGACGGTGTCTTCGGCAGTCTTCAACCGCCTTGTAGAAGTGCTGTCGGAAGACATCTTTGCAGGTGTCGAATCGGAATGCCCAAATACAAAGATATCTCTAGTATTCACAGTTTCTGTGTCAAAGAAAGAGAGTAGAATAGAGTTTCAACCGTTGGATCCCACCAAGATTTGGGATGGACAAGGAACCAGGGGTAGAAAAAAAAGGGTGGAATGGAGGTGATTGGGAAATTGCAGGCTGTGTTGGAAAGGATGAAATCACAATGGATGGAAGAAAGGGCGAAAATCGGAAATTTTGAACAACGTGGAAAACCTGCAACATTGACAGGAAAAAGGAAGAAAAAACCTGTCTAATATTAACATCCCCCCGTAAGTTCAATAATGGCACACAGGCACCACGGGCGAAGTGACCTCTCTTAAAAGAAATATTATGAAGTATAACTTTTGCGAGTAGAATGCTAATATCATGGTCTGGAATAGATATCCAAGACTAAACAAGGGATGGGGAATGGAAAAAAAAGGAAAGACGAGGTATTGCGACAATGCTAGTATCCCTTGAACGGTCCCAGCCCATGCAAGTGGGAGAATAAACTCCTCCTGCAGGCCAGGGGGCCTGTGGAAACCCCAAGGTGGAGGTATCGAGTATACGTACCCGCGGAAAAAGCCAAGTTTACGCTTCTTCAGGGCCCAGGCAGCCCAGGCAGAGCTGTGCTCAGCCTGTGCAAGTCCCCTCTCTGAATTATTGGCCACTGGCGTGGACCAAAATAGCATACTGTTCATACAGCTAGTTATCGATAGCGTTGGCGAGCGGTATCAGAGCTCTCAACTTGGAGGCTTTGCAACATGGCGTCCGTCCACAGATGCACTGACCAAACAAGAGCCAGACCCAAGGAAAAGAAAAAGGGTTTTTGAGTGCTCCTTAGGCTTGAACTTTGCAGAGGAATTCGAGTGAGGCATCGTGACCAACGGGGAGCCGGGCCAAGAGTCGATCAGATCTGATCAGTCCTCTATACAGACTTAGTTGACCGCCACGGAAGCCTAAACCCTCACTAAAATGGCCACCTAGGGTCCCTGTCGGTGGGCCGTCACACACCATGGCGTTGGGAGCCCCGTCCCGAGCGACGCATAACGGATGTCTGCACCCGCGCACCTTGCCTCCTCTGGGTCCCCCTCTCTCACGAGTGGTCCTGTGGGACAAAGAATCCTGTTATCAGTGGATGTGATACTCTGTACAACTGGGATCGGGTTGAATCCCAGACCTTATCGAGAAACGCTCATATAGCGTGCGATATTAAAAAATCTTGGTTCTAGTAAGTAGTAAAATGTCGTCGTCGTCGTCGGATGAAAAGTTGTCGACGTTGTTTTATTATGTCATCACGTCAGCTTCACTTCGTCAAAACTTCCATCGCCATTTCTACCTAGAAAATAATGACAGCCGCTGTCGAGTTCGACTTATTGAAAAGTTAGCGAGTTCAGAAAATGGTTCCTCATTCAAGTGTCTTTCTCACGAGGAGGCCAATTCTAAAAAAAATCCAGGAATTACTGCCACATACTGAAACTATGGAAAACGTCTGGATTCGCTTAGAGTCCAACAAGATAGATCTGAATCTGAGGCTCCATCAACTCTTGCGATTCCAAGGACCACTTGTATTCGTGTACCTTGATGCTCACTTCAAACCTTGTTTAAATTGCACTACTTGAACCAAAAATAATTACTATTAGGATGAAAGATGTGAGTTGTTCAAGCTACCTTTATCCCTATCGATAATACTAAGAGAAAAAAGCCTTAGGAGAAAGAGTAAATCAGGAGCATTATACCGGATCGGGGAATTTGATGTGGCTCAGGGAGAGAGACGAAGATCCAACGAATGGGACGCTGGTTACACTGCAGCCAGAGCAAAAAGAAAACCTCACGATCAGGTGAGCCTTGGGCGAGAATGGAACCCATCAGAATTGCTCATACGCGGCCGTCCTCCTGTCGTCCAACTGCCGTTTAATTCTCTTGCTTTCCAACCCCCCCCCTTTCACCCCCGTTGCTTTTTCAATCTGCTGCACGAATATGCTGCTCGATGCTTAATGCAGAAGCTGATATGTAGCTAGGCGAGCCACAAGGTCGGTAGTTGGCTTTAGGTTAAGGGGCCCGATAAAACTACCAGGATATCTGCTGAGTCATCAAACCTAAGCTCTGTCCAGAGGGCCCACCTCCCGCCATTGCCGCCAAGAGATCCATATTGACCGCAACAGTTTAGCGCCCTATAGAGCACAGTTTAATATCTCCTTCATAGTCTTGTTTTTCCCGCTCTTCAAGCTAGAGATACCATTTGCCCCTAAAATATATCATACATACCTCTCCAAAAAGAAAAAAATAAAGCACGGAGAAAAAAACAAAAATAGAACTCTCCAAAGGCCAGGATCTGCCTCGGCTTGCACGCCTCCCGTTAACTGGCTATCTTCACCAGCCCGGAAGTCGATCCGACTTTACGGTTTTCGCCTTTTCTTTTCATTGCTTTGTGCAACTCTTACCTGAAGCATGATGACCACACCCAAGATCTATGGGGTGCATGTGTCGCATGAGCTGGTATACATATATACGGATCATGGAGCCTAACTCTTACTTTTTCCCCTTTTTTTTCCCTTTCGATTTTCAGATTCAGATCTATACCAGGGAGGCACAGTCAGAGGAGACATTGCTCTTGAAGATCACATTATCCTCGCTTCCTTCACATTTCCTCAGGATGGATAGACTGTCCTGACTTCTCTCTGACCTTGCTTGGAGGGAATGCGTGCTCCTTTATAGCGTTGAATAAGCGACTTGCCTGTTCAGATATCGTTTACGAGCTCTCCTGGTCGCGGGTGATCCACTATCACAGCGACTACCATGCCTCTCCTACCCGACCAATCCCCACCTCTGCTACCGCTCGACGCAACCCATCGAGGGTCCCTGGTTGTTATCGCCGGTGCGATCGCAGGTGCTGTCACCTTGACCGGCTTAACTATCAGACTATATATTCACCTCGCAATCAACCCACATTATGGACGAGATGACTTTTTCCTTCTAGGCTCAGCAGTGTGTATTATCCTCTCTGGAAGCTGATATTCTGAACCATTACTTACCTAGCAAATGTCTAGTTTGTCGCTTTCTGCCAATCAATATTAATATTTGTCTCCGTATCCAAGGGGTTTGGCACTTCTGCTGACCTCATAGATCACGACAACTTGATAATATTGCGACGGGTAAGGAATTATTTGTTCTCCTGCTGATAGCATAGAGATATATACCCCCTGCAATTATTCTGGCTAACCGCTTTTACCAGGCCTTCTTCTCCAGCGAGATCCTATATCTGACTACCCTCTATCTCTCGAAATGCTGTGTAATATGCATCTTCCTCAAACTGACACCTAAAAAAACACACAACCGTGCTACACTAGCGACACTCGGTTTCTGCACACTATGGGCCATCGGCGCGATCGTGGCAGTCGGTATCAGGAGTGGGATCCTAGACACGAAAACCGTAAAGGCTTTTAGCATCTCCTACTGCAAACTCAAGGTATGCAAATCGCTTGTTAGCATCTAGATACATCAAACTAATGTATGTCAACCCTTAGCTTGTCAAATGGCAAGTCATCGTCTCGTTTGACGTTTTATCCGAAATCATCATATTTCTCCTTGCCGTACACCTCATCCGGGGGCTTCAAATGCGACTTGGAACAAAAGTCGTAGTGTTGAGCGCCTTTGCTGCCCGGTTACCGTGAGTTTTTATCCTTACCACAACCACATGCTCTTCAAAAAAAACCGATATTAACGTACGTCCACAGAATAATCGCTCTCTCCATAATAAGGCTTCACTTTCTCAACATATGCAGCGACCATACAAACCTCACCCTGGACCTAATCGACTCATCAGTCTGGACCCAAATCAATCTCAACTACAATGTGATCGCCTGCACAATCTTCGCACTTAAACCATTCACAGCAGCAGTGAGCACAAACTACGGCACAGCAGGCGATCAATCACTACAAAGCACAAAGAACAACAGTAACGGAAGTACCGTTGACAACGGATACTCACGCGATCTAGAAAGCGGCACACACACATCCAGATCGAAGGAGCACAGTTTTCTCTCCAGGCCGTACAGCAATGGCAACGGACAGGGACAAAAAAAGCAGCGACCTCGAAGAAAGAGTCAACTTTCTACATCCTTGTCTCGATCGATAGCGAGTAAATCTGAAAATAAATCTATGACCTCGACCTCCTTTACACGTTTTTCACTTTTCTCACCAGCTTCTCCAACACCACAACATCAACGTCTGCAATCATCGGACGAAAATCACGAGATGGGGTCTATACACTCGCCTACGCATGCGCCTGCAAATTCACATACACACAAACATATTCGCACCGCTAGCCGCGGGGTACGAGTGTCGTTTTTAAACAGGGGGGAAAGAAAGGGTACTGGATCCATTGATTCTCACGGGACCGTGCCTAGTGTGGGGCCTGGGCCCGTTGCGTCCGATGCGATTATTGAGACTCCTGCTGCGGCTGCGAGGACGATCACTACCGCCATTACTGCTGGAGGGGGGAGTGGGACAGAAGCGAATCCCGAAGCGGATTGGAACGATGATAAAACGAAGTTAGTTATCAAGAAGAATGTAGAGTATACTGTTCAGTATGGGGACTGATCAAGTATATATGTACATTTTCTTGATTGTGAAAATATTAGTGTGCATACGAAATGATAGAAATGGTATATATTTAACACACTGCTTTAATTCGACTGTGAAGGAGAAAGAGAGCCTGATAAAAGATATCAAATAAAAAGTAATACAAGACTGGTAATGGAAGAGAAGCAAAAGACAAATGAGTAGAGATACACGGAAATAACGAGAAAGGATATCAAGAACGTGAACCCACAATGCCTATAACACGCCATCATACATATCTGTAGGAAGAGTGACTAATAGGGAACAGGGAAGGGGATGCTCAAGAGAAAACATACATAAAATAGAGAGAAGCAAATCCATTTAACTGACCAACTCCATTTCGCTTGCTCCTGGAACCAGAAACCCGGACTCTTTCAATTATTATATTTTTCCATCTTATGTTGTTTATTGCTTTTTTTTGACGGTCATGGTTTATTGTGTTAAAAGGGGCAGTAGGCTAGTGGATGATAATGTGTTTTAAGGATGGCCATCACTTCTTGAACATATAATGTCCATAGATGCCACCGACATCACCCACAGAGACAGGAATCTTCCTGGTCCCCCACCAATGTGCTCCCATCTTCCAGCTTCTCTGACCATCATCAATAGGCATAGCAGGATCACCGCTTGGTTCACGAACATACCAGCCTCTCCTGCCCAGTTCACGAACCACCCATCCGCTACGGTTGTTGCTAGACTTGCTACGCGTGCGCAGCGGAGCGATGATTCGTTCACTCAGCTCGATAACTAGCAGTGGATAACTTTGAGGAGTGACCAGCAGACATGATTTGGAGTTGAAAAGGGCAGCCTGTGTCAGATAAGGGTTACGAGTCAGGTCGAGGTAGCGAAGGTGAGAAGGCTGCCAGGGGGTCGGGGTGGATGAGTCGGTGGAGGAATCTGGTGGAGGGGCAAAGAAGGAGTTTATGTCATCTAGAGTGAGGTCTGCAGAGGATAAGCCGAGTTCTTCGACGTGCTTGGAGAGCCTGAGAAGGTCAGGCATGTGGGCAGAAGAGATACGGGCACCCCCTAGGTTTAGAGAGCGGAGGGTGGAGGTGAGGTGTGGTAGGAGGTTTGGTACATCAGCCTCCTCAAGGATACGGTGTCGTGAAGCGTCTACCATGATGTTAAGGTAGACTAGCGAGGATGTTACTGCTGGATGAGTGGTGAGGAACCTGACGACCTCTGGGCCGGTAAGTTTGGTGCACCTTGAGATGTTGAGGTGAGTGATTCGAGCGGTGTATGGGATCAAGAAGAGGGTGCTGTTGCTTATCTGCGTATGGGCAACATCGAGATGGGTGAGGTTGGTGAGTCGTGGTAGAAGAGATTGGAAGGCCTCGTCAGGCAGACCAGTACACTCATGGAGAGATAGGCGACGAAGGTTAGGAAGGACACTGGGGAAGTTGGGCTCCTGAGTGACAGCGCTGAGGAAACCAGAGGAGAATTTTGCAGACGAGCAGCCGCAGAAGTCGATTGCCCGGAGAAGAGTCTTGGTGATAAAGATCTTGCGAACAACATCTCCGTCTACGTCGTCCTCAACGTGTTCCTGGAGAAGCAACTCCTTGAGATTTGGCAGCAGATCTAGACACTGCAGCAGAGTCTTGGAAGTGAGGTTTTGGATCTCAACGTTCATTTGCTGAGTGCGTCCGAGGCCGACGGAAGTGAAATGTGAGAAGTCCAGCCGTCGAACAATTGTGCCTAGAGAGGGATACTGGCGAATATGGTTGAGAGCCTTGGAGAAGATGATGGAGTGGGGAAAGGTGATGTGCCTGTAGAGCACTCCCAAGGTGGCAGAGTGCAGAGTGCGGCAGGTCAGCAGACATGATATCAAGTCTACATTGCGAGGAGTGTATCCGTTTGGTGGGATATCCAGAGCCAGATACGATATGATCTCATCCAGTATCTCTACCGGCAGCCTCTCAAGACAGGCTCGCTTGATCTCTCTGAGAGGTGGGCGTAGCTCCTTTTGTTGCTGCTGCTGATGATGCTGCTGCTGCTCCCGTACCTTTGGCGGTGCCAGATCTGGGATTTCCTCTTCCCATGCCCATCCTCTTGCCTGAGCTCCTCCAAGGAGCCGTAAGTCACTGTAGCTTCTGCTCTGCTTCCTCCCCCCAAGACGAATCTGTTTCCATCCTCGAAAGGTGCCACATGGGCAGCAGAAGTCGGGAATCTGAGCCTTGGGCTCCTGGACCTGGACGGCCGAACAGTTTGCGGTGTGTGCCTTATCACCAGAAGAATTGTTTTCCTTAGTGTCAAGAAAGGACTGGGCGATTCCTGCATATTATCATAATCGAATTAGGGCCAAGTATAACATATTGGTATAAGATATATAAGGGAAGATGTACCGGTATTGTCTTCCTCGATGGAGCCAAAGGAGGCGCCTCCGATGCTGCTGGAGCGAGAATGGGAGTGAGCCTGGGAGCTGAAGGAGTCCTGCCTCTTGTGAGCAGCTATCTTGAGATCTTCCAGGTCGTCGGCATCGGGGAGGTCAATGTCATTACTCTGGTCGGGGGCAGAGACGGGCAAGGGAGGAGTATGAGGGCAAGGAGATCGAGCGAGGTCAGAGGGAGTCATGCTATGTACGGGGAGTATACTGATAGAATAACTATTGTTTTGGCCCGGTTCTATAACTTGAGATGATAATGATTAGTACCGCTTCTTTTTCTCTTTTTCTTTTTTCTTTCTTTTCTTTCGGTGGATAGATGGGCTTGTTGTGGCGGTTGTTGTTGTTGGCTTTGGCTTGTAGAATTTTTGGCTGTAGAAGGCAGAACAAGAGCAAGAACAGAGATGAAGAGCAGAACAGCTACTGGTTTTGTTTCTTTTTTTCTTTCTTTTGCTGTCCACTTTCTTCTTGATAGATTGATCCTTTCCTTTGCAGTATCAATCTGGACAGACAGACAGACAGAGAGAGAATAATAATAACAAGACAAGAAGAGGCAACAGGAAGGCACAGATAGATATCTGTGGAGGGACAACCAGCAGGCAACACAGCACACCCAAAGAGTCAGACAAAGATTCTCCCAGCAGGTAATATTTATCTGTGAGACTTGGTTCTCTTCTCTTCTCTTTCTCTCTCCTTTGGCTGCCAGTCTCCAAGTCTTCTCGAGCTGTCTATCTATACAAGACCTCCGAACCGAGCCGGTGTGAGAGCCACTGTATCTTATCCCAGACAGACAAACAGGTAGATGTAGAGGTAGAGGTATAAGGGCGTAGAAGCAAAGGGAAGAGGCGAAAACGGAGGATCCGCTCCTCCAGGGGCGACTGCAGGGCGTACTTAGTCTGTATTTTTTTATAGAATCGTAGAGAAGATACAACGTAGAGGAGTGAGAGTAGCAGTAGAACAGTAGAAGAGGTAGACAATTAGAACAAGTGAAGCAGCAGCAGAAGAAGAAGAGTAGAAGAAGATGAAGCAGAGAAGAAAAGATGAAGTTGTCAAGATGGAAGAAGAAGAAAGAAAAACGGCCAAGGCCGCATAGTGGAGGGAGCTTCGTGGTCGTCACCTGACACCGCCTGTACTCCCATAACGCCGAACTATCTCCACTTCCTCTTACACTACATAGAACACTTACTCATACCAAGGAGTTAGCTCGCCACGCTACTCACTTCATTCTCCCTTGGACAAATACCCTCTGCAGGTCTCCCCAGTAGCGTCTTTCACCGTCTCCTCCATGTCGGATGTCTATCGTCTACGGATATCACTACGTAGAAGAATATGTAAAGTGTGTAGAGCCGTATCCTAGGGTCGTATTGACGTAATATATTACCGGCTGGTACGCGGGCGTATTCCCATGTAAAACCTTATTTAACCGCAGATCCACGCTAGACCCTATTCGGCGTGTATGACATAATATACAGTTCGTGATGGTTGACAAGAGAAGCAGAGCAGATGGCAGTATTGTAAAGGATAGAGAGGAAAGTGAAGGCAGTGTAGAATAGTTTGTTGAGCACTTTGTACGAGAGAAAAATATACACACAAAGTAGTAAGGCTGTGAGAATAATACGACCTCCTGGAAAAAGTCTCCGTCTTTGTTTTACATATATGAAATTGACTTTTATACAAGCGGGAAACTAAGCTTTGTCACCTGATGCGGGCCTAGCCCTACGTTTTCTCTTCTTTCAACCTCCCTGAAGAGCCAAGAGTAATTCCAGCTAAGGTCGTCAATGTTGATTCGAAAGCCATCATTCCCCACGCTCGATTTAGGATGACCCAGTTAGTCTTGGGGTCTCTACGGTGTAGGTCCAACTCCGGTTGGAACCATGTCATAAAGGAGCTGTGTCAGCTCCCAGGACTTGAAACACTGCTCTACATTGTAGAACGCACCCCAACCCCAGGTGTTCGAGTCAGGTGTACGTACAATGTACCAAGGGGCATATATATCATGGCGAACTATACTCAAGGCACAGGCCTTGAAACTCTGTGGGTATATGGCTTAAGAAATCATCATTAATGATATCGTGGCCATCTTAACTCAGCTTCGAGAACGCCGTCCCGGTTGAATCTGCCCAGGTTCTATTCTTGATTATTGTATTGGCAGTCAACTAGTTTGCCCTTTACAGTCACATTCTAGCCAGCTTCCACTTCTTTTTACAAGGTGGCGCTCCACTAGAGAACACAACTAAAATTTTTGGAAGAAGTCGCATCCTTTATGGCAACAGTTATTGGACGTTCTCCTCGCGCTTGAATTTAAAGTCGCGAACTTCCATCATTATACGAGATGGTCATGTTATGAGATTCGCAGGCTGGGCATCTGTAGGATCTCCCACTCAAGGTATAGCTCGATTGAGAGAACCAAACTGTAACTTCCTTCATATGCAGATGAAGTCATATTACCTTCTTTTAGGGATTATGATAAACCAGGAAGTGTTTCACGCGACTAGTTTGTCTTCTATATCACAACATTGCCGGGAGCTGGCATGGCCCAGTTCTCGATACACCAATTTTCAACGTTATGACTAGCTTATGTAAACTAATACTTATTAACATAAACAGGCAACATCTCAAATTTAGCTGGACGATCAGCCCATACAAATTTCTAAACAATATTCGCTAGTGCACATCATGGGCCGGTATGGCTGCCTAAACTGGATAGGCGACATGTTCAAGGATAGCACGTTCACCTGCCCCGACGAGAGCGAGTGGAAATTCGATAAAAAGATCAGTGAGAAATCTATCAGGTTTCATGATGAGCGTGATGTGGCTCTTGCAGAGTCCCAGGCAGTATATCACTGCCACCAGGTGAAGGGTCAGTCTGTTGGAAAGGAAGCCATCATCAAGGTTCGGATGCAGTAAGTTAAGATACACGCTGCAAAATATATAACTCGACGCGAGAGGGCTCTAATATATGCTATATGGTATATCAATAGGGTTCCTCACATATATCCAGCGAACTCTGATCCAAATATTCGTGCTCGGGAGGCTGTCACGGAGTGTATCCCAGGCCCGACAGCCACGGAAATACTTACCTTAACTCACCTCAATAAAAAAAGGTGCAGTGTGGTTCCCCAGCTTTTATATCGGGTTAATCACTATCAGTCTATAGAAATGTCTATACCAATGGGATATGTCGTCATATTGATTATGCAGAAGTGCCCCGGAGCTCCTTTGACAGATTTCTGGCGGTATAACGAAGCGAAACGGGAGAAGATACGGGAAGCATTTCGCAGAGGTTATACGTATGTTTCCCTATATCTACTACGCTCATGTCGGAGGCTGAATTTTTTGGTAGGAACTTCTTGTCGTATAATGCATATGCTGAGGACCCACGCAAAGAGAATATCATCTATGATGAGCAGGAGAATAAGTGGTAAGCCTGACGCACACGGATGGTTATATCTATCTATGCTAATGTTGCTAGCTGGTTCATTGACCATGAGCAGACGGATATACTGGACGGCCCGGAGTCGCTAAGTTTTTATGAAGACGACTTTGTGCGCTGGGGTCTTAGACCATATATCCCTGGTGGCAACTGTTATCGATGTAGCAGCCCGAAGGTTTCAGAAATTCTCAATGAATATATCAAAGTTCCTGAGATTCTCAATGGAACGTTCTTGAAAGACATAAATATTCATAGCGTGTAGTTTGGCGGAATTATCTAGATGGTCAGGTATATCGGGAGCCCAGGTCTTTGTTATAACTAATATATTTCCTCAATCTCTAATGACGGTATATGCTTTGCGGTTCCCTTTATCAGCCGCAACTTTTATAAGGCAAATATCAATACATACTTACAGTCGTAAGTAATATATTTCGTCTAGCAAAAGTATATACAGTGGTAACACTAACCATATGCAAGTTGCGGTCTCTGGTGCCCTTAAATAGAGACGCAGCCATCATGCATACTGACGTGTCACCGATAGTATAGAGTGTGGTGTAAAATTGGCTTGCCCTTGATCTTATCATCTTTCCTGGCTACATATGCCAAGCTACTCCTATTCGGATATAGGTTGGCCCCTGTGGCCCCTGTTACGAGTACTTTATCTTGTATAGTGCTAACAAGTAAAATGACCATTACATTGTACTACTTTCATGGGAATAGCCCTGCCAAGATGGGTTCTTGGAGATCTGTCATCGCACTTGCAACTCTATCGAGAACTGATATTCTGAGGCCTGCCTGCCAACGCTAAGATTGACGACGCTAGTCATAACACCCTGGTTTATGTATTTATTACTGCAGGTGCGGCACGCCGGTTCGTCTACAACATCGGAGAAAGGCTGGAACAATGTGAGAAATAAGGGCTGTGGATAGGGACCTAGCTGAAATTCATTGTTCATATTCTACTTAAGATCAAGCTTATGTTTGGCTTGGGAAGAGCTGTATAAGATCAAGTGGAAGGGCTCGCCTCGGTTCACCAATCTGGCTCGTAATGAGTAGGGGCCCCTGGCCGTCCCAGCTGACTTCGCATTGCTTGGAATCAGAATCCCGAACAACATCCACGATCCTGCTAACAAGGGAGTGGAAACGTGCCAAGATGGCAGAATTATCATGTTCCCACTGGAGGACATCTTGCCTGATATTTTTAACCCCTGGGTTATTGAAGAGACCAGACGTGTGATAGGCGATTAGAAATTTGGGTGTTTGGTTAAGCCAAAGTCGCGGAAGGATCTCGTCCATGTCGAATAACCTGTAGCTTGCACGGGTTTTTATATCAAAAATCTGCTGCTGAGGTATCAACCTGCCTTTCATTTTTAATTTCAGTTTCTGGTCATGAGCAGGTTCTCCGCTGACCATCAACATAGATCCAAGCTCTTCAGTGACTGATGGCTCGTTTGCAGGCTCTGAGGGCCTCGATGGTGCATCTGTACCGGGCAATTTGATATAGCCGTCTGTTTCGGTCCGGACAAGGAACTCCAGGCCGCCAAAATCATACCTAATGATGCGTTGGTGAGAGCATGAGTTTCGAACTTCCATATCCCACGTTGTATACGCATCAGGAAAAGTATGGCCATAGCCATGTAAATTCGTGATGACCTCAGTAGGGGAGCTTTCTCGACGGACGAAGAGTACGGTGTCACTAATAACGTCCACATCAAACCGAAATGGCCTCGACTCTGACCTTGCAAACCTCAGGAGGTTCCCAAATGTGCTACCACATCCGGCAATATCTATTGACTGTAGGTCGTATTCCGGTTTCATAGCTTGTAGTGAGCGAAATGCAGGCTCCATAGGGTATGATGCGTATCGAGCCGCATTGATATCTCGGAAAACTTCCTCACTGTCGGGTTTTAGCTTTGTGTCTTCCGTTGGTGGGGTCCATGCTGGTGGAGAGCCTGTATATATATACAGAGTGTATTCCGTAGGTTAGAGAAATTTGCCCAAAATCTTCGATCCTCAATGACCGAGGGTGGCTTTTTGACTGACCTGGGACCAAAATAGTGGGAGATTTGCCGTTGAGCCAGTTATAGGATGCGATATACTCAACGTCTTTGATTTTGGGAGCAGCCTCCTCGATCAACAGCGTCTTGATGTCGATGCTATCGATTGTGGGACCAAAAGGTTTATTTGGTGGAGCTGGCGGCTCTTCCACTCTAGCGCTGCCGCTGCCGCGCCACGATGAACCTCGTTTTTCTCGCCCTTTGTAAAAGCCGTCGCGAAAAGACATTTTCTGGAACGCTGATTTTGAATAATAAGATGAGGTTGATCCAAGGACTTGAAAAAGACGTGTCTAAGGAGGGGGTAGAGTAGCTTTCAAGGCTACCACTGCTACTAGGATGACCAATAAGGGGGAGGGGGAGCATCTGCACGATGCTGTCCAAGAACTCGCCTCAGCAGCCTTACATTTTTTAACCCCGCCAGGCAGCAGTCTAGGGTCAAATGGCTGTCCTATTGCCAGCTACAATATGGAATTTCCCAGTTTGACTAGCACTCTTTGTTTAACACCCTCTTGGACCGCGAATGTTTTTCTGTTCCCACTCTCTGAGCTTAGAGCCTGAAGACTCCTTTGCGGTTGATTTATGCGCTGCTGTGCTCCTAGTTGATGAACATGGCTTCCTCGAACCTAGATGATGCTCGAACCGTGAGGCTCTCGGCTTTTTTCAACAAGGTCGTCCACGGCCAGAGAACACTGTCTACCGCGCGTGACGGCAAGCTCTTTATCGAGGCCTTGTGTGCTCAGACCGACCCAGCAACTTGTGCCCACAAGCTCCTTTCCAGCCAGGGAGGGCTTCCCGCCCTCCAAGCATCAGTGCGATTCGATACTTCTCCCTCATTTCTAAATGAGAATGCTTTGACATTGCTTCAGTACCTTCAGTCACCGTCCCTAAAATTGATCGACTCCGGGTCGATTCTTAACCAGTTACTGCTTAGCATGGTAGAGCCGCCATTCTTCTGGGATGCTTGCATACAATCATTCGTGGATGGTTTACTTGGGCCAGATGCTTGCCACGCCTTCGCATGGCTACTGCTACAGCTCATCTGCTTGCCTGGCAAGGCATCATCACCCTACGCTGCAGTAGCAAATTCACAGAATATACTAGAATCAATACTAACATCACCGAACGGAGAAACTCGCATCCTAGGACAGAAGATCAAACATGCCTTACCGCTGGATGCATCGGAACTTCACGACACCGAAGGTTCTTCACCTGGTGGCAGGCATGACAACGATCATGCGAATCATAGGGAGATTTTAATCATGCCTACTGCAGATGAGCTTTTGTCAAAGGACCGCCCTTTTCTCCGCACCGCTGACTTTATCGACGACCCGGAGCTTGTATCTTCACGCCGCGACATGCATCTAGATAATCAGTTCCGGCTTCTTCGCGAAGATATGCTCTGTGAAATACGAGATGAGCTAAAAATAATGTCAGGGGAAAAGCGTGGCCGCCACAGAGGTATCGTTCTGGGCGGTCTTTCTCTTGCAGGAGTGGAGACGGGTACTGACCGTAAGCGCTTACCGTGGTGTGTCGTGCTCAAATGCAATGGCGAGTTCCCCCAATTGAAGAATCTTACCAAGGAGAAGAAGAAAGACTTTCTGGAAGACAACCGGCACATTTTACGGCACGGAAACATGGCGTGTCTGATGATTGATGACGAGCCAGTAGCGTTTCCGACCATCCATCGAGATGAAGACAGGCTCCTTGATAACCCTGCTACAATCGCTGTACAGTTCCCTGATGATCTAACGCTCTCATATGCCCTGTCTAAGATGAAGACAGCTAAAAGTGTTAAATTAGCCCAGCTCGATGCAGCAATATTTGCATTTGAGCCATTCTTGCGACGCTTGCAAGAGATGGTTGAGTTACCACTAGCGGAAGAGCTGCTTTACTGGGAGGAAGGTAAAACCATCGGGGCCCCATCTTTTCAGCCGACAACCTTAATCACTGCACTCAAAGAGCTCTCTGGTAAGAGTGTGCAAGGTCTCTTAGGCCTCAAGAAAAAGGTTATTCTAGACGATTCACAAATGATATCTCTTTGCAATAGCTTATTTCAACGCGTTAGTCTAATTCAAGGTCCACCCGGTAAGTGTTAAAGTGCTCTCCATTCCAACTCTCGCTTCTAACGGAAAGCAGGAACTGGAAAGTCCTTTATTGGTGCCTTGATAACCAAGGCCCTGCACGACTCAACGTCTGAGAAGATTCTGGTAGTTTGTTTCACCAACCATGCCCTAGATCAATTTCTCGAGGACTTAATGGATATTGGGATTCCACAATCGGCTATGATTCGTCTAGGGGGCAAATCGACGGACCGGACGAGGCCCTTGATGATTCGAGAAATGCCCAGCGTAAAGTCCACCCGAATGCAATGGGCTCGGATTGATACGCTAAAACGAAGCATATGCCATAGCGAGAGAAAACTGAAGGATGTTTTTAACCGCTACCAGACTGCCAATATTCAGAAAAAACATCTCATGGAGTTTCTTGAATTTTTATCTGAAGACCTTCCATTCTATGACACTTTTACGGTCCCAGAAACCGAGAATGGCACGACTCGGATTGGCAAAGCTGGAAAAGCCATGAGCCCATTCTACCTTCTCGATCGGTGGATCAGGGGTGAAAGTAACGCTGGAGCTCTCCAAAATTTACAGCCGATAGGTGCCGATGCGGTTTGGAAAATGCCACTTGCGTTAAGACAATCCACTCTAGTTCGCTGGCAGACAGCTATCCTAGATGATCTTGTTATGGAGATTCGGGATATCGGACGGCAGTTTAACTTGGATCGAGCTGAACTTGACAGATTATTTAGAGAGAGAGATGCGGGTATTATAAAAACTAAGAGGATTATTGCTTGTACTACAAACGGGGCCGCCAAATACTCTGCGGAAATACAAAATGCGGCACCAGGCGTCATCATTGTTGAAGAGGCTGGTGAGATCTTGGAAGCTCACATCTTGACCTCTTTAGGGCTGCATACTGAGCAATTGATCTTGATCGGAGATCATAAGCAACTTCGTCCTAAGTGTTCATATGAGCTCAGTGTTGACCAGGGTGACGGTTTCGACCTCAATCGATCTTTGTTCGAAAGGCTTGTCCGTAAAGGCTTTCCGCACGTCACTCTCACAAAGCAACATCGTATGAGGCCGGAGATCTCTTCCATGATCCGACATCTAACCTACTCTGACCTTACCGATGCTAACTCAACCTACAACCGGGCCAATATTCGCGGCTTCTGCGATAATGTTATATTTGTTAATCACTCCAAACCAGAAGCTGAACTGAAGAGTTCGAAGGAGTTGAGGGATGGCAGAACCACCTCGAAGCAAAATGCATTTGAAGCGCAGATGATATTAAAGTGCGTTCGGTATTTGGCACAGCAGGGTTATACCTCCGACAAACTAGTCGTTATTACGCCCTATCTTGGGCAGCTGAAGCTTTTGAGAGAGCACCTCGCGAAAGAAAATGACCCCATACTCAATGACCTCGACAAGTTTGACTTAGTACGTGCAGGGTTATTGACTGACCTTAGCTTAAAGACAACAAAGCCATCGCTCCGTATATCAACCATCGGTGAGTATACTTGGATCATTTCCCTCAGCTATCTCATACTTCTAATCTGCTCATCTATTACAAATACTTCACCAAATGGCATTCCCCGTTACCATAATTCCTAATCTCTTCTACTAGACCATCCCTTTTTTCTTTCTAGTTAATAGCATACTAAACCTTTGATTTAGACAACTACCAAGGTGAAGAGAGCGATATCGTCTTGGCCTCGATGACCCGAAGCAATAAGTCATCTGATATCGGCTTTATGGCAGCACCTGAACGTTTGAATGTCTTGCTCTCCCGTGCACGGGATGGTCTGATCATGATTGGAAACTCTGAGACCTTCATGCATGCTCGCAAAGGTAAGGATGTTTGGCGAAAATTATTCGTTCACCTGAAAGAAAACGGACACATCTACGAAGGATTTCCCGTGAGATGTGAGAAACATCCAGATCGAACGGCTTTGCTCTGTAAAACTGAAGATTTCGAGGCAGAATGCCCAGATGGGGGATGTACAGAGCCCTGGTATGTTCTACCGTGATATATAGCCAGTCAAGATCGTACTTTTAACTTGTACTAGTGGCGAAATGCTGAAATGCGGCCTTCATAAATGCCCGAGTAGCTGCCACCAGCTGTTCGATCATTCTAAAATTCTTTGCCAGGCCCCTTTGACTCAAAAGTGTTCCAATGGACATAGTCAATCCTGGAGGTGCCACCGTGGTGCACCACTAGCTTGTCAGAAGTGCGAGCGTGACAGAAAGGAGGCCTTAAAAAAGGCCCAAAAAGCCCTAGAGGAAAAAGAAAAGCGGGAGGAAAAGGCGAGAAGACATCAAGAAGAAGTTGCAAAGGTAGACGAAGCCATTGAAGAGATCAACCGGAAGATGAAAGAAGTGCGGCTAGATCATGAGCGACAGGCTATTCTTCTTCAAAAACGACAGGACCTTGCGGCTGCCAAGGATCGGGCTAACATGGAACAAACGACCGCTCATCAAGCAGATAACTCTAAACAAGCTTCAATCCCCACCAGTGAAAGCCTTAAAATCACATCAAAGCCTTTGCCCGCAGTTAAGTCCAGCCCGAACAAACCAAGTACGCGTTTACGGGTTCACGAGCACTTAAAATCGGCCGTCGAGCATAACGAGTCCCCTTCCAAGACAGAATGGCAACGCCAGAAGGACCAAGAAAATGCAAAAAATCCAGCTATCGATAAGATCATGGAGATGGTTGGCCTGGAGCATGTGAAAAGCCAGGTTCTGAAAATCAAAGCAAAGGTCGAAACTTCCCTCCGCCAGGACGCCGATCTCAAGAAGGAACGCCTTGGGCTCACCCTCCTAGGAAATCCAGGCACAGGTCTGTTCTCTAATCAGCCCCCCTGAAGTATTATTACTCTAACGATCAAAAGGTAAAACAACTGTTGCAAGGCACTACGCGAAGGCACTGAGCTCGCTGAAAGTCCTTCCCGGAGATGGCTTCATCGAGACCACCGGCTCACGTCTTGCGCACGGCGGCATTACTGAGGTCAAAAATCACCTACAGCAATTAGAAAATTCAGAGGGCGGTGTATACTTCATCGATGAAGCCTACCAGCTTACAGAGACGCACAATCATGGTGGTAAACCGGTACTTGATTTTTTGCTTGCCGAAATTGAGAACCTCACTGGGCGAGTAGTTTTTGTCTTTGCTGGATACCGGAAGCAGATGGAGAAATTCTTTGAACATAACCCTGGGTTTTCTAGTCGTATACCCTACACTCTCCACTTTGACGACTATACCGATGCAGAACTTTTGAAGATGTTACAGTTTCAAATGAACCGATTCTTTAAACATGGAGTTGACGTCGAGGATGGTTTTGATGGTTTATATATGCGGATTGCCGTTCGTCGATTAGGGAGAGGACGGGGGCGCGATGGCTTCGGTAATGCCAGAGCGTTAGAGAATATGTTTGCTCAGATTCGGGAGCGACAATCAGAACGGTTAACAAAGCAAAGGAAGGAAGGGAGTAGTCCGGATGACTATCATATAAGCAAGGAGGATCTCATCGGGCCTGATCCGTCAAAAGTGATCTTAACCTGCAACGCCTGGACCCAGCTCCAGCAAATGATTGGTCTAAAATCTGTCAAGAAGTCTATCAGGACAATGATTGACCTTATCAAGACAAACTATGTCAGGGAGTTAGACGAAAAGGAGATAATCGACGTATCTCTCAACCGTATCTTCCTTGGCCCGCCAGGAACTGGAAAAACTTCTGTCGCCAAACTGTACGGTCAAATTCTCGCAGATATTGGGATGTTAAGTAGTGGTGAAGGTAAGATCTCGGAGGAAAAGCTGTCTTAGTATAACTTTTACTGATTTTTCTTTCTAAGTTGTCGTCAAGAATCCGTCCGATTTTATTGGTAACGTTATTGGCCAGTCCGAAGCAAACACAAAAGCCATACTCGCTACCACTGTCGGCAAAGTCCTTATTATTGACGAAGCTTATATGCTCTACTCCGGATCTGGTTCAACAGGGGGAGGCAACACCGATATATTTAAGACCGCTGTCATTGACACTATTGTCGCGGAAGTCCAAAGTGTGCCAGGGGACGATCGATGTGTGCTACTCCTTGGATACGAATCACAGATGCTGGACATGTTCCAGAACGTTAATCCAGGCCTTACCCGAAGATTTCAACTTTCGGATGCATTTCGGTTTGAAGACTTCAGTGATTCCGAGCTGCAGGAGATTCTACAACTGAAACTTAAAAAGCAGGACTTGGGCGCAACGCAGAAAGCCGTGTCTACGGCTGTTGATGTTTTGGCCCGTCTGCGCAACGGACTCAATTTCGGAAATGGCGGAGATGTCGAAACGTTGATATCGAAAGCTAAAGTTAGTTATCAGACTCGACAATCTGTTTTGCCGGCTGCACAGAGATCCTCTGACTTCATATTCGAGCCACAAGATTTTGACCCGGATTATGACCGATCCGCTGGAGCTGAAACTAATCTGCAGGAGCTCTTCAGGGGTGTGGTTGGCTGTGAAGGAATCATAGCGAAGCTAGATGGGTTTTTGAGAGTTGCTCGAGGGATGCGAGCTCAAGGCCTTGATCCTCGTGGACATATACCAATGAATTTCATATTTAAAGGGCCACCTGGTAATCAAACCTCTTTTTCTCATACTGCCTCCTTTATTCTAGACAATCTAACTCGAGTTAGGGACTGGAAAAACCACCACAGCGCGAAAATTTGGTCAAATTTACTATGATCTTGGCTTCCTATCGCAGGTTGAAGTGGTAGAATGCTCCTCCGCTGATCTAATCGGTCAATACGTCGGCCACACCGGACCAAAGACCATAAAGCAACTCGAGCGCGGATTAGGCAAAGTCCTCTTTATAGATGAGGCTTACAGGCTCGGCCAAGGTCAATTCGCCCAGGAAGCAATAGACGAGCTCGTTGACAATATCACCAAGCCCAAATTCGCAGGAAAGCTTATCATAATTCTTGCAGGTTACGATAACGATATGAATAATCTCCTCCGTGTGAACGAGGGGCTAAGCAGCCGTTTTGCAGACGAGATAGTTTTTCCATCACTAAGCCCAAAACACTGCCTTCAGCTACTCGAGGACATGCTCAAGCAAAGCCAAGTCGCCTTCCCACGAATGCATGACCCATCAATTTATCTGGACTTTCAAGAACAAATTGCACAAATGTCCAAGCTTCCTGGCTGGGGAAACGCGAGGGATGTTCAGTCGCTCGCGAAGGCGATGGTTCGGGCCGTATATCAGAGTAATACCACCAAGGTAGACCAGCTCATTTTACCGGCCGAGGTAGCCCAGAAGTGCCTCCGGGACATGTTGGTCGACCGGTGCAAGAGAGCGAACGTCACACCTTCATCACGACCACAGTATGTAGGGCCAGTTAAATCGCAGGATGATTCATATTCGCCGCCTCCCGTTGGAATTGGTGCTTCGACAACAACAAAGTCTGAGGTATCGAAACCAAAAGAAGACGAAGGTCCAGATAAACCACAACCCGGGGTTACCATAGAGGATGGTCGTGACGCAGGGGTTGCCGATGACATTTGGGAACAACTTCAAACTGACAAAAAGGACGCTGAAGTCCAGGCGCAGAAAAGCAAGCTAAAAATCCGCGAACTAGAAGAAGCCCAGCGTGCCGCGGAGGAAGTTGAAAAGGAAGCTGAGAAAGCTGCGGCCTCGTTGCGAGAAATGAAGGCCAAAACTGATGCCGAAATTCTTGAGCGCTTACGCCTTCGTGAAGAGGCAAGGATTCGCGAGATAGAAGCAAAGGCTGAGGCGGAACGCATTCGGAGAGAGCTGGAAAGGAAAAGGCAGGAAGAGGAGCAGAAAAGAAAAAAGGAAGAACTTGCTCAGCGCAAATTGAGGGAGATGGGGGTTTGTGTCGCCGGGTTTAGATGGATCAAACAGAACGGCGGGTATCGGTGTGCGGGTGGCGCCCATTGGGTATCTGACTCCCAGCTTGTTTAAGAAACAAAGGGAGTAAGTATCTAGGAAGCCAATTTTTGCAACCTACCCACTGTTATTCATAGTAAGTAGCATGTGTGGAACTTTCAGCTATATTCTTCGATAGTGAGTTCAGGCCCTTTATACTATCCAGCAATATCAACACACCAGTCAAGGAACGAATCAAAGCCTCTTGTTCAGGATTCACCTTATATGCTTTCTAGTTCTTAATACGTGGGCATGTTAAGAGGCTGCTGCTAGTTATGGTATGTACCTAGAATATATCCTGTCTCTACCTACGACTACAGAGTATAGATCTAGATGGGAAAGGATATACTCCAGTAAAAAGAAATCTGAATATGAACACTATCAATGTCAATGCAATTTGTTCTCGGGAATCACACAAAAATGACCAAAACCGCCCAAACTCCTCCTTGCCCGGGATCAATTAACTGTTCAACCAAGAAGGCGCACCAATGCTTGATCGTAACACCAAATACAACCCTGAATGCCCTGATAGAGAAGCCAAGAGGATGAAATCAAACACTGCCCTGCTGTGACGACCATCCCAGCCCCTTAGCTCAATTTACTCCCTATTATTAGTATTATTCCTTTTTTGTACCTCTAGTCTCGCAACCTCTGTATACCGTACGACGCATAGCTCTCATTTCGTTTGCTTCCGGAGTAACACGGTTGGGTAGGCAAGGCTGGATCCCGATGTCGTTGACGTGGTTGCCTTCGCCGATTTCAGGGACAGAGTGCGCGGAACGCCCTGCGCCAACGAGAACGTCTTCTTGTGCCGGAGCGGAGTGCCTGGGAGCACTACCGAGGACTTCACAGACAGATTGATGCGGGTGACCGGTGGGCTCTCACCTTCGTTCGGATGGACATCCAGATGTTTGGCGCCCACCAGCTTTCGCATCTTTCTCGGCACAGGCGTGGAACGATACGGGGTCGCTGGTGCTGGTGGTAGGAACGGAGCTGGGCGTTCATGTTGTTTGCCCTTTTCCACGGCATCAGCCGGCTGCTCTGCCTTGTTCGTATTTCGTCTACTCGATGAACGCAGGCTCCGTTCGATGGCCTGCGAATTCTGGTAAACCTCCGAGTCGAATTCGGGGACTTTCTCCTCTCCACAGTACTCAAGCAGAGCTTCGTCGTTCCATTTGACCTGCTTCTTTGACTGGTCTCGTTGCCGGAGTTGACCGTCTTCTGGGTCCGCCTCCAGAGCGGCAATGGCTCTGTTGAGTATGGGAAGCAGCTTGTGAGGAGGCTTGCTACCCTTGTTCAGTCTCGTGTTGGCCTTGGTCAGAAGAGCCGTTTGCTGGTCGTCTGTTCGCTGCATAAACACGAATTCAGTGCCCTTTCGACGGCGCGTTGGGATCTGATCCGGGACCTTGGGGGCATGACGGCCATGCTCAACCGTCACTTCAACCATAGGCGAGCTTGGGATGACCGGTCCCTCCCATACTGCTTCAATGGTTCTCGTTCCAACCGCTTTTGATGATCCGATACGGGGTGGTCGTCTGTTAAAGTAGAAGTCTGGGGGGTGAGGCCTTTCCGGAAACGCATGCCGTCTATGCGAGCGAGGTGAGTTGCCATCTACGGCTTCTAGGGCACGCCGTGAGCTAGAAATTGGTGATTCAGGGACACAGTCGACTCTAGCATTTTCTTTAAGCGGCATGATAGCAGCTCTCTTAGCCCGTGCTTTGGACAGAAACTCGGAAATGAGCTCTGCATCATCGCCGTCTAGAATAGCTATCCTACGCATCGGCGCAGCCTGGGGCGGTTTATCTCCTTGCTCCGGAACAACTGCCATAGGTTCTGCTACGGCATCAAAGTAGGTCTCCTCTTCAGCTCCCTCTGCGTAGGCAGTGCCGGGTTTGTCTTGGTTGATTCCTCCTGGCATCGTTCTCTCCTCTGGCGGCATAAGGGCCTCTGATACCGTCTTCTCAAGTTGCGGAGTTTCTCTGGGATTGCTACAGCCCGCCTCTTCATCAGGCAGCTCCATATGCTCGTCCTCACTCCTCTCTCGAGCCAAACAGCCGGCTGGTGCTGTTGTTCGCGCATCGTCAGCGTCCTTCGCTGGCGCAACGTATTTCCCTAAATGACAACAAATCAGTACCCTCCATCAGCATACTAGTAAGGAGGGACCAAGCAGAAGTAGCAAATAAACCACTTACGTCTCCTGTCTTCAACCTGCTCTTCCCATTTTGTTTCCAAAAATGACCGTCCACGCTCGCAGTCTGGGGTATGCGCCAGTCGCTGTCTCTTCACGCCACGTAGCGCCGCCAGAGTCGCAGCCAAGTTTATCTCCGTAGAAAACGTATAAGTGTCATGCATATTGCTCCCTTCTAATGACGTAGATCCAAGATGTCGCTTCCAGATCTTCTGTGTCCTCGAGCGCGGTAGGACGGGCGTTGTGGGCTTGCGATCCCAAAGCCGGGTTGTTTTCTTCGACGTTGCTACGGGAGTGAACCTGAAGCGGTCATGATCGAACAGGCGATTCTTTCTGCGATGCGTATTAGTTATTATTATTATTAGATCTTGCATGCCAGTCGACGTGTCTCTGCATAAACTGAGTGTGAATCTGTCTGCGCCTGAGGCAGTGAGCGACTTGAAATGTGAAGATTCATACCGTCTCGGAGATCGCATAGTATCTTGCCCCATTCTCTTGCTGTTCACTGGAGAGTATCGATAAAATTACTCAAGCTGCGGGAATAATATGACGGTTTGTTCTGTGACACTCGTTCGCTGTGATTGCAATTTGCGTGTAAAGGGATAACGTATCGATGGCTTCAAGGTGAGACGAAGGAATAAATATCGATATAGAATCAAACACAAGACCACAAAACAATAACAGAGAGGTTATGATGCGTGTATTTTGTTATTCAACCAAGCTGAACTATTCCTGTCATCGGCCTGGATGAGTTGGCGCGTTTTTTTTTTTTCTTTATGTTTTCATCCCCTGCTAGCAAGGTCGTTGCCGTGCCAACCAAGGCCTCCACACAAGCCACAGCTTTCCGATATCGTTGAACTACAGTAAACCATCTTAAACGCCTCGGCATTACGTCGTAAAAAAGGTCGTCTCTCGGCATGTCTGTTACTCATCTTATTTAGTCTGGGCCGGGTTGATATCTCTATCGTCAAACGGGTCCCCAAACTCCTCTGTGGCCGGAAAACGTTAGTAAACCGACGGTATTTCCCGCATGAGGAATTTGAAATCAACCGGATAAAACATACTCAGGCTAAATTCCTTGTCCACGACAAACTCTAGCGCTCTCTTTGCCTCTTCGTCTGCTTTCTTGCTCATCCATGATGCGCCGGGCTCCTCCCGCAGTATAGAAGGCAGCTGGCTTGTCGACGCTTCTGCCGCCTCCTCACTCAGGTTAGGATTCATTGACTGGCCTGCCAATGTCGTAGACTCTTTTACATTCTCGTTATAGCCCGTCATGGTTGCTTCTCGAGTCGTGGGGCCCTGAGACCCAGGAGGCGAGAGCTCCGGCATCGCTACTCCGGATATATTATCCCGAAACCCGTTTCCTGCCGGGGTCTGAGGGACACTTCTCGCGGAGGGGGATGAGGAAGTAGAAGAGAGCATCTCCGAGTCGAAATCGTCTAGAAGCAGTTTGTTTCGGTGTTAGCGAGTTTTCTACCTATGGATTGACGGCTGATACTGCTCCTACCTGCCATCGTGTAAGCTATATCCCGTAGAATTGATCCTATCCTCGTCCACCGAACAGTCTTTCTTAGCCAGAAACTGATATGAAGTTGATCTGAAGTTGATCTCTTCGTCTTCTCTTATCGATAACTATATCACGTGATTCGTCTCTTTTTTTCGACTTTCAAAACGAACCAAAAAGCTGAAGTTCAAAAAACATCAAGACTTAAACATTTAGTGACCCTGTTTTCCTGCGTCTTGCAAGTACATAAGACCTGTTTCCCTCTTATATAGTGTGATTTGCCATTCCTATGCGTTACTTGCCAAAGAACTTTGCGAAAAGACTCCACCATCATATCCTCGACGACTTACAGCGCCCCTGCATAGAAGGCATCTTTAATAGCGTCCTTGACGAGTTTATACAGCGATATTTGGGCTGATAGAAGGAGTGTTTACTGTTATACGGCTATCTGGATTCTGTATCTTGTCTGGTCTTACCATGAGTCGGCAAAACCAAATCCCAGATGCGTGGGACCAGGACTGGGAGAGTATTGCCGATGTACGCTCTCAAGCTATCAGCTCGGTCTAATATATGAATACAATAGAATACATGAAACTGATTATGATTTATAAAAACAGAAACAGGCACCACAACCTTCGGAGCCGGTACCCGAGAAGAAGCTGTCCGCAAGAGCCGCAAAAGCCCAGCGTCGAGCGGAACATGCTGAATTCAACAGACAGCTATGGGCCGAAGCGTGAGATTTACCCTATAGCAGCCTTGCGAAGCCTAAAGTTCTATCTTTTCCAGGTCTAACATAGGCTCTAGTGAAGCACCACAAACCTTTCATTTCCTAGAGTCTCGGTCTACCATCCCAATGAAGTCAGAATATAAAACACCTATGAGAGTACTTGCGCGCAAACCCCAAAGCAATAAATCAGGTCTAGAATCTGGAGTCCAGGGATTATCGATAGGAGACCAGGGTCAGGTGGATGACGATGATGAAGACTTTGAAAGAAAGCCCGGACAACTTACATATGAAGAGAGGGTTGCAAAGGCTCAAAAGGAGAGGGAAGAAAAACAACGCAAGTACGAGGAGGTTCGAGAAAGACTGTTTGGCAGTTCAACCCCAGGCTCAGGGGCATCGTCTCCTGGTAACGTCACACCTCCGCGTCAGGGGCAGCATCACCAAGGTGGAGAGGGTAAGAGAAGAGGGCGAAATAACAGATCTAGTACTGGGGGAAATCGAGAAAGTAGAGAAAGAAGGGAAAGAGAAAATTCCAACGCATCTACAAAACCCGCAGGCCGTTTATACGATCCAAATTATGCTCCCAAAGCAAGTTCAAACTATGTTCAGCGGAAGGAGAAAGAACAGGGTAAAGAGCCATATGCTTCTCTATCGCAACATCAGGTTCAGCCGCAGTTGCCGTCTCAATATACTCAGCCCCAGATGCCCATCAGGAGTCCCAGGGGGCCAGACCCGAGTGGGAGAGGCGGATTCGGCGGCTTCCCCTCACGAGGTGGAAGAGGTGGATGACTTACAACTCGTGATAAGCATCACATAAGATAATTGCATGTGGTTGCGACGACCCAAGTCTTCATCACAACGAAAGATATTGGGTATCAGCAAGGCTACATCTAGTAGCTAGGCCACAGAAATACCACTCTATATACGAGTACTAGCACGGCCATTAAGGGTATTTCTCCGGTCTACGTCGAGTACGTTAGGATATGGGGCATCGATTACGTGTCACCAAGAACAAGGAGCCCGATTGGGGCTAAAGTATTCCCACGCGCGGTTAACTCGCTAAACAGGAGGCCTATTTTAAACACATGGGTCATGCCTAGGAATTGCCTTTTTGATCAATGAAAGAAACCATAGATGAACCTGCGGGCTCCTAGATTGGTGCCCGATATATACGCACTGGGAATGGAACCAGAGATGAGGCCCAACGGTTCGTAGTCAGAGAGCTACCAAGTTCTGACTTGCTCGCAAGTTAAGGACTTACATTTTTGTATTACTTTTGGCGTTGGGAATGACTACCCTCGTTTTTTGTACAAAGCGAAATACAGCACTCATCAGCATTGGACATAATATAACGATATAATACAAGAATAACTGCCATGCCTGGTAGTAATACACCAGAGCCGAGGTCCTTCTCTTGCTCAGGGTAAATCATGTCCAGCATTGATAGCGTTTGCTAGCTGAGACGTATTCGGTCGATTTTCTGTTAAAATGGAATGTATTATTAGTTAACCAATCTAGACAGTGGAATAGATGCTAATGCTACTCGCCTGCATATCTCTGGTAGCTGTCCAAATACAAGTCATCTGAACTCGTAGTAGCCATGACATGCTCATCTAACTCTACAGCCTCCATCCACGCAGCCCATCGGCTCCCCCGTTCTGGGTCAGGCCAACCACGGTACGGTTTCAGCACTCGGGTCAGCCGTAGCATCCAGGGTGCAAAATGGATGTCGACGAACGAGATGCTGCGGCCTAAGAAGAAAGGTCCATGGACGTGTGAGGCGTTGACAAGTTTACTAATGTGATCCTTTAGTTGTTCGGTGTAGGAAATCTGTTTAGCCAGGTCTTGCTCCTGTAACAGCCGATAGAAGCAAGGAATTATATGGCGGTTTATCTGTAATCATGGCGTGGTTAGTTACGATAAATTTTGGAGTTAGGCATTGAAATAAGTACGTACATGGTCTACCCATAGGCGACAATGGGCACGAAGCTGTGGATCGCCGGGGGGTAACAAGGGCTTGCCAATGTCTAAATCCTCGAGCTGATAGAGATAACATGGGTTAGTCAATAGGGACTGCCAACGACTCAGCATTAGGATGAACGTACATATTCAAGGAGTACACTACTCTCATAGCATCCCCAATTACCGTGTCGAATGGCTGGTACAAGGCCACGAGGATTGACTTCGAGGAGGGAGTCCGGCTTCTTATATGGATCTATCTCAATATACTGATACGGTATATCTTTAACCTCGAGAGCAACCCATACTCGCTGTACAAAGGGGCTAGAAGGGCATTAGCTGCAAAGCCTGGCTGATGAGATGGCTCATGTTCAAACATACCAGAAACAGCTCCCGTAGAGCTTCAAGTCACTCTCCTTCATATGTTTCTTAACGGTGGCATATGCATAACCAGATGCACGGCTATGGTATGACTTTTGCTGAGCCTAGACAGTCTGGTCAACAGCTCGAAGGTGATATCTGGGAAGTGTGAGATAGAAATTTAACGTACTATTGACTTCTTTTTACCCTTTTCCTCTTTGAGTAAATTTCTCTGTACGCTATTCTTCTTGATACGGTCACTCTCTTCGAGTGTATGCCGGTGAGGGCCCTCAACCGAATCCGATCTCCCATTTCCTCCGTTTCCATTCACACGTTGAATTGTATAGTACCGAGCTCCCGTTACACCGGGGTGGCCTGGCGGTAAGGTTGCGCTAGGAGTTAGCACGCCAAATGGTTGAGACCCATCCAGATGTGCGTTTGAAGAGCCCGGTACTACTAGTAAATCGGACTGCTGAGTGCCCTGGGAAGCTTGTTCAAACCCCGAGGAGAGGTCCTGAGAAGCTGTCATGGCACCCGGAAAGTATTCAGTGATCTTGATCTTGACATCGCATAGATTTCGTTCTCGGGCCGTTCTCTTTCTCTTCTTCTTGTTGGGATCATGGGTCTTGGGAGTTCCTGGTGGCCGCCCTTTTAACCGACAGTCCCAGTAGTGAGATACAAAGGGCTTGCGCTTGTATCTTTGCGTAGAGCGGTGGGAGTAGACATTGTCTACATGGGGGAAATATGTTTGGAACCTGGCGCATGTTAACAAGAAGGCTTACACCTTTAAACTGACGCACTTACTCTTCTTCACTCATGACAATAGTGTCCTCCACATTAAACAGCTTCTCTCTCCACTTCTGCAGATCAGGCGGGTTCGGAATGGATTTCATATTCTTAAAATGACCTTCACCAATACTACTACCCGCCTGGGATATATTCGGGTGAGTCGGAGTCTGGAAATGGGGTATCATATTCTGCGGCAGTGGGTGCTGGGTGAATGGCGCGAATTGCATGTCGTTATTCGTCGCCGATACAAATTGATGGCCAGAGGTCTCTGGCATCTGCGTGTCGGGATGTTGCGAGTGCCTGGTGCCGTGCGGTGTGCTTAGAACCATCCCGTCGCTGGGAAAGGTGATGTCAACCTGCCCCAACTGCTCCATCTGCTCCAACCCATGACCAGCCGACCGCACAGCGGGCGAGAGGTGCCCTTCCACGTCATTGCTTAGGCCCGTGTCAAACGCCCCTCGTGACGAGATACCTGTTCGAGATGTCTGTTGTTGATGATGTTGTTGATGTTGCTGCTGCTGTAACGAATCAACAGCCGAAGAGGAGAGCGACTGGACGGCATTGAGGCTATGAAGCTGCGACTCGAGTTCTGGATCCGTGGGCGGTGCTGCGGCATGTTGGTCGCGCAGGTCGTGGGGTGCGGCTAGTTTGTTTGGGCTGTCTGCCATAGTTAACGATGGATCTGGCTAAACTGGCGACGGATTCTGCGGCGTCTCAGAGGATGGCGGACGCTTGCTGTGGGCAAACCCGGCGGCGCAGTTGAAGCGGCGTGACTTTTTCTGTTTCTTCCGCGGGTCTGGAACGCCAAGCCGGGCCAGCAATATGCTTAAATCTTTATTTTCTACTGACGACGACGTGTATGTGTATATATATGTATGTGTGTGTATGTGTATGTATGTGTATGTATGTATAGATGGTGATGTAGTCGATGATGTAGTTAAGTTATATAACTAAATAGTAGGTGCGTTGTATAGATGGAAAGTTAAGTAGAAGCTATTTAGAACTCGCATAAGTCATACAAGATGGTTGGATAGACAAGAGATGGCAAACAGAATATCACCTCTTCTTCCTCTTGTCTGCCTCTAGATTCTTGAATGGAAATCCAGATGTCCTCTTGTCTGCGCCTGTTCTCTTACTGATCCTCCCTGACCCGGCAAACATCATGCACCAGAGCCCCATGGCAGCCAAAGACCCTGAGACCACCATCCCAGCCGCGAAGCCAGTCTGTCCCGTTCCAGAATACCAGGAATATGCATAGCTAGCTACCGCTGCGTGGAATCCGGATGTGATCAAGAGCACCGGATATGCGTATTCCTTCTTGGGGTCAGATTCATCGGATGTAATCGCGTAGGATGAGGCGAGCGGCAGCGCTCCTGTGAGAATCAAAAATATCAGGGCCAGTGCCACTTGGCTTATACCGCAGGTTCTGGCGAAATATATTTCCAGCGCTAAAAACCTCGTCATCCGTCTGTTAGTAAGGATTGGAATGCTAGGGAGTGTGAGGAGGCCACCTACACGTAGGTTGTCGGGTCTCGTCAAGCAGAGTCGCTAATATCAGTTTCGGAGTAACCAGAAGAGCAGTGCCCTGGAGAGTCAGCCAGGCAAAGCTGCCGTATGAGTACGGATAAAAGCCCTGATGTGCAATGTTAGCGGGGTAGGATACAAGCATAGCTTCCGAGAAGTCACTCACGTCCATGGTCAAGTAGAACAGTATCGTTATACTTAATTGGCCACTGTGAATTGCTATCTAGTTCGTATATCTCCTTGAAGGTAGCTTGTTTGTTGCTGTTGGCTTTTCTCACGCTTTAAATAAGAAACTGGAAGCGATGACATCATACAAGAATCCCGGTTAAGTACAAAATATATCATGAGACAAAATTTATGTACGATGGTTTTTTTTATCTTGATAGAGACGACAGTATCATGCAATCATTACGTCAAGGGAAAAGCATCTACTCGACAAGCTGGTGAATTTATCCTAAGTTGGATGATTTTAGATACCGCGCAAAGCTGCTATCCTCCGTCCCTCCTTCTCCAGAGTCAGCCAAAGCCTTACTATACCGCTGGGAGAGCCCATCGTCGTCTCGCTGGCCAGGACGTTCGTCCTCCTCGTCATCGTCGTCATCTTCAGCGTCTGAGATGGTCTCAACCGGATCCCCTTTCTCTTTGGACGAGGCCGAATGGCTCGAGACATTCATATCTTTGAGCAACTTCCCGAGCTCGATATCTCGTCTCTCCAGCTTTTCTTTTTCTCTCTGTTCTCGCTTCCGCTCGAGCTCCGGCTTGTAATCGCGGTCAAATTCTTTGCGCTTTTCTTCCACCGCAGCGAAAAACTCATCCACCCCGTCTCCCGTCATGGAGCTGACCCCCACGACGCTCAGATGGTGGTAAAACTCCTCAAGCATCAAGCTCATACTGTTCAAGAATGAGCCCATATATCCACTACCACCCCCAACTCCGCCTGTGCCGCCTTCACCACCGCCGAATGCGCCATGTTGTTCCTCCTCTGCCAGGGCAGCCTGGAATTTCTCAAAGTCCGTCATCCATTCTTTCGCAAACTCAGCATCCTTCACGTCAGTCTTGTTAAAAACTAGGATCATAGGCAGTTTTGTTTTGTATAAAATACTGCATGCATAAAGCATGTTGCTCATAAATGTGCTTGTAGAACTCGTCCGTGGCGTGTCGATAATATATGCGATAACTGTCGGGAAGGAAGACGCCAGCGATTCAAGGAGGATGCTGCCAGACGCACTCCACACAAACACTTCTATCTGGCCTGGCGTATCCACAAGGATATGCTCCATCTGCTTAGGGGCTGAGGGTTGCTCTGGGGTGGTAGGTGGTAATGCGCGCTTCTCAAGAATTGCCATTATTTGATCGATCTTCGTGGCGAAGAGGTTTAGAGATGTGAGAATGCCGCCATTAGGCCCAAGATTGTATTGCTTCATGACCTCCTTGTAATTTATAGAGTCTCGTATGTCGATATTGCTCTCAAACGGAACCGAATGCACTGCTGGATCGAGATTCATGACATATGGAGGCTTCTTCTGGCTGTAGAGGTAGGAGTTGATTCTCTGCATGAATGTCGTCTTGCCAGAGCCTGAAAAGTACATTCATCGCGTTAGAATTCCACTCTTATCAGCAATAGCACAGATTTACCAGAGTGAATTACCTGCCATCCCGACGCAGACAACTGAGACTGGCGGGGTTGCCATCGTTGCGGCCAGGCCAACCAGGCAATATATAGAGATTCAAGTGATATAAGATGAGATGAGAAGGCCGAAGTACTCTTTATTAGAGCTATAGAGCAAAATCTTGTGGTATGAGATTAATCGAGATTTTGTTAAGTGAATGAAAAAGAATTTGGTCAAAAAAATAAATTCACGTCATTCAAGAAAGCTCGAAAGCTCCAAAACTTTCAATTTGCGCAGCTTCAGCGCCTACAACACAACCAACCTCCGAACACGATGACATTGGAAGATTTTGAAAGGGAATTGGCGGAGAATAATAGGAAGGAGAAGGAGAGAGAAGAGAGAGAGCTCGAAAGGTCTAAACGAAGACATCGACACCGCAGCGACCGCGACGAGGATTCTAAACATCGCTCCCATCGACACCACCAGCATCGTTCTCCGCATGATGGTCATGGCCGTCGAGACGATGATGATGATGATGATGGCAGGCACAGGCACAAGAGATCTCGACATTCGACGAGCAATGGGGAGGAAAGGGAACACCGGCATAAACGACGCCATCGAGACAGAAGTGCTCACAGGGAGAATGATACAAAAGGAGAGCCAAAGGAGCCTGTTATAGAGCCAGAATCAGAGGCCAAACTACAAAGAGATTCATGGATGGAAGGCCCGTCCGGTCTTGATATCGATTATATACACCGGCCAAAGGAGAAGCCACAGGAAGCCCCAGCAGCTCGAATGCTTCAAGTTGATTTCGGACAAAAACTGCATGAGAAAGAGCTGAACCGACATCTTCTCGATGTTGCAGAGGACGCTGAGGCCGCGTCGGATGCTAATACTACACGACAAGGCGGCCCGGCGGAGGTGGACTACACATTTGGTGATGAAGGGTCACAATGGCGCATGACGAAACTCAAGGCTGTCTTCAGACAGGCAAAGGAAACCGGCCGAACCGTCGAAGAGGTTGCAATGGAACGATATGGCGATCTACAGCATTTTGACCATGCCAGAGAGGAAGAAATTGAACTTGACCGAAGGGAGAGATATGGCAAAGATTATGTTGGAAAAGAGAAGCCATCAGGGGAGCTTTTCAAAGAGAGAAAGTTGGATAAGGAATCGACGGGGAGGAATATTAATCAACGAGAAGCCGCAAGTGACGAGGACAAACCTCCTGTACAGGGAGAGAGGATGGAGACTGAACCCGTCCCACGGGAGACGAAAGTGCTCGATGCCAGCTCTCTGAACAAACTGAAGGCTCAGATGATGAAGGCAAAATTAAGGCGTGCACCCGATGCCGCCGAGTTAGAAGCTCAATATAATGCAGCAGTCGCTGGGGCTGCGAACCAGAAGGAATCGGATGTTGTCGTGCTCGGAGTCATGGATAATCGCATGCTGGCTGGTGGCAACCGAGCTGAAGTTCGCGCTGTAGAATCCAAACGGGGTAGGGAGAGAGGCCAGGTCGAGGAAAATGAGGATATGAGCATTGAAGATATGGTTCGTGAAGAGCGCAGAACCCGCGGAGGTGCGGGAGAAGGGCAGCGATTTGCTGAAAGAATTGCCAAAGATGCTAAATTCGACGTGAGTTCATCTTATCCTTCAAACCAAATGCGGATTTCCCGGTTGCTAAATTCCCATCTAGAATGATCTGGATTATATGGATGAGAACGCTTCCAAGCTCGCAAAGAGAGTACACAAATCGGAAATCAACATCAAAAATGCGTCAATAAGTGAATTCCAAAAGATGAATCGAATATTAGATAACTGTCCGTTATGCCACCATGAGGACACCGGAAAACCTCCCATTGCACCTGTGGTATCACTTGCAACCCGCGTCTATCTCACTCTCCCTACAGAACCAGAGCTGAGCGAAGGCAGTACATGCATCGTACCCATTCAACACCGAACTAATCTCTTAGAATGTGATGATGATGAGTGGGAGGAGATTCGTAACTTTATGAAATGTCTAACAAGAATGTATCATGACCAGGGACGAGATGTTATTTTCTACGAGAACGCAGCTAGGCCAGGTCAGAAACGACATGCAGCCATGGAAGTGGTACCACTCCCATACAGCCTCGGAGAGACGGCTCCTGCTTTCTTCAAGGAAGCAATCCTCTCCGCAGACGAGGAATGGACTCAGCACAAAAAAGTCATTGATACTCTCGCTAAAGCGCGGCAAGGCGGTGGAAAGCTCGCATTCCGCAATACGTTGGCCAAGGAGATGCCTTATTTCCATGTTTGGTTTGAGCTCGACGGCGGTCTAGGACACGTCGTTGAAGACCCAAACCGATGGCCAAAAGGTGACCTCTTTGCCCGAGAAATTATCGGAGGCATGCTTGACTTGGGGCCCGATGTGATTAAGCGGCAGGGGCGGTGGCGTCACGGCACCGATAGAAGGCTGGATGGGTTTAGGAAACGATGGAGGAAGTTCGACTGGACGAGAGTGTTGGCTGAGGAGTGACGCTCGTCTTGTTAAGCTGTTGTGAAGGCTTTTCCACGACCAAGGCTCTAACATCTTATATATGTCAATGATACGGGCAACCCCAGTCAATAAACCAGAATACTCGCTGCCAAAGAGGGCTAGTCTTCAACATCAACCCCGTTGTCCAAATATCGGTGATGGCCAAACGTCGGGCTGTCGCCTCAGCTAATCGGGTGATCTACAGCCATGAAGTTGCACAGCAGGATCAAAAAGTATTCATATCAGGCAGAATAAACATACAGCATACATAAATTGTACAACGCAGAGCCGGCTTCCTGGGCTTAACGTCTTTGGCCATGGCAAACTATTATTGAAATTGATGAACATCACATCGCTCTTCTTCCGGTACACCGGAAAAATATACATATATATACGAAAATAAGCCTGGATGAAGAGCAAACTGCTGGGTCTCCTCCAAGAAAATATGACACACTCGAGAATTATGACACGGACTCGGCCGAATTTTCCTGTATTGAAGAGAGTTATACAGCTGGACGAAGGAAGAACCAGTCAGGAAATGAGTTTCTGAGGAAAGATTATCTACTTGGTCGAATTTCGTCTGCGATTATTTAAGTTGATCCACAACTCGTTTTATGGAGTCACCCCACGAATGCCCGGGAAGAATATATATCAACGCTCAAAATCCTCGGTCTAACATCCTGAGAACGTCAGGTTGGGTCCTTGACTGAAGCAGAGAAATACGTTCATATCGTCACTCGCTGCCGTTCGAGAGTTATAAGAGCCCTCAAAGCACACAAAATGACGATGATATCACCCGCTGAGAAGCCGAAAATCCTACTTTTGGGAGAGATCGATCAGTACGTTGCAGCTCTAGTTCTCCTCTTATAATGCCTATGATCCTATTGTTCCTTTCGACCATGTATACATCAAGAAGCAGGGCATCCCTTCCGTCCCTGCATATGCGTACATCGTATTATATGTACGGGCTACTATGTATGCAGCAACGGATTGACCCCCCTTACCCCCCGGTATTACATGTATGGACATGCGGAGGATTACATCGCGAACACGAATCCGTCGGTTCCGAGTGGAATGTCTCATTCAACAGCTTTGTACCCATGCACTAACTTGGACTATCTTTGGGTCTTCCCTCCTTGGGAGGGAAGTATAGAGTATGAAGATAAAGTGCTCATGACACATGGCAACGCCTTTCCAATATCGGAGAGCTTGTAACTCCCCAAGCCACCAATCGAGCTGAGTTCCTCCAAGAATGTCGTGATGGTAAACTTGATGGAGTGAGGGTGGCGTATCGAACGTTCTCGTCTGTTTCAATCACCGGTTTGATTGATCAGGAGGTGGTGGATGCATTGCCAAAGTCTATGGAATTCCTCGCCCACTGCGGTATGAGAAGGAAACGAATGAACCGTGCTCCCTGAAAATAGCTATGAACTTAACACTGACAAACTCGACCAGGCTCTGGGTATGATCAAGTAGATGTCGCGGCCTGCAGTGCTCGGTCACCACCATTGCGAGTGTCCAATGTGCCTACCGCCGTAGACGAATCCACGGCTGATGTGGCCCTGTTCTTAATCATCGGAGCACTTCGCAATTTCAATGCCGGTATGCAGAACCCGCGAGCCGGTAAATGGAAAGGTTACCCCGAACCAATTGCCCTTGGCCACGATCCTCAGGGGAAAATACTCGGTATTCTAGGCATGGGAGGCATTGGACGCAATCTCAAGAAGAAAGCCGAGGCATTTGGGATGACCGTGATTTACCATAATCGAAAAAAACTCAGTGAAGAATTGGCCGGTGGAGCACAATATGTGTCCTTCGATGAACTTCTAGCTCAGAGCGACGTTATTAGCTTGAACTTGCCTCTAAATGTACGTGCCGTTCCTGCTTACTCCCCCTGACCCTGCCTGACCTTGCTGGCATTTAACGACACCCAGCCTGGCCGCATATATACAACCAAAGTGTCGGGAAATTTGGACAGCTGACATTTAATCCGGTACAGAAAAACACAAGACACATTATTAGCCATGCAGAATTTGCCAAGATGAAGACAGGCGTCATCATTGTGAACACCGCTCGCGGCCCGGTTTTGGACGAAGAAGCTCTTGTTATGGCACTCGATAGCGGAAAGGTTACTTCCGCGGGGCTCGATGTTTTTGAAAATGAGCCGAAAGTCCACCCAGGCTTGATTCAAAATCCAAATGTGATTCTCATTCCGCATATGGGCACCTGGAGCATTGAAGTAAGTGGGCCCCTTTTACAGCCATTGTAAGCAGTGCTGAGGAGATTGTTAATGCTCTTATCAACAGACTCAAACCGGGATGGAGGAATGGGCAATTAGCAATGTTAGACAGGCCGTTGAGACTGGGAAATTAAAGTCTCCCGTACCTGAACAGGCAGAGCTATAAAAAGGAGGATACAGTTGTGATGAGGCGGTGATCAAAGGTACCATTCGTTTACCTAGGGAAGTCTAGATGGAGATACTGAAGATACAACAAGCGCAGACGCATGTTCATGTCTGTGAAATAATATTATTTTCGAGGAAATATATACATAAAATACACTCCATTGGTTGACTTGGGTTAGCTTTCTTGTCAAGTAGATGCTTTCTCTAATAGCTAGCCAGCAGTGCAGTGTTTATGATCTGAATATGTATAAAGAAGAAAAAGGGAAAAGGGAAAGAAAAATCAAATTTATCCTACAAACGCTCCAGCCTGGTTCCGTTTTCTCCGGGATATTTCCATAATCCTGCTCTAAAACGCCATTGGGGAGGAAAGATACAAACGTGTAGATGAAGAGCAACCGTTACATAAAAAGGCGTAGTACGGCAAAATGGGGGTTGTGAAAGTATGACTGGTAAGGGGTTGTTTATGGTCAAAGGTTGAAAGGCTCATCCCAATATCTAACAACCAACTGAGAAATCCGCCGAGCAACCTGACTAGTCGCCTTTCCACGGACTTCGTCCTCTAGGAATCGAGAGGCTACATACAGCTTTGCGGCTGGGTCCTTTTCATCAGAGGCGGCTGGAAGCTTGAACTTTCGAGGTTGGAATTTGGATATATTTCTAACGACGGCAATAGAATAAACGACGTCTCGGCTTTCGATCATGTCGAGGAACGCACGAGCTGCAAAGAGAGCTTTGTCGCGCTTCCCGCCCGCGTCTGGGTCACTGTCGGGGATGGAGAGATAATCTCCTATGGACTCCCAGAAATTTAGTTGGCGGTTCTTTATCTGCGTGCCTAGCCCGGAGGCTGCGGCGGCAGGATCGTCTTCCGGGTAGTAATTACGAGCAACGGGGTTGTTTTCAAGGACAGTCCCTGTGAGTAAAGCTTCGAGGAGAGAGAGACGCTTGACAGCGTATGTGAGCTGTGGATCTGGCGAAGTTGCATTCTCATTTCCATTAGATGGCTCCTGGGCACGGGCGATGCGGCACAGGCAAAGGCTTTCCCAGATGACATGGCTTTCGAATGACTCCATACGAGCGATCACCGGGGCGTCGTGAATGTTTGGATCGGTAAAGCCGTCGAGGAGAGAAGAGTAGAGGGAGAGAAGACGCGGATTGGCAAGTAGGTGAGATAGTCCATGGGTGTCGTACCAGTTACACTCAAGCATGCGGTCCATGCCTTGGGCGTATATTTTGTACAGCATTTTAACTTCTCCCAGCTTCGTGGCAGAGAGAGGGTTTGTGTCAATTGCTGGCAATGTAAAGCCACCGATTGATAGTAATTCAGCCATTTTTGGTTGTCTCGCTTTAATTCACACGTTAGTACAACAAGTTTCTGATACCATGTATAAAGCCAGGAAGTCTTACCTTCCATCTTCTCCGAGCCCGGCAAGGTCGATGAGATAGCTATCAATGGCTGGCCTTCGGTCAGCCTGGGGGTTACACTCCTCGATGACTCGGCTGGAGCTGTGACCGGAGCTGGGGCTGGAACCTGAGCCTGCGCGGCTAGGGGGGTAGGTTCTGGCTCGGTACCGAAGTCAAACTTCTCCTGTGGCGGCGATGCGGATGAACCTGTGGTATTATGAAGAGAGGGTGAAACAGAGTGTGCTGTAGCAGTGGTAAGATGCGCTTGGTTGACTCCGGCAGCTTGATGGGGGTTCTGAGGCGCGACCTGCAGCGAGGGATGTGCAGTTGGCGCTGGCTGAAGCGAAGAGGGACCTGGCTGGCTTCTGAATACTGGATCGTACCCGAGACAATCTCGCTTGCTCTTTTCGCAGTTTCTGCACACTGGATGCCGTTCGTCGCACTGTATCAAAGCTCAGCCAATATGGCCTCGAATGGGGTATAACACGGGTTGAAAGGGATTGCAGAGAAACGAAAAAGGCAACAAAACAGAAGAGCCGGCCCTTCACAAGCTATAAGCTGGCTCGACAGGATGCTGGAACATCAACATGGCGGGTCGAGTTGTGGCCGTCGAGGATGTTTTGGTGCTTGTTGAGATTTTGGCAGCGTCGAAAGGAGGTTTTTTTTTTTTCTTGATGCTGCTAAGCGAGCCTGCAGGCCGCGGGGGGGGAAACAAAACCTTTCAAGGCAACAATAACAAACCAAGATATAATAAACAACAAAAAGACATTATTTCTTCTCTTTAAAGAGAATTCTTGCGACGGCTGCTTGAGACTAACACGAGGAGAGAAAACAAGGTAGAGGCTGTTTCTTACCTTAATTCGGCGCTTCCTGCAAGTAAGACAGCCGGTTTTTGTCCTCCGCTTGACATCTCTCTTCATTCGATTCGCAGCGCTTTCGTCTGTCACCAGCTCGAAGCCGTCCGAGAAGCCGCCTGCCGGGATCTCACCATAATACTGGGTGATATGGGTTACAGGTGCTGGCGCTGGCGGAGGAGCGGGCGCAGCCACGTTGGGATCGAAGGGCCCTTGATCATTATTGAACTGCTGCAAGGCCTGGAGCTGTACGGCGTGGTCGATGGCTCCTGTCTGGGGGGCGAGTAGGGGCGAGTTTGCGGCCGCTAACTGGTAGACCGGGTCTGGAGCTGCTGTCTGCGACGGGGGTGGTTGTTGCTGGGGATTCGAGTCGGAAGGAGGTTGGATGAAGCTGTTATCGACGGTCGAGGTGTGCTGTGGTTCGGTGGGAGGGTTTGACTGGCCGTTGCCGTTCGTGGCGGCTGCCTGCTCGCCCTGGGCAGGTGTTTGAGCGCCTGTTGAAGGGTCTACGGTCTCCGTCGGGGCTGGTGCTGAGCCTGAAGGTGTTTCATCGTCCGCCATGTCTCTTTCCACTGCCGAATATACCAAAAGCACAGGTGATGGCCGGCTCAAGTCTCCGTGATGAGGTCTATCAGAATACGCCCAATTGTTTAATCTTCCGCATCTCTATCCGGTTACAGAGTTCCTCGGTCTTTCGACGGGTTCCGCAACCCGGGCATCGAGTATGGTATTCGGGTGTATGCGATTGATCTGTCATGACTTCTAGTTAGCGATTGTCTCGACCTTGCTGTTCGACTTCGTCTCGAGGGAAGACCGGGTAGTATATATGCGTAGTCTGTATCCAGCACCAAGTAGACAAGCTTCCAACAGACGTATATATAGCCATATACGGTGTATCAAACAGAGATACGCCCTCTTCGCGAGGCAATAGATGTTATTCAGATGAAAGCGGATGAAAGTCGCAGTGCGCGCCGCTGGCCCTCCCACCGCTGCTGGAGCCGCACATAGCATCCGGCCCTTATATCGCATGCCATTCAGCCTGGTAATACCAACGGCATGGTCTTCTGGGCCAGAAAGAGGCTGGAGGAAAGCAATTCGACAAGGGAGGAGGAAGGGTTGGCCATGTGTGTGCATCTGAAGAATATAAAGCAGACGCAAGAACAGCTGAATATCTCAACTTACCAGCCTAACAAGACAGACACCAGCATCGCCTTTCTCCTTAGCTGTCTCTCTTGCGGTCTCTGTTCTGTCTCTTAACGATCAAAAAGCTGTCTCGCTTTTGAAGCGGCTCAACTTTTTTTGATAAGAAAAATGAAGGTGGCGATGCCAAGCTTGGATGAAGATGGTTTCTACAAGAAGCGCATTCACTGGTTGTATTCTTTCTGCATGGGATGTTGTTTAGATGGTACTATAGGACACTGTACATGTTGATATTCTATAGATGGGCGGAGTTGCGCCCTGGCGTGTTCTATCAACCCCGGATCTCGATACTGATATACAGGCAGAAGCGGCCTGTATGATCACTCTTCTATGAGGATTGATCACTCTTCTGGTTGGATGATGGGATATCCGAGTGTCCTGAGACGAGGAGTCCTGAGACGAAGAGTCCAAGTCTGGGAGGTAAAGCCGTGGTGTTGTGGCTGCAGGGTAGACGCTATCGTTTTATATTCTTCGGTCTCCGTTTCTTAAACATAACAGCCGGTGCGGTGTTCTCCGTCTCATCTCCTGTTTCAGTCTTCTCTTCCTGCTTGACATCAGGCGGTGCGTTGACGGGTGCGCCTCCTCCGTCGTCTTCGGGGTCGTTTTCCTCCTTGATGACAGGCTCCCGCTTGCCACTGGTCTCAGGGTCCTCTTCAACCTCTGCCTTCACCTTCTTCAGGTTCGTAGTCTTGTTTAACAGCGCGTCAAGGTCGTTGTCGTCAGCTCGATACTCGCGGATCGCTGAACCCCATGCCTTTCTCGCAACTTCTTGCTGCATATCCGCTTCTTCCTGCTCGTCTTCCCGTAGCTTTCGTTTGCGAACGCCGACGTTCTTGACCTCGGGATCAGAAGTGGTCTTCTCCCCAATGGGCGTTTCCGAGACAACCTTCCAGTCTCCGGCCAGCGCCATACTAGGCCTAAACTCTTCGGGAACAGCAACGCCCATCTCCGCCAGCTGTGATACCTGTTGCATCCGGTCTTGTGTCAACCCCGCGGTGTTTGCGCCCGTCGCCGTCGGCTTCTTCCATGGCGGGTCATTTGGTGTTCGTTTGGGCCCAGATGAGGAGGTGCCGGGGTTGGATACTATTCCTCGCAGTCGCTCTACTTCGCTCTTCGCCCTCTGGCTTTCCTTCTCTCCTCGTTCTTGGTCTCTGTGTACGTCTCGTAAGAACCGTTTTAGGCTGCCTTGATGCTTCCCTGTGGCTTCGTGTTGCGTTCGCTCGTAGGGTGTGTCGCGGACGAAGACCTTGCAGTGTTTACACCAGTATTTGGGCTAGAGGAAAAAGGCTGCTTAGTTATGGATACGGTTCCGACTGGCTGGGGTAAAACTCACTGTCGACTTCCAGTATTCTGACATATTCAATCTATCTATTGCGATACTCGAGATAACATGAAGTTTTTGTTCGAGCTTCAGCTTTTTCGCAAGCTTGAAATATTTCAATGTCACCAAAAGCTTATCTTATCTTTAACATTATTTAAATACGACCGTCGATTCGCAGACGTGAACAATCTGAACCAGCTTGTAATCGTCTATATCTCGGGTATCAAAACGGCTCTACTCTCACATTCACCTCTCTCACATCATTGGGAAACCAGTGGCTAACCTCCCGGGTTGAATCTATCAGCTCCTCCTCCCGTCTGATAAACTCTTTGCCATTCTTGCTGTCTATAGCGTTTTCAGGTTGCGAGTCTTCTTCTTCTTCCTCACTATCCCATTCGTCTTCCTCTGCTGTCCCTTTTATGACCGGGTCCCATTCGTCAGATTCCCAGATCAACTTGAACCGAAGAGCCGGCAGGGAAAACCGTCGAGCCACGATGGCTTTGATGTGATATACATCAAATGACTTGGGTATCTCCTTCTCAAACTCGTAGATACTTCTTTTTTGCCCTACATTGCTAGGGTCTGCTAGGTGGAATTTAAACTTTATCAGTTGTGCTGCCAAAGAGCGAGGGTCTATCCCGTTTGATGGGTCATCTTTAGCCGTCCGCTGGATTTCAGGCGTGTCGTATATCTTGCAAAGTTCCTTGTATCGCGGATGGGAATTGAGGATGTCCTGCTCCATGCTCTGCGGGTGTGCAAGCAGCTCCTTTCGGATCAAGGAGAGATAGTATAACTCTCCGTTGAGGCGATCAAGCGGGGTGATCTTCCCGTAATTCAAAAGCTTAAGGTTAGACAGTCGCGAGAGTGTCAGCATAAAGGCTTCGTCCACTGTCATACGCTTCTCCGGTAGGCCGGTAACCTTTGTCGGAGCTGGTGGCATGTCGTATAAAGGGTTGTCTGAGATACGTAGGCTTGTGAGGCCTGGGAATACTGCTTGTAGGGCATTCAAAAAGCTCCATGACGGTATTTGGTTGAGCGATATATCCACAAAGTCTAGAGTTGGAGAGAAGACCAGGCCTGAGGGCGTTGATGAATAGATCTTGCTGATCTTGTTTCCTCGAAGGCAAAGACGGCGGAGGTTGCGTAGTGCAGTGAGATGGTGTAGACAGTCCAAAGATTCAAAGTCATTGAATTCCAATGAAAGCTCTTGTATCATGGCTGATAGTGCAGCCGAAGTAGACGACAACTGGTTATTCTCCAAGGATAAGCTGGTGAGGGAAGGGAATTTGCTAGATACCATGGCAATCTTGGGAATTTGTTAGCGGCATTAAACATAGAAAGAAGAGTCTTTAGAGCCATACCTCCTTCCAACTCATCAAGGTTGAGTTTAAAAATAAACTGCTAGCTGTGCGGGAGATTATATCCACAGAACAGCTCTCTACGTCTTCGAAAAAATTTCCACTATAACCCGGTCAGTTTGTAGTTATGAACGCGGAAGATATAGCATGGCATTGCATACTTCAACTTTAATATTTTTAACTGAGGTAGCTGGGCACAGATATCAACTATCTCGTACCATCGCCGTAAAAGGTTGCGACTCAAGTCAAGCTCCATGACCTTGGGACATGTCTTCTTGATCCTTTCGAGCTCCTCTTCTCTCTCGTCAGATACAGCTGGGCCTGCAAGCACGCCATTGATGCGCAAGCCATCCAGAATGATGATTCGGAGTTCATGCAGAGCAGCAAGCTGTTTCCGAATCTCATCAAACCCAATCTCTTCCACGACCTTGCCGCTGATTTCAATAGGCTTAGATATGGACTCTTCTAAAACACGGTCCCCCTTAGAAGCAGAGTAAAACACAGGCAGCTCAGAAACGTATTTCTCATGGGCTCCTTCCAGGAAGCTTAGTGGTTTGTCTGACGGCCTGCTTGGACGGACAAATGAGCCAGCTGTTGGATGTTTACTTTTGCCTAATATAGGTTGTCAGCTGAGTAGCTACTGTCGTTTCGTATATGTTTATAACGATCTGGCCTGTACATTGAAAGTATTTCACGTCGTTGTGAGATCCTGAGTGTTTGCCCCTTGATGGCTCATCCCATTCAACGCCCAGCCAGTCGCCCTTGGTGCCTTGAACAGGCCCGATATATCGGACCGTGCATAGCGCGCCATCGAAGGACAGCCTTGACCCCAGGGTATACTGACTATCGGCATTCACGCCTGCCAAAGGCTTGCTTGACATGTTTTATAAAGTCCTGCGGCTTTCTTGCTTGTCTTTTCATCTTCTTCAGCATCAAAAGTTCCAAAGTGGTAGCTAGACGCTAGGCCATATTTGGACGGTGTCATCGCCGCTTTAAGGCCACTTTCTACTTCGTCAATCTCAACTTCTTCATCCATTTTGTTCTTGATAGAATAGAATATTTGATGAACGAGTATTCCTGAGGCGAGTTCACATTCAATCAGGTTCTAGATGCCCCCTGAGCACTCTGAATATTGATACCCTTAACCAGCAGACTCAAGAAGAGCATACCAATCAGCAGTCGACCATTCTATACCCCCAGATTAACCATCATAACGAGGTCCAGACTGGTATTTTCCCAACAAGCCTCGCCCCGTGGTATTTGATCAGTTCAGTCGCGGAGGATGGAGTGCATAAGGTAGGCTCGGGCCCCTGTCAACAACCCAGTCAGCCATCAATTTCGCGACCAGAGATATGACCGTACGGATATACTACCCTTGATCGGGTGCTCTAAAAAAATCATATTCCATTGGTTCGATGGACGGATGCAATCCCTTATGACATGGGCAATTATTCCTCACAGGTTATTAGGTGATCATCTAGCCACTGACGACAATGTGCATATCATAGCCTTGGCCGCAACCCCCCCCTTATCCATCAGCACTACATCTTCATCTCCAATATCTATGCCTTCAGTAAGCCTGGATGCGTTATAGGGACTAGGATGTGGCTAAACTCCGGGTGAGACTTGCCAAAGTCGAAGAAGTGAGATTTCGTGTTATAAGAGTACTATCGACCATTTGCGGATTAGCCCATACAAGCTATTGCTGCGGTTCACTGAGCGACGACAAACAATGAATTTGCCAAACTTTCCCACCGAGATAATTCGCGAAATAGCAAGCTACCTCAACTACGCCTCACGTTTCGCTCTCGTACTGACCTGCCGGGAGCTCTATACTAAAATGGAAGATCCCAATCGATTCCCGCCGTCTACAGAGGTGGCATTCTCTGGCTCCAAACCCAAAGCATATGGCATAGAAGACCTCGTAGAAATCGAGATGTGGCCAGCTTATAACGCGGCTGGCCATAGGCTGCATGGATTGACGCAACCGGTTCCGGGGTACGATTTCTTCGCCTGCAGCCTCTGCCTGAAAATACGCTCTGCTAGCTATTTCTCAAACGCTATGATGAAAAGTAAACGTGGAAAATTGGGTACGGGTTCTATAGAGCAACGGTCCCGACGCTACTGTATACCATGCGGGGTATCTCACGGTCATTATGGCCGAGAAGCAATTATTCGATATGGGGGAGCGGGCGGGGGGTTCGGGTCAGTTTGCCATAAATGTGGTAAATTTATGATCCTAGAAAGCAAGGTTCGGTTGATACCGAGTTGGGCGTGTCTCTGTTACCCACGCTATGAAAGAAGGGCATATAGCCCTGATTATATCTCTATGGATTGTGCAGACTGGCGGGACCTTGACGTGTAGGTAATACAGTGTCTATCTTCCTTCTACAGCATCACATATTTTAACAATGTAACCTTTATCACCCCGATATGAATAAGACCTGAACGGCGCGGAGCCAAACAGGTATTCTTATTCCAACTCTCACCCTACAGCTTTCGATGTCCGTATCGAAGCCTAGAACAGTCCACTGCCGAACGAGCGAGCGAGTTTCTGGCTTCTTAGACATAGCTTATATGTCATCTTTTCTGCTTTAGGGACCCACGATCATATTGGACCCCTTGTCAGGCCAAGGTCACTCCTTCATAAGTACCAAATAGTTGTTGGTAGAAGATACTTGATGGAGAGTTTCTGTGTCTTGGTAGGGTGTTTAAGGGTTAGATACTGTGCCTGGCGATTCTCAAATCTGCATCAACAGCATTGCAGCCCCGTGGATGCCCATGAGCCAAAGATGCGGATTTGTTGGACTTGCTACGACATGTTCGAAGAGGCAGCGAGAATCAGGAGATGATCAAGGCCATGGTTGAGCGTTCCACAAGCAAGTCGACTTAACCAGTTTTATATGCCGGACTGAGCCTACATTAACAACATCTTTGGCCCTTTGGTTAACCAGACTCGACATGAAATTCCGAATGCTTTCATTATTTGTTACAAGGACGACGTCGCTAGTGTTTGTCTCTCAAAACATTAGTTCACTAGGATACCCCTGTTTAATAATCCGTACTTATAAAGGCAGATTTCGGCCTTGACAGAGTGGCTCAAGTCCTTGTCAAGTTCTATCGATCAAAGTCTTCGATAACAGACCTTCTCACCCTCGCCCCGTTATTAAATACTGCATCCATTGCCATGGCTGACTCAACGACTGAAGAGCCAGCAGGAGGCGTTTGCATGGAGGATTCACCTTGTGGTTTCGGTTCTCTTCCAAGCGAAATACTCTGTTTAATCGGTGGATATCTTGATGCATGGGACCTGAGAGCTCTTGTCATGACCGCAACGCGATTCCATATGGCCCTGGACCGGATGCTCATGAGAAAAGCTCTTCGCGATGTTACCGTCGGCGATTGGGCCGACTTCCATACTATTCTTCGTTGTGCTATATCCAAAGGCCATATTGAAAGAGCAAAAGCACTGCTAGAGATTGGACGGGGCTCGCTGGAGATGATGACATATAGATCAGCCTTGGAATGTGCCGCAGAAAAGGGATATTTGGACCTCGTCCAGATAATATTGAACGATAGTGGATTGGACCTGTCGAAGTACGGCACACAAGCGTTGAATAGGGCAATAGTATCTCAATCCCCCGAGATATATACGCTGCTGGCGGGTGCTGGAGCTATGTTGAAGGATCGGGTCTGGCATATTCCACAGCCCAACCTAGGTATTTATGCAGTACATGCTGCTGCATGCTGGGGCCGTATCGACTTACTGCAGTTTATAATGAGCTGTGGCGCCGATCTTGACGAGCCCGAACCCTCTACATCATGGCGGCCGCTTCATTATGCTGCGTTTCACGGTCAAGCTCTCGTCGTTGAATTCCTTCTTGATAACGGAGTTAATCCAATAGCCAGGTGCGTCGAAAACAATACAGCTATGATGAATATTGCTATAACAGTAGAGCCGCCTTACAGCCTAGTTAATCCCGAATTCAAAAAGAGAACCATGGCATTCTCCGCTGGCCATAGGCGGGTTATTAAAATGCTTCTCGACCATGGTTCGGATCTTTATATGCAAAATCATCATGGGATTACGGTTCTTCACTTAGCATCTGCTAATGGTTACGTCGAGCTCGTTAAATATCTGATCAGCCTTGGGGCTGATACGACTTCAAGGGATACTCAAGGGCTAACCCCTTTATACCATGCGATTTCTAATTGCCAAGTAGAAGTGGTAGAGGTTCTTTTGGCTGCAGGCGCTTCTCTTACAACTAAGAACAATGAGGGCGCTTGCGCTATACATATTGCAGCAGAGGCAGGGTATCCGTCTATTGAACTTTTACGGCTTCTAACTATGGATGATGTAGACCCTCTTGCTATTGACTATAACCGGCGGACAGCATTACATTACGCGGCTGAAGGTGGCTCTATGGATACGTTACAGCTTCTCCTTAAAAAGACGGGTGTTAAACTCACGCCGCCGCCAAAGAAGCCATTGGCACTAAATGGGGCGGTGGAAAAGCATGATCCGGATATGGTCAGATATCTTCTTGAAGCTGGTGCGGATATCTCATGTGTTAGGGGAAATTATATGATATCTGCTCTCCATATTGCAATAGCGGAGGGAACTGAGGATCTTGTCGAGCTCCTGCTAAAATATGGTGCGGACCCTAACCGGTATTGCTGTTCTAAACGCTACCCACTCCAATGCGCAATTAAACAAGGGGCTACGGCAATTGCTCGTGTGCTTCTGAGAAACGGGGCGGACATATCAGCTAAAGGGAATCCGTCAGAACCACCGTTGATTCTAGCGGCTCGGGGTTATGGTTCGGGTTTTTGTAATCTGAGTCTTGTTAAAATGTTAATCGAAGAGGGAGCTGAGATTAATATTTGTCGCCATGAAAGTTACGGTGTCTTAGAAGCTGCTGCTTCTCATCCCACTACACCAAGAGGAAAAAGTGCGCTAATTATTTCATACTTTCTTGAAAACGGAGTTGATATCTCGAGACCCTCTAATGACGGGGGATCGATTCTATCTCCCTTCTGTAAACAGGGTGGCCACGATAACTCTATTAAGATGCTGATAGAGGCTGGTGCGGATATCAAATGTCAGGATAGATCTGGAAACACACTTCTCCATGACCTTGCCCTTCGTTGTGGTACTCAAAAACCATTTTCTATAAACCTATTTCAGGAATTTATGGATAGAGGAGCGGATGCGTCGTTGGTGAATCGAGTCCACCAGACCCCTTTACATGTTGCATGCAGCGGTGGGTTAGACTTTGATCTACAACCACTTTTTGATGCAGGAATGGACCCTCTTCGTGAAGACATATGCGGGTGGACTGCTATACATTATGCAGCGTGGGCAGGGCACCCTCTACAACTGTCACAGCTTATAAGAGCATTAAAACGGCGCGCAATACCAGAAGACACCACTCCTATGCAGAGTCACTCAGTCAGCCCTGAAGCATATATCAAGTCAATCCTCGACTTGAAGGATGTTTATGGTTGGACGGCACTGCATCTCTCTGTGATGGAGTTCGCGCCCGCTGTAAGGTTCCGCAATATAGAGGAGTATTGCCACCCGAACTCCAACGAAAGCCATGAAGTGGTCCAGCTGTTGCTTGAGTCAGGAGTTGATCCATCTCTCGTTAATAGCCAAGGACAAACGCCACTTGACCTCGCCAGAACTAGACGTCCGAGCTGCTGGCCCTTCGAAAGGACGGAGCTGAATCGGAGAAAATCCTTCATGCTGCTTAGCGGGGAAGGCTTGAAATGATTTCGAAAGCTAGCCATTAGTCCTCAACAAACAAAGGAGCTAGAAGCTAGTGCATCATGGGAGGATAATGGTAACTCGTTGAGTGTTTGCGCCCAACCATCTCGGAAACGCACAAAGAGAACTAGTTGAGCTCCCAACTATGGAGTATATAATGTGCACTTAGACATCGTTTACTCATTGTTTGTACGCTCGTTATACAGCCATTATAAAAATAAGGTATTAACTAGCGGCTGCACGAGCCGCAGTAGCTGCTTCTTCTCTAAGTTAAACTTTCAGCCGCGTTGATCAAAATTCAAATTAGTTATGGTGCTGTGGGCAACTCTACTCAGCGGAGTGACATGTATTTATGATAAACAAACTAGTATACTGCTAGGTATCAGGCATCCTTTACAAAAAGAGCTCTAAGAAGGGGGTAGGATAGTAGCTACATAAAACACATCGGAGTATTCTATCATCAATATGTTACTACATATTTAGCCTCCGTTATTAGTACTTGGTAGCTAATAAAAAGGTTCAAATATATGTAGTTTATTGTAGAGATGATAACTACTATTAATAAATTTGTTGGGTAAGTAGTGCATCAAGTGGTTGTGACATCGAGTGGTGAAGAGCGTTATAATCCAAACTAGCAGCCTAGTTTATAATAACATGACACTTCACTACATAGAAAGCCTTTTATATATATTACTGCGTTCTTTGCCCTCTTATTAATATAAAAATTGGTAATTTGGTATAGTCTGTGCTAGAAATTTGCATAGCAGTTCTTATCTAATGGGTTCTACCAATTTATTGTCCCTTATGAAAATATAGGTTGTAACTTCTTATAGTCACCCTTAGCTAATGTAACAAAAACCGGTTGATGCTATCCAGATGAGGCGACCTATTGACGATCTATATCCACTCAACGTGCTCATAGCCACATTCATTACCAACTCTTATGAGTTGCAATTGACCTATTAACTCTCTCTCTGTTTTAATTGTCAATGTTCACTCACTTCCCATTGCCATTTTTCATCTCAATCAGCTCTATTTTCAGCCTTTTCATCTTCTTTTCAAGAGGATGCTCCTTTAAGCTTATCCTACTGAGTCCTTCAATTGTCTCGTCGCAGAGCCTAATGCTTTGATCAAATTTGCCTTGCAATTTATAGCAGGTCGCAAGCTCAATCATCGCACCCAGGCGATCAGGATGGAAATCTCCTCTATAAGTCGAAAGGTGCCGTAGATTTTCAATTACCTCAAGAAGAGTAGCTTCGGCCTCAGAAAACCGAGATTCACGAGTCAGTATGACGCCCAAGACCGTTCTTCCCATCAATGTCCCTATGTGGTTACGGCCGAGATTTCTATCCGCAACTTGTAGTCCTTTCAGGACGAGCGATTCCGCTTCTTGGTATTGACCCAACGCAATTTTGACCCTCGCTAGGTTAACCATAGCTAGAAGTGTATATGGGTGTTCCTTGCCTAATTTCTCCTTGCGACTTTCGAGGACCTCCTCAATCATCGTTGCGGCTAGGGTTTGCTGCTCCTCCATTTGTAAAGTGACCATGGCAATGTCCTCCTTCACGGCCAAAGACTTCAGATGGTTTGGGCCAAGAATTTTGCTCATTCCATCATAAGCTTCGGTCAAAAGCTGCTTTGCTTCATCTAAGTTTTCATAGAACTTAGCCAGTGTCCGGCCCAAGTTTCCCATTGCACTAAGGGTGTCTTCGTGACTAGGGCCTCTAACTTTGAGTAAACCGTCAACGGCATGTTTCTGAAGCATTCTAGCTTCACTGTATCTTCCCTGCTGCCATCTCGCCTGACCCAGAAGATCCATAGCCATCAATGTCTCATGACTGTTGGGGCCCAATGAGGTGATACAGGCCTGTAAAACTGCATCTTGCAGATCTGCAGCCTCATCACCTCTCCCCTGGTTCCAGTATGTTAGCGCTAAAGCTAGCGTTATCCGCCTGGTGACAGGGTGCTCTAGTCCAAGAAGGCTATCCGCATAGTGTTTTACGGCTAGCTGAAGCGATTCGGCGTCATTCCAGCGTCCATTTTGTGCAAATACAATGCTAAACTTTGCATAAAGCAGTGCTTGAGCTCGACCAAACCTTGATCCCGCACCAGGCCATTCAACTAGCCCATACCAGCGATGTTTTCGGTTCTCTGTTATTTTATCATTAACTACTTGGAGACACTTTCGTACATGGTCAATATGAGGGAGAATGTCTCTCCGAAAGAGCTCGTCAGCTTCAGTTTCTCCCAGAGGTGGAAGAAGAATCGAGTGGGACAGTGTTGTAGCTGCAGCTTGCGACCAAACAGCTTGCTCTGACGCACTCATGTCTGGCCTCTCCCGTGCCCACTTATGGACTAGGGGGTGCATTGAATAGCTGTCGTTGGACTCATGGTGCGTGATAAGTGACATTTGCACAAGTTCTCTTAATGCGTAGCGTATTCGTACCTCGTCGAAAAACCGAGTGGCTCTGCCTTCTCGAATAAAGGAGGGTAACGCTGGAGGGCTTCGATCTTGCATGATATAATTCAATATGTTGAACTGCATAGTTTTGTATTTCTGATACCAAGTCAATGGCCGTTCCGCCTCATGTTGGTCCTTCTTTTCTTGCTCAGCCCTCTCGGTTTCACAGTTTATTACTGCCTTCTTTATGATGTCGAATCGGATATTCTTAAAGTAAAAAAAGGAAAAGAGCTTGAGCAATTGAATTGCATCTTGTGAGGATTCAGTTCCCTTTTTCTCAATGCCACTGTAAGAGACTTCATATGTCGCGTGAGCACTCATATACTCATCACGTCGACCACTAGAGTCGATGGATAACCGGCGAGTTCGACGGATACGTTCCCAATCCCGATCATAGAATGTCAAGTAGTCTTTCAGAGTACATAGGCCATTTCGTATTGCAGCACCAGCGTGGATTAGAGCAAGGGCAAGGAATCCAAGTTGTTTAGTGATTTGGACAGCCCATGACGAGGAATCCGCGTCCCAAGGTTCGGACAGCCGAGCAGCTCGTAGGAGAAGAGCACGCGCATCATCGTCCTCCATGCCTTGAAACTCAAAAAAACCCGGCTGTATATTACCGTATACCTTATGCGCTGGGTTTCTTGTTGTGACGATAATGCAGCCTCTATCGCCTTTAGGGAAATACTCATGTAAGTCGATGTGAGGATCATCAGCATTATCAATGATTAGGAGCCATCGCTCTTCAAGATTAGAGAGCCAGTGCATTGCAGCGCTGTGATTCGGTTCAACCTTGCCAAATTTGCCGATTTCCGCATATGTCTGTCTGATTCGTTCATGAGAGCTGGCATCAATCCAAAAGACTCCCCAGAAACTTACAGGAAAAAGAGTTAATAATTGTCTTTATAAACCTTGGGGAGAAACTATAAGAAGAACAACACACCTATCTCTATTCTGCTCTGCAAACTTTGAGCAGAACTGTGTTTTCCCAGAACCACCAATGCCGTAAATGACAAAGCGAAGCTGTTTCTGCGTCGGCTCCGTAGTTACCGATGTGAATATTATATTTTGCAGTTTCTCTAGAAAGAGAGTCCGCCCAGTATAAAAACTGCTGACTGGTTGAGGGACGTCAAAGAATTTATTGGGTGTGGTAATGGAGACAGCGGTAGCGACGGATCGAACAGAATTGCGGAACTGCCTGATTCTTGATAGTGTGGCTATGTCTTCCTGATTTTTCTCCGTACTCATGCCACCAGAAAATTGAATTCTGTTTTCCAGAGACATTATCTGTGACTTGAAGTCTTGGTCAAGGGACCTTAGGTCCTTCGACATCTGAACTAGGGTATCTTGTGAAACATGGTGATTGTATCTACATAGTTGGTTAATCCTCCTCGGAAGTTTAAACAGGCAAGCGGATATATATGATACTCACAAGCTGATTCCCGTAAGTAGGATCTGGAGATTTTCTTTCTCAGTCGAAAGCCTATCACGTACGCGCTGCAGACCGGTGGCTTTGTCCCGTCTACGGTTCTCTTTGCCCAGTCCATCGAGCTTGCTGGTAACCTTCACACCAGTTTTGCCGTAGATCTCCTTAATGATGCGTTCAAGTTCAGTTGCAATATTTTGGCACCCTTCGAGGCTCTTCTTACAGTCTCTCCACAGATTTTCGAGGTTGGCTGCTCTCAACGGAGACTCGCTTGAAGATTTGACGAAACTCCCCTCAAATGCTTCATCGACAGATCGAACTATTGTTTGTAGGGACTCAACCTCAGTGATTAAGTTGTCGATTTCCTTCTGAACGCCTGCAACGGCGGCGGGAATGTCTTTTAGATATTTGACAATACGCCAACAGACGTCGGTAATCCCAACCGCCCCGGCTGCAATTGAAAGCGGATCCATAGTCCACAAAAATGGCCAACGTTGCTCATCGAGAACTCAATGATACTCGCAGTTTATGGTGTATAAATCGTTGTGCAAGCATCTTCTGGCCAACAGACGAGACTTTGCTCTGTTGCAAGGATCCCATACTGCCTTTCTTAAAGAGCCCTTTGCGCCCTGTTCATGGCTATTATTATCCGCAAGTTAATGACAGCGCGTAACTCAAGTCCTGGAGGCCAATCAGCTCCCTAGTTTAACATATCAACCCCCCCAGTCCCAAACCAAATACCCCATGCTAGCGTGTGATATATGTGGAATTCTGCATGTCTGTCACGGCCCCCGCGCCGCTTGTATAATTCTCCCAAATCATCTCAGATACTGAGTAAGGGGCCGGCATTTGGTGTAGTTCCTTTGAAATATTTATATGTTGGTTCTCCCATCGCCAGGCAATTATTTCTTTGTGTTGACAGAGTTCAAAACGTGAGCTAGCTTATATAACTAGCTTACTAAGCTGTGACGATGCTCAGCCTCATTACTCTAGGCTTTATTCTCGTTCTGATATGCTATAAGCTTGTTAGATCCCATTTCGAATCGCAGGTATGAAAGGATCTTAACAATTACACCAAAGAATACGGAGTACGTGCACGGTCTAACTCGAATACTAGAAGGATGAACAATTTGCTGCGTCCAAGGGGTGCCAGCCACCTCGACGGTGGAGTGCGAAATGGCCTCTGGGGGTTGACCTACTCGTGAAAGCATTTCGTTACGAAAAAAGACAGCAGATACTGAAGCTTTTCCTCGAGGAAGTTGCGAGTTCGGGAGTTACCTTTGAGCAGAATCTTCTTTTCGCCCGAGGAATAGATACAGTCGATCCGGAAAACATCGAGGCCATCCTATCTACGCAATTTACTGGTTGGTAAAACAGTCTTAACAAGAAGAGCTAGATTTGATAGTTACGTACTAACCTGGTACTCAAACCAAAGACTTTGGACTCGGCTTGAGACCCCCAACCTTTGCACCTTTACTGGGCAGCGGTATCTTCACCCAAGACGGGCCCAAATGGAAACACTCGCGCGAGCTTTTACGACCTCAATTCATGTCCAACCGATTCAATAATTTCGAGCAGATCAAACATGCTGTAAACAACCTCGTTGAAAGTGTCCCCGAAACTGGTGTTGTTGACCTGCAGCCACTCTTTTTCCGTCTCACCTTCGAAACGACTCTGTTCCTATTATTCGGACAACATCTGCCGTCTTTGAAGTCAGAAGGCATTACAAGCCGCGAATCCGAATTTGCAAATGCTTTCAATGTAGGGCAGGACTATCTAGCCCAACGGGGGCGTCTAGGTGATTTATACTGGCTCTGGGGAGGCCAAAAATTTCGGGACGTCTGTAAAATGTGTCATGATTTTATAGACGATGCTGTGCAAATGGCTTTGGAGCTCTCGGTTCACAAACAGAACAGAGATCTTCGGAAAGAGCCATATGTGTTTATTGACGCTCTTATTCAAGAAACCCGTGAGCCAAGCGCCCTGAGGGACCAGTGTCTTAATATTCTCTTAGCTGGAAGGGACACCACGGCATGCTGTCTCACATGGACTCTGTAAGTCTTTCACTTCTGAAGGAAGATGTTTATAAGCCACTGCTAATAGACCCCAAATTAAGTCGTCTACTGGTTCAGCATCCAAATGTTCTTGCTAAACTTCGCGACGAAGTCAAAGATGCAATCGGTGTCGGCCCTGAGGCACCAGACCCTACAATCAACCAAGTCAAGAAATTATCATACCTGTCACTGGTTATCAAGGAAGGTAATTAACTTCCTCATTTTAGCACGTCACACCGCATGCAACCTTCTAACAGGTCAATAGTTCTTCGCTTGTATCCATCCGTCCCTGTAAACTCCCGTGCGGCTACAAAGACAACCATCCTTCCAACTGGTGGCGGTGTCGACGGGAAAGCTCCTGTCCTAGTCCGTCGAGGTGAAGCAGTAGGATATTGCGTTTATGCTATGCACCGCCGTAAAGATATCTACGGCCCCGATGCTAATTTCTTCCGCCCCGAACGCTGGGAAGATGATTCACTCAAGGATGTGGGTTACGGCTATTTACCCTTTAACGGGGGCCCACGAATATGTTTAGGTCAAGAGTTCGCGTTATTGGAGGTAGGGTATACCGTTGTTAGGTTACTGCAGACGTTTGAAACAATTGAAATGGCGGAAGAGAAGGGGCCATACCCACCAGTTGGCGAAGAAAAGCAAACGCTGACCTTGGTCGTGTCGAGCGGTGAAGGTTGTTGGGTTAAAATGAAAAAGTAATAGTTATATGACGGACGAACAGCCCCGAGAGCCTTTCGTGTTTATACTTAGTTTCCAAATATATAAGTCCTTCTATATCCAGTCGCTGGAGCCCCGTTTGACGGAGTTATAGCCAAACCTACAAGAGCAAGTGAATTTAATGAGGCCACAAGGAAAGATTCAACTACGCGAAGGAGCTTCTAAGCAGAAATATATTGATCAGTCATTAGCAAGAGTGGATAATTATTTTATTCATTTAAAGATATCAAACCGAGATTGTTATTATCAAAAGGTTATCAGTGTTTGAACCATTCACCCAGTCAACTTGTAAATGAGCAGGTATCTATGTCCCTAATAGAACCTTGACGGTTTCGGTAGTCAAGCTGTTTCAAGTCTGTCTTAGCAAAGAAACACTTCTCTTAATCAAAATGCAGTCATTAGAAAGAGATGGATAAATTGAATCTTCTCTATAAGCAGATAAATATTTGATATCCTCATTTTATTAATTTCATCCAATCAACGACCAGGAAAAAAGCTTCCAAGCAAGTTTATTAAATTAAGCCAATCAGCGACTAAGAAAAAGCTCCTAGCAAATTTCCGCCCAAAAACTCCCAAAAGCGCGAAGAAACTCGAGATTAACAAAGTATTGAAACCACGCAGCAAAAGATGGACTACCAGGTGAGTTATTGTGCCCAGTGGTTTGCATTAAATATACTAACCGTGCAATAACTACAGAACAGAGCAGGCTCCAAATTTGGCGGCGGCGGAGTCGCGTCGCATTCCGCCACAAACGCAGACAGAAGAGAACGACTCCGCAAGCTTGCGCTCGAACACATCGACCTCGCAAAGGATCCGTACTTCTTCAAAAACCACGTCGGAAGCTTCGAGTGCCGTCTCTGTCTTACTGTCCATCAAAATGACGGGTCCTACCTCGCTCACACCCAGGGCCGAAAACATCAGACCAACCTTGCCCGGCGAGCAGCACGAGAGCAAAAGGAAGGCCGAGCTCAGGATGGAGCTGGCGGCGCCCTGCCTGCGGGCAACATGGGCGTACAAGTGAAGAGAAACACGGTGAAGATCGGTAGACCGGGCTATAAGATCACGAAGATTCGAGATCCGCTTACCAGGCAGCACGGGTTACTTTTTCAGCTTCAGTATCAGGAGATTACGCCGGGGGTTACGCCGCGGATTCGATTCATGTCTGCTTTTGAGCAGAAGGTGGACGATCCGCCGGATAAGGATTATCAGTATTTGCTCGTTGCTGCGGAACCGTATCAGACGTGTGGATTCAAACTGCAGGCTCGAGAGGTTGATAGGAGAGAAGGGAAGTTGTGGACGTGGTTTGATGAGGATAGTAAGGAGTTTTGGATTCAGTTGTTGTTTAAGACTGAGAGAGAGGAGAGATATAGTGGTGTTCCGGGTCTGGCACCGGCCGGTATTCGGAGATGAACTGGTTATAAATTTATTTCTGTTACTGGGCGCCTGGGAATATGTTATGGCGTTTAATGGGCATGTGTAATAAATAGCATTTGACGATATCATCTCAAGAATGGAGATTTGATTCTGAATAAGTTCAGTCATGTTGTCATATTGTGGAATTGTTAACCTAGCTGAATATCTCTCCTGCTATATATCGGGTCTCAGACCAATTATCAGATAATGGAAATTCAGGTATACCGAAGATCCGAAGAATCGAGATATTTATCAGGTCAACATCCACAAGTCCAGGTCATCACACATATTTTTTTATCACTTTTGAATTTACTGAAGAGAAAGAAGAGGCGATTCAAGGAACAGAGTTAGAAAATAAACGCCCGGAGCAACGTGTGTTTCCCTCGCTTTGAAAAAGATCGTAAATATCAATTACAGCCTTTTCTTTCATGCTCAGTTGAGTGCTGCGCCCAAAGCTGCGATTAGCTGCTCTGAAACGCATTGAAGGCCTTATAAGTGTAACCGATGAAGGGGAGGGACATCTCCGCCTCTTGTTCCTCAGGCATAGCACGGGCCTGGGCACGTAGGAGGGCACTGTTGTCTTCCTGGGGAATCTCGTCGATGGGGAAGTAGGAGACGTCGATATTGGAGGTGAGCCTGGGTTCGAAGGGAGCACGAATTCGGCGCAGCTGTTCCCATACGACGCCACGGAAGAATGGATGATTTTTAATCTGGGTTGCGCCACCGTGTTGGCCGCCTTCTTGGCCAATACGGTTTTCTGGATCACAAAGGAAGCTATTTGACAGGTGAGCAGGGTTGGTTATGGATAGTGAAAAGAAAAAAGGGGTTAGGGACGAACCTTCGGATGAGATGCTCTGAATCCCTAGAGAGAACAAGTTCTTCAGGGAAAGCAAGATGTTCACGCCAGTAAACGATCTTCCGGTATGTATCCGTTGGCTGTTCGGCGCAGAACGGTGGCCATCCGACGAGACACTCAAACATAATAGCTCCAACGGACCACCAGTCGCAGAGATAGGTGTATCCCTGGCCGTTGAATATCTCAGGGGCAATGTAATCTGGTGTTCCAACGGTGGAGTATGCCATGGCACGACGTGATCGACGCCAGGTATTGATCTGACCACGGTTGGAGACCGTCAGATTAATGGCATCCGAGAAGAAGCCAGAGTTTCTATTCTTATCTTTGGATGTGGATGTATTTTTTAACAGGGCCTGGTAGTATGAGTTGTCATGCTGTTTCTTGCCGCCAGTTGACAGGCCAAAGTCAGTTAATTTGATATGCCCACCACGATCCAGTAAAATATTATCTGGTTTAATATCACTACCCTCTAGTTAGCTCTGGTTCTGTTGTTTGAAGAAAAGGGGAATAGGCCTACCGATGTAAGAAGCCAAGTTTATGAACGGCCTCGATGGCCATGACAAGCTCAGCCATGTAAAATCTGGTGATATCCTCCGAGAAGATTTCATATTTAATAAGCATGGTCATAAGATCACCGCCAGGCAAGAACTCCATGAGGAGGTAGAGGTAAGCCTTATCCTGGAACGAGGCGTGGAGCTTGACGAGCCATGGGTTGTCCTTGGAGTCGGCAAGGATATCACGCTCAGCGCGTACGTGGGCAAGTTGGTCCTTCTTGAACATCTCAGTCTTGATCAGTGACTTCAAGGCGTAGATCTTGCCGTCTGTCTTGCGCTGTACGAGCTTGACTTCTCCGAACGCTCCTTTACCGATGATCTTGATCGTCTGGAAGTTGGCAGGGGTCTCTCTCGTTCTGATAAACCGGAGGAAGTTGGCTTCCTTCTTCGCCATGGCCTCTGATTCATGTTTCCGCTTTGCGTCAGAGATGGTTGCGTTCTGGCAGATCTTGTCGAGGTTGGCGGCACTACAGATAGATCAGTATACTATTCCAGAACAATATATAGAGACATAGACATACCGCATATTCCTATCACGAGCTCTCTCGATGTTCTCGCGGAAGAAGACATTGACGAGCTCCTTGGCTGCCTTTCCACGTTTATGGGCGTTCTCCGAGTATCTCTCAGGACATCTGACGAGCTCCTCGTCTTCCGGGTTAGCACCACGAGCGGGAACAGGAGGCGTCAAGTGAGCTGGCGTCTGCTGCTGCTGGTGGCCGGCAGAGCCAGCGGTACGAGGACGCTGTTGACTCCCTTGCGGGGCGGCGCGAGCAGGCCGCGGGGAAGCAGAGAGGTCCTGGTTCGAAAACTGCTGTATCAGGCCCGAGGTCTCGTCGTTCCCCTGGTGCTGTCCTCCAGCTGGAGCTGCTCGTTGCTGGTACACAGCCTGGGGAGCACTTCCATGCGGTGCTGGAGCATACTGCTGCTGCTGTTGCTGCTGGTGGCCGCCCATATAGGGGTTGTTCACGAAGTATCCCTGGTTGTAGGCATTCTGCTGAGCGTCGACGAACTCCTGATTGCCCTGGCCGGCATACATGGGCTGCGGGAAGGTCGATGGAGTCGTAGGATAGGCTCTGTTGCTCGATGGGTTGTTGCTGTACTGCTGCTGCTGCTGGTCGTAGCCAAAGTTTAGGTGAAGCCGGCCATTAGCACCGCCGTTGGGCGGAGCACCGTTGGGGTTGTTTCTGTTGCCGTCCATGGCCGTTTGTATAGCAAGAAGAAGACGAACTGCTCAGGCTGTCAAGCTATTCCGGTCTGTCCTTCGCCGCTTGTTGTAGAAAATGCGAGTAAAAAGGGGGGATGCGGTGGAAGAAGAAGAAGCCGAAGTTGAAGATCTGAAACGACTTTTTCAAGGGCATGCGAAACGTTCAAGAAAACACCTCGCAGCAAGGGGCCTTTCTCCTTTATATCACTTTAATATGGTCATGTTCCTTATATTTGATTAATATTCTGTAGTCAAGATGATAGAAGTTGAATATTTTGTGTGTTGATATGCGGATTATGGACTTTTTGCGGTGTTTCTACATCTACAGCACAGAAAGTGACCAGACATGAATCTCTCTGTCAATATCACCAGATTCTTCTATATATCTATACATCTATATATCTCTGTATCTTTATATGAATAAGTAGCAAGTTATCTTCTTCTCTTCATCTTCAGTCTTGAAGCGAAATAACGGAGAAAAGTAAGTCCGCTAGATTTTTTCATGGACAAAGAAGAGCTTCATGAAGTCGCAAAGAAGAAGAAGAAGAAGATAATAAACAGTTGTTAAGTCTATACAGCTGGAGAGCAGGTTGACCTGCTCAGTTCATCGACAGCCATGGAGACTCCGGCTTCAGGCTCTGATGCTGCTGCTGCTGCTGTTCCAAAGCCAGCTCCAAAGCCGCAGAATCCTGCCCTGCGCATGCTAGGTAAGGCGAATATATGAGTAAATAAGGTAGATACAAATGCTAACAGGTTGCTAGGGCTTCCAAACATCAAGCTAAAGCTCCCGTCGAGGAATTGGATGATATTCCTGACCGTCACCGGCTCCTTCGTTGGTGCTCTTGTCTATGACCGCCGTGAGAAGAAAAAGATACAAGACAAATGGTCGAACGTGGTAGCACACCTTGCCAATGAACCGCTACGGACGAACGAGACTCGCAGGAAGATTACTGTCTTTCTCTCTGCCCCTCCGGGAGACAGCATGCGGAACGCAAGGGACCATTTCCGTGACTACGTCAAGCCGATCCTAGTCTCCGGAGCGTTGGACTACGAAGTCGTAGAGGGGAGAAGGGAAGGAGATCTCAGAGCTGCTGTTGCAAGCAGGATTCGCAAGAGGAGAGAGCTGGCCGGGGAGTCAGGGCCGCTGCCGGAACCTGATATTGATACCGCAGACTACGAGACCAGGCTTCGACACATACGGCAGGTGACGGGCGTTCATGACGAGCCTGAGACGAAAGGCGATCTGGTTCTCGGTCGACATGCATGGAAAGAATATATTCGTGGCATCCACGAAGGCTGGTTGGGCCCCCTGGTTGACCCTGCTTCTCTCAAGCCGGACGAGCCAGTCGTGGTGGAGGAGCCATTACTCTCAGACACGCCGGATGAAAACTCTCCAACAACAGAAGAAAAGAAGGAGACTGAGAAACCAGCTGAGAAACCAAAGCCAACCGGTCCTCCTGCCTCCTACCTTCTTCCATCCGCCTATACCACCCATCAAATCTCCCCCATCGCTCCCACCGAGTTCGACGGCTCAGCTCCCATTGCATTTCCCCATATACTAGGCTTCCTCAACACTCCAATCCGCATGTACCGCTTCCTCACGCGCCGCCGCATGGCAGACACCGTCGGAGAACAAGTTGCAGCTGCAGTACTCGCTTCATCCATACGGCCCTACACCAACAGCACATACAGCTCTGACTCTGACTTCTCAGCAATCACTCAAAGCCAGCCATCAACCTCTGAAGAAGAAGAACCGCTGACTTCCCCTTCAGATGCAAGTGAGCAGCAATCGGTCCTTCAAGAGGAGGAAAAAGACTGGCACAAGTCAGCGTACAAAAAACCTACCGATCCTGCTGAGATCAGAGAGGAGCGAGAATGGACCGATGCCATGGTTCTCGATCCCCGAATCGCTTCTCGAATGCGCAGATTCGTGCTCTCCCCTGAAGACCTTGCTCGATCACAGCGTATTGCTGAGGGTAAAGAGTGGGTTATGGGTCAAGAGCGGCCGACGCATGTTCCGGCCTGGAAACGACTTTGGGATACGTATGGATGGGGAGAGGAGGAGAATTCCAGGAGTAAAGTTGTAATTGGGAATTTAGACGGTGAGGATGGTGAATAGATGTGATGCCGTCTCATGTATGAATGATAGCTACTTTGGTTGGCTTTTGGCCTGCCTTGTCTGTATTTTTATATAATTGCCTGCTTCTTGTGTATGATATATCATGTGTATAGAGAGGACTCGGGGCATGGGATGGTGTATTAATTATACAAAATACTTCAACTTCTACGGCTAACGAAAGGAGCCAATATGTGATTATATCGTTTCTCATTTTTTCTGCTCTAAGATTAATTTTTAAAACTCGGATGAAGCAGGAAAATGCTCAAGACAGAATAGTTACACACAGGTCACGAACATGTTGGAAGATTTCCCCATCACACGGGAATACTATCTCTCACTGCGGAAATACAGAAGCCTTTGTCCATCTGCGGCGAGCGTTGGATGAATACGAAGCCTTCGTCTCTGCTGCACTGCCCCAGTCATCAAGTAAGCTGAGACCAGCCAAAGCGTCCTCGAGCGTTGTGGTGTCTAGGTCGATGGATGAAATAAGGTCCTTTTCAGATTGGCCCTTTGACTCCGGGCTGAGCATTTGGCGGACTGTTAGTGCTGCCTGGACGTGGGCGGCGCTCTTTGCATGGGAAGATAGGAACTCTTCGTTCCATTTCGTGAGATCGGTGGATTTGGGTAGCAGGATATCAAATTCTGCGTTGATAAGGTCGATGATGTCTGGTGGCGTGAGGGCTGCGGCGGCGCCTGCGTCAAACTGTTGGCGGAATTTGACGAGTTGGATGTGTAGGGTTGGGTTGGATGGGTCGATGGCATGAGCTGCGAGCAGGCATTTGATTGCCAGGAGGTATTTTTCTATACATAAGTCCAGTCAGTAACTGTGGTAAAACGTATCGGTATATTCCAAGGGCAGATACTTACTTCTTCGGATGTACACCTCAAAGCCGGCCATCTGCGCATCAATGTTACCCGGGCAAGCCTCCAGCAAGGGGTTCAAGAACTTCATGGCTTCCTTCAGTGGATCAGAGGTATGAACCAGATTCAAGCCAAGAGGGTCGGTGTCCTCCTTCTTGGAGTCACCACCAGTGCCTGTTCCAGAAGCCTTCTTGAGTCTCTGCTTTTCGGCCTCTGCCTCTTTCAGTCGCTGCTGTTCCTTCTTGGCCTTCTTGAGAGCCTTCTTACGCTCAGCACTATCCACACCTCCATCGGCCCCGTTCATACCGCTGGGAATGGGCCCGTGAGCAAGATCTGGCTCATCGTGTAGTAGGATATAAGATTTTATTCCCCCGATGGCAGCTCTGCTATAGTACGGGTGTTCCCGTAGGCAATTTTCCCATCGAATCATATCGATGTAAGCCCTGATCATGCCTTTGCGTAGAGAGAAGTTGTGGAAATCAAACTGGTCTTCCTGCCATATATCGAAGATATTGCTGATTGCATGGAACCGTTTTAGGGCCAGGCCGAGCTTCCGTTGACGCAGGTATGATTCGCCATCTTCAGTCAAGAACCAAACGCATTGCATTTCGTGCAGGTCCCCAAGCGCGCCTCCAACAGTTTCATTTCGAGTAAATTTACTCATGTTATCAAGGCCTTTGTCGTTTTCGTCGTGTCGGAGCTGGTACTTGACGGCCTTTGAATTGATGTACCTATCCTTATCGTCCAGTAGCCGAGCAGCTTCCATGGTTTCTGCAGCTTTGGCAAGGTTTCCGTAGTGCTTCCATATCCGTGCCTTGGTCATCCAACATTCTACCGATTTGGGTGAGAGTTCGATGGCTTTATCCACGTAGGACATCGCCTTTTCAAGATCACGGCTTAGGTGGTAGTTGTAGTGCTGGGCAAGGAAGTAGAGAACGGAGCCCTCAAACCGCGACTCATCTCCGTTTGCCTGTTTGTCGGCAGACCCATTGGGTTGGTCCTTTAGATCCCCGGCTGCATAACCTTCCACAAGCTCCTGAATAACAGCTAGTTTTTCAGGGTTAGTGTAGAGTGTCTTAATATTGGCGAATGTAGACGGTATACCCTTGCGCAACATTCGCTGAAGGTACGCATCTGCAGCTTCTTTAAAATCATCTCCTTCTAGGAAGTCTAAAGGAATGCGCTGAGGTGCGTCTCCGCGAGGATTCTGTTCAACCCAATAATCATAAACAGCCTTCAGGGCTTTATGGTCACCCTTAGGTATTCCCTTGGCCTCAATTAGATGGTCATAGTACTGCGAGTTTTCTGGATTTCTCTCCAACAAAGCCTCATAAGCGGCAACAGCTTCGGATGTTCGGCCAAGCCGTTGGAGGTAGTCCGCGCGCATTTCCATGATGGCAAGGATATCGAAACACTGTTTGCCGACGGCTTCAAGGTGTTCAAGGGCCTTCTCCAGGTCACCTGATTCCGCAATAATCATATTCTTATATAAAACCGCCTCAGAGTGCTCCATGTCAGTTCGCGGCGCGGGCGTCTTTAGCGTTTCTTCGTAAGTCGTAAGCACATTCTCTGCTTCCGAGAGGTTGCCCGCGAGGTGATAGGCAATCGCAAGCGCAGTCCAGTTCTGACGGAGCGCGGGCCGCTGCTGAAGCATTGTTGATCTGCTTTGAATGTATCCCTGGAAATCCCGTATCTGAGCTTGTAGATAGGCCAGATCTCGCTGTATAGGCTGTGACTCCGGCTCGAGCTTGAGAGCAAATCTATAGGCCTTGATAGCTTCATCGTAGTTCTTCTCTGCGCGGTAGAGCAGGCCGTAGACGTGCCAGCAGATATGCGACTTCATATCGTTCTTGAGAGCCATCTTAGCCAGCGCAAATGCTTCTTCCTGTTGTCCCTGGTAGCTCAACATGAGCCCTTTCATCGCTTGTGTGTCTCCATGGTTTGGGTTCTTCTTAAGGATCTGCTCCGCGGCCTTGAGCCCTATAATTATAGACAGCACATAGTCAGGACAATAGACAACAATACGGGGGGTTCAATATCGTTCTTCCTCAATAGCGGGCAAGCTCGCACCTTTTTTATACTGTTTATTCTCGCAATTCCGAACTACTTGACGGAACAATGAGCTATCTTTCGAGCTCAATGGCTGAGGCATGATGGCCGCCCTATTCTACAGTCCGGGGCGCCTAGCCAGGTCTACCACAAGAAAGGTGAATAGGATGTTTCGGTCAATAGGAGGGACACCGGGGTTTCGTGAATTGGTGGGCTGAAGGGCGGGACAATAAGCCAAAAGAAAAGCGAAAGGCAAAGGCCCCTCTACCCGGTTCCAGAACAGCAGACAAAAATAAGACCTTTGGTAGTCAAGTAAAGAAATCCTTCGTATCTTCGTAGATGTTTCGTCCTGAAGCTCGTCAACCAATTCGTTGTCTTCCTTTTGGCTTCAATTCCGTCAACTTGTTTGTGCAAACCAAAAAATAATAAAAATAAAATAAAATAGTTTATCCGGGGCAAGTCAGGTGACTTGGCCTTTTGCGGTTTCATTCAAAGGCAGAAGAACAATATAAGGATAGATAGTTCAGTGGCCCATGGATAGCTTCTGTGACTTGGTTCGTATTCATGAATGGGTATTCTGGAGAGTATATATACATGATTCTTCCTATCGTACATGCTGCCTTTTATGCAATGACAATAACCAGGCGTGTATTATCTTCGGTTAATCTTCTGTAGATCAAATAAAGACTCCTGCCGTACGCCCGTATAAAATGATACAGTTTTGCTCCGCTCGAGTCATTATTCGTTCAGGGGAGGGGAAAGAGAGGTCCGTTCACGGGTTGCGGGGAGACGGAGAGAAGTCAACGGTCAATGAGACTGCTCGCGCTTTGCCCGCCACCGGTTGAGAGCATCCTCCCAGCTCTCAAATGAGTTGCCACAGCGCTCTCCCACTATATCCCAGGTGCGAGACCTCACTATCCTCTCCACGCCACGTTCGTTCCGGATCAGCATGGCGAGGGACTCTGTCCGCGGCTCCTTGGGGAAGAACCTGGCCGAATAAGGATCCAGGCGTTCATCTACCACTCTCTCCCGGTCCCTCGATGACTCTTCCTGTCGTAGCAACAGATCCGGATCGTCGGGGTCAGGACTCGTAGCAACGCCGGCACAGTACGTCAAGACATCCGATCTAGCTTGCCAGGAAGCGAACAAGACCTCGTCTTTGAAAGTCTGACATCTCTCTCCGTCAATCTGGCCGTGATGGGACATTTCTGTCTGTCTGGCGGTGGTCGAGGACGGGTCGAACCCTGACCGGGCCGGGGTAATCAGCGCATTCAGGTTTTGAGATATGGAGTCATCTATCGTCGATCGAGAGATTCGAAGGAAATCTGACGCCACAGTATCAGTAAATAGGTATCAATAGCAGGTATCGCCCAACTCACCTCTTAATGCTCGTTCATTGAAACAAAACTGTGGTGACAGCTTCGGCTGTGTCGATGTCTTTGACATCTTGCTACCACCAGAGGCAACCGTCGCCGCGGTTGACTGTCTAGTCCAAAACAAATCCAGCCTGAAGCTCAGCTGCCGGGCACAGCAGTGCTATAAGTCAAGAAATGGCAGATATACAAGTTTCTACAGCTTGTTTCTTCAGCTCCAAAGTTGTGATTCTTTCTTGTCTGGTTCAAATCCAAGATATCTAAAGATGTCACATGACCAGCAGCTCTTTTCGAGCTTTTTTCAGCCTTTTCAGCTTTTTTTCAGCTTTTTTCCTTCCGAAGAAAAGGAAGAAGTCTAGTTGTATATAAACTATGCAGCTTTCAACGGCCTTTTATTTTATCACGATGTACCTAGACACTAGAGAAGACGCCAAGGTGGCAGGGAACCGCACTGGTTGGTGATATCGACGCGAAGGAAACACGAAGCTAAGCTGTCAGGTCGCTCAAAAGCCGTTTCTTCTTCTTTGTATCTACCTTTTCGACATGTTATGGATTGGATATCTTAAGCGAGGCATTCCGTACCCTCAAACTGTTCATTTCTTGGTATAAACGTATTCCTGTTGCTGTGTTCAAATTTCCCGGAAGATCTCCAACTTGCAACCCTTTCATCATCTCTGACCCGGAACGCCAGTCGAGCTGCCAATCGCATCGAGACTTGTGTTTCTTCTTCTCTGCCAGCCCCGTTGGATTAGTTAACGAACATTGACTCGAAGACTTGGGTCAAGTCAATTAGTAAAAAGAGCCAGCTTCAGTTCTCTTATCTCATTTCCTTCGTGTTTCAGCTCTATCACCATGCCTGAGCTAGCAGAAGTTGCGCGGATTGTGAATTATATCAGAAAGCACCTGGTAGGACACACAATCGCCAAAGTCGTAGCCAACCATGACGACCTCCTGTTCGGCAAAGTTGGCACCAGTGCTGAAGAATTCAAGAAGCACATGCAGGGCAAGACAGTGATAGGAACAGGCCAGCAAGGCAAATACTTCTGGATGATCATGTCTTCTCCGCCGCACCCTGTCATGCATTTTGGGATGACGGGGTGGTTGAAGATCAGGAGCGAGAATACCTATTATCGAAGCAATGGGAAAAACGAGAACTTTGAAGCAGACGTCTGGCCCCCGAAGTTTTGGAAGTTTTTGCTAGAGACGGATAACGAGCCCAAGACGGAGGCTGCGTTTGTGGATGCGAGGAGGCTGGGCCGTGTCAGGCTTGTGGACTGTCCCGGGGATGATATCAGGAAGTATACGCCTCTGAAGGAGAATGGGCCAGACCCGGTCATCGACAAGGCCATTGTGACGGAGGACTGGCTGAAGGCTCTTGTGCGGAGGAAGAAGGTCCCTATAAAGGCCTTGTTGCTGGACCAGGCTAATATCAGCGGATTGGGTAACTGGATGGGGTATGCTCATATTTTCTCTATCTATTGTTTTCACTACAAAGGGGGTAAACTGACGCTGGAGATAGAGATGAGATCTTATACCATGCTCGCATTCACCCTGAGCAGTACAGCGACACGCTCAGGGATAACCAGATCACCGAGCTGCACTCTGCTATAAATTACGTGTGCTCTGTGTCAGTTGACCTGAAAGGGGAGTCATCCGACTTCCCTACAGACTGGCTCTTTCACCACCGATGGGGTAAAGGCAAGAAGGGCGCTGCGGGTAAACTCCCCAGTGGAGAAGCGATCGTCTTTGTGACAGTTGGTGGCCGCACAAGTGCTGTCGTTCCATCAGTGCAGAAGAAGAACGGTGAAGTAGCCGATGGCGAAGAGGAGGAGGCAGATACCAAGCCTAAAAAGACCGCCGTCAAGGCAAAGGCCACGTCGAAAGTGAAGGCAGAGGAGAACGATGCAGATGAACCAGCGGCAGCACCAGCGACTCCGGGCCGGAAGCGCAAGCAACCAGCTACAAAGGCCGTCAAGGAAGAGGATAGCACCGCTACCACGCCGGCATCGAAGAAGTCCAGGGCTACAAAGGTGAAGGCTGAGCCAGAAGAGCCACCGGTACCGCTGAGAAGGGGACGATCTGCCTCAAAGAAGTGAGATCCATCATCTACCTTGTTTCCATCCGTTTTCGTGTGCAATGTTGTTCCTTTCGCTTTATGTATTACTGTTCGTTGGCGAGCTAGGAGTTTCTGGACGGTAGAGTAGGCCTGTTCTTTATAGGAAAACGGCCTTGTTATACTAATCTTTTATCTCTCTTTGCTTGTAAAACCAGTTTCATGCTAGGCTTATATCGGTCGCTAAACAACTATAAACAGATTATATGCAAGCTTGCTGCCAAAAAAAAAAACACATGTACATTCATACCATCATGCCATGAAGCTTTCTATAGAAGACGCCGTAGTTCCCATCTCCGTCCTCTCCCTCGCCTAGATCGTCCATGACTGCGAATATAATGCTCTCCCACCACCCGCCACTAAACTCCTTCTCGTTAAACACCTCAGCAAAGCAGTCGGCAACGTCCTCACGCGGGTTCAAAAACGCCCCGCAACCCAGCGCGCCCAGCACCAGTCTCCGATGGCCATTAAACGCAGCGGTCCGTAGAACCATGCGTATCTTGTCCTTGGTCATGTCGCGATCGGCAACATCCCTGAATACCTCTTCAACTCGGGCATCAGACGAGTTTGGAACCGGTATCTTCTTGACAGCTACCTTGGGTTCGCACAGGGCCGCCACACTGACGACGCTTACGACTGGTAGTTTCTCAGGCTTGTTGAATGACAAGAGGCCGTGTCCGTCATCTATGCTCTTGCGTATGACCAGGACCGTGGGCGAGTATATCACCTGCAGCTCGTCGAGGGGGTAAAATCTCAGTTTAAGCGTGAAGCTGAGGCTGGTTCGATAGCAGAGTGTTTCTTCCTGCGCGAGGGCCCCGTTCTTCCACCCTCCTCCGGCACTGTAGGCGTTTGCCATGTTCAAAACACAGACTGGCTTCTTGTCCCGCACAGTGACGTACTGCGCGCAGTTAGCCAGGGCGATGGCTGTGTCTAGAGTGTCTGCGTTGAGTACGCGGATGGAAGTCTTGCTGAAGCGCGGACAGTACTTTGGATGTATCTCCGAGACCTTGTTCGGAGAGTAGAGATATCCGTTTGGCGGTGCCCAGGGAGCCATCTCTAGGATGCCAGGCAAGAAAGTGCTCGTCTCTCCGGCGATGCACCGCAGTATCTTCCGTCTCTGCATTGCATTTTGTGCCGGAGACTGTGACGGCACTGCTGCTCCTGTCGACTGAGAGGGTGGCCAGTCGGTAGACCCAAGGCTGGTCTGGCTGTCCAGCTTGCTCTCGCTGTCAAGCTCCATCTCGTAGTCCATGCCGCTATCACGGCCCAGGGTATCCTTAGTGCTGGTGGTATCAGGGTCCCTTCTGATGATCTGGGGTGTATCTTTGCCCTGGGAGCGAGAAGAGCCAAAGTTCAGCACTGTCTGGACCATCTTTGGCTGGGACGAGGTAGACTCCATCTCTCCTTGTTGCCTGTGGATGGTGTCTCTCTTCTCTCTCTCTCTCTCTCTCTTATCCTTCTGTATGATCATGTCAGGCAGAAGCCTCAGGGCCCAACTTTACCCGCTAAGACGCGCTTCAACTGATCGTCATCCAACAAGAAAGGCCGAATGGTGTAGTTGGTTATCACGTGTCGTTAACACCGACAAGGTCCTGAGATCGAGCCTCAGTTTGGTCACTTCTTCATTTCTTTTTTTTTTCTCTTATCATTTTTATTCTTTCTACTCTTTCTGCTCTTTTATTCTTTCTATGGATATAACAGTCCGGTGTCGTGGTGTAATATGATATGATGATGGGTTGACTTGACCAACACTCCGCCTAACGAGTTACCGCGTACAAAAAGAAAATATTAACCAACAACTACTACTGCTAGTAAGAGGCCAAGCCTCTAGATGTGATATCAGGATGCATTAGGCGTATGTACAGATTACAAAGGACATATAGGACATGGATTATAGCTGCTTTTAACCCTTGTTCTCCCTGCTGGTCAATAACGGGGGCCAGCGGCTACATGACTGAAAACGGAGGCCTGAAAGGGAGACTTGACAAGAGACGGCCGCTCATGTTGATATCCACAACTAAAGGAAGAGGCCATGAATAACATGATATCCCCGTCCCCGGCCATTCACCTCAGTCGGGTGTCACCTCTAGCCGCGCATGGCATGACTCTTTTGAAAGGGCCCCATGGGGGGGGGGGGGGGGTTGACACTGCCTCTTTTCCACCCTGTGCCAGGTATAAAGACTTGCAAGAGCTCCCTTTTATCCCCGTCGACATCTCGATATCCTCGATATTACTGCATTTTCATCCCTATTCGACCTACATTTTGACACTCCTTCATGGCGGTCCTTGAACGGGTTCGCCTTCTTGCCAGGGTCAGTCGTCCTATAGGCTGCCTACTGGTGTCTTCCACCTACTTTCTAGGCATCATACACTCCGGTAGCTATCCTGAGCTTCTGCCGGGGATACTACTCGCCCTTGCGTTTTCGTTCCCTCTCTGCATAGGTATACACCACATGCGCTGGTTCAAGACATGCTGTTTCGCTAATATATGTATAGTCCTTTTTGGAGTAAATGATGTCTACGACCACGATTCTGATATGCTGAACCCTCGCAAAAAGGATACATGGGTTGATGGTGCTCGTCTGCAGAAGGCTGATCATCAGTTTGTCCTCTCTGCCTCTAAAGTCGCATCCGTCCTCGTTCTCCTTCTCACGCTCCCGGCTGCTCTTCGGTCACCTCTAGTTATGGGATACATGGCGTTAACCCTACTGATTGCCTGGACATACTCGGCGCCACCACTGCGGTTGAAAGAAAGGCCCGTCATAGACTCGTTTTCCAACGGTATAGCTTGCTGGGCGGCATGGGCGTGCGGATACGTCTGCAGTGGTGATAAGGACCTAACGCACTATTCCAGCGATGTTTTGCGCAACGGTCTATTCATCTTCTTCATCGGTTCTGCGTTCCATGCAATGGGGGCATATACAGATCAGCACACAGATGCTGATGTAGGACAGAAGACAATAGCCACCGCACTTGGCAGTAGGCTTACTCTTATCTTCACAACTTTGTGCCTGTAAGTCACTTAATCCCGACTTCTTGACCATTCGATGGCCTTCAATACTTACTTCTCGCTTAGCATGATTGGTGCAGTATTGGTAGACCCGTGGTCCGATATTGCCATATGCAGTGTTGGCATCTCCATTATCCCATTATTGCTTCTGGTTACTTGCCCCACGCCGTCTCTTCAGCTTGCCATTACTCGATGTTTTGCCCTATCACTGGTCCTCGGCATACCAATCTGGGATTTGAAAACAGCATACTTTATTCATAGGGGCTGGGACCCTTTGCGGACGTGGTAATTATAAAATTACAAGACACATACCTCCTTTTCTTCTCCATATCCTAGGTTTACCAGTGCCTCCCAATTATTGTAAAATGTGTAGCTAACTACAATAATTAATAAAATATCGATACCCGACTACCCTATACCTAACTTAATGCTTCTGCCTAATCTAGTATCTCATCGATAACACCTGGTTTCCCGCCTTATCCTTCCAGCAGCCTGGGGCTGACCCACGGTGGGCCAGCACTTGCTCAGCATCTCGCCGGGTACCTTGGACATGGCAGATTTCCCACAGCATCTTCTCCCCGCCGGTTGGTGTCTTCTAACTGAGCCTCACAGTATAAAATTGCGCTTACTAACGCGCTTATTATTTTCCACATCTTATTGGCCAAAGCTTAACTATTTTTTCTTCCCGATAACGCCATCAGATAAGAAACGCCGCCAACCCGCATATTAGATATTATACAGCTTTTCTTTTCTCATAAAACGGCCGTATACTACGTCCTTCTGCACGTTAATAGTTACCGGCCTGGTGAAGTAGGCTATACGCAGTGGCGGTTATTCGGGCCTGTCAATGAGTCAACATGAGCGCGATTCTTTCTGCGGATGATTTGAACGACTTCATCTCGCCGGGAGTTGCATGCATTAAACCTGTTGAAACGTTGCCAAAAAAAAAGGAAGAGGTAAGCTATCCGATTTGTATTCTCTCGAGTGTTCGACTGACCAGGTCATGTTCCTTGTAGAATCTGTATGAAGTGACCACGGAAGATAAGCTCGAAGAAGAGAACCCCCCACCAGCTCAGATTTCTCTCACGGATTGTTTGGCATGCTCGGGATGCGTTACGTCTGCTGAAGCGGTATTGGTCTCGCTACAGTCGCATGCGGAGGTATTAAATACACTTGATGCCAGTCCCGAGATACGGATCGGCAGCGCAGATGGAGCTGGATGTGGAAAGATATTTGTTGCCAGTGTGAGCCCGCAGGTCCGGGCCAGCTTGGCTGCAACGTACGGTATATCAGAGAAGAAGGCAGGATATATGATCGAGCAGCTTCTCAGCGGGCCTAGTGGACTGAGAGCGGGCGGACAACATGGCAGTGGGTTTACGTGGGTCGTTGACACCAATATCATGCGCCAGGCAGTGTTGGAACTCAGCACGGCCGAAGTTACTGAATCACTAGCCGCCGCCTCATCTACGTCGTCTCGAGACGGGCATGGAAAATTCCCCATCCCTAACAGACCTATTCTCACCTCGTCTTGTCCTGGGTGGATTTGTTATGCGGAGAAAACCCATCCACATGTCCTACCTCACCTATCACGTCTGAAGTCACCACAGGCATTGACGGGGACCTTTCTCAAAACTATTATAAGCAGGAAACTCAACATATCGCCATCACAGATATGGCATCTTGCGATAATGCCTTGTTTCGATAAGAAACTCGAAGCAAGTCGACAGGAGTTAACGGATGTTTCTTGGAGAAATGAATCAAATACTATGGAAGAATCCGGTTCGCCCATCAGAGACGTCGACTGCGTTATTACATCCAAAGAGTTGCTTATGCTCGCATCTTCCCGAAACATCACTCTTTCATCCCTTCCACTCGAGCCACTACCAGCACACTACTCAACCCCGTTCCCGGACCAGACGGTCTCCCGCTTTCTTTCTGCCAATGCCTTCCGCTCTACGCAATCGTCCGCCGCCGGCCCATCCGACGGATACCTTCACCACCTCCTAACAACCTATCAATCCCGCCACCCGAACAGCATAATCCAAGCCCAACGAGGCCGCAACGCAGACGTAGTCGAATATACCCTCGTTTCAGCAACAGGCGATCCAATAATCAAAGCAGCGCGATACTACGGGTTCAGAAACATCCAGAATCTCGTACGCAAGTTAAAGCCTGCTCGAACCTCGAGACTACCAGGCTCAAGGGTCATCCAGCCCAACCCTAACGGGGCAAGAACACGACCGTCACCATTGGCAAATGGAAAGGCTGCAACTCCTGCTCCTCCATCTGAGTTTGCATATGTTGAAGTTATGGCTTGTCCGGGCGGATGTACGAATGGTGGAGGCCAGATTCGACTTGAAGACGCTAGACAAGCTAACTCAGCACTGTCGGAGAACGTGGCTCAAAACGGTCAAAAGTCGACGCCGCAAGATCAACGGGCCTGGCTTGCCCGTGTCGATGAAGCGTATTATTCGGATTCCTCGGATGATGAGGGTCAGAATGATGGCGGTCAATCTGCCGTTCCGGGGAGTGTATCCTTGTCAGATGAGATTCATTCCGTGCTAAAGTATTGGTCCGATATGGTGGAAGTACCCCTCGAGGATCTTGTTTATACTACTTACCGGAAAGTGGAAAGCGATGTAGGGAAGAAAAAGGGCCCGGCCGGAGGCATGGACACCGCTCGTGTTGCGGAGCTGGCTGGCAAGGCTGGCGGTGGATGGTAGGTCGGTGTTTCATGGACTCTGTTTTACGAATATAATATTGCATCTAGAATTTGTTATTTAAGCGTGGCATACCATACCATGTATAACATTTTTGCATTGAGGCTTGGGTAAACTGGGAAATCAATGGTTAGGTGGATGCGGTGCGTGGACGCAGGGGATATAAAATCAATTCTACAGTAGAATAGAGACAATTTTCTTCGTTGCCGGTCTATATCTAACGTCGAATTACAAGTTCAAAAGGAATGTGCTTCCACAGCAAATAATAAGCAGTGGCATAAGAATAGTAGAAATGGGTAACTGGTCTAAAAAGAAGGGCAAGGCGTGTTCGGTTTCCATCCTGAATGGGTTGCCTCCTAAGAGCGCCTTCGGATACTGCACAAAAAATCAGGGGGACTGTGGACTGCTGCCCCAGGATTGATAGGAACGTTCTCTTAACTGAGAACGGGCATAATAGGGCAACACGAACTCGGAAGATATGCATGGGTCGATATGTCGATCTCCAATCAAGGGGGAAGACCCGGTGCTCGAGATTAATAACGGGCGTCTGGGTGAGTATCGAGACATCGGACTTACCACCGGCTGTGGATGGCCATCTCCGTTGGTAGATGAGCCGGCTAGGCTTCCTGAAGATGGAGATCTTGGAAACTACGAGTCGGCGGTTAGTATCGATAAATATTTTTGAAGTCTTAAACATGATATACTTACAAACTCGAATTCGATTTGCTTTCCAGATGGGCTATTGCCTGGTGATGGTGCCCCTCGGCATAGCCCTGCTCTACGGCGACATTCAGCCTCCATCGAAGAGGATACCCGTGTTTTGTTGTTTGTGCACTTAGGGCTACGCTCAAAGCGGTTTTTACGCTCCTCCGAACTCTCAGAAGATATGGAGTTCTTGGAGCTGGGACGGTGTTGAACTGTATTCATGGGCCTTATGAGGGGCTTCTCTGGAAATAACTCGAGGAAACAGGCAGGGTCTGGCATGTACAGGTAAGAAATGGTAGATATTTGGCCAAATGCTGGTTATGACTTACCAAAAATCTCTACATCTACTGAAGTTGCCTTAGTAGAGTTAGTTCCGACATCAGAATTAGTCCTTGACTCTGAAGTCACCTCGACACAGTCTATCATGTGTCCCTTGAAAGCATCCCTATTGCCATGTGGGGGATCTGGGCTTTCACCACCTCCATTTGCAACATGTGGGCCAGGACTTAACATGCCTCCATTATCTTCGGATTGTTCCGGTGTCCGGTTAGAGCCACGATCAGTGCTTTGGCGGCTGCTCAACTCCTCTTGTTTGAGGCTCAAGTACCTGGATAGGAGTTCCTTCAGCTCTGTTGACTGCTCTGTATTCTGTTGGATTAACTGGGCGAGATTTGTGAGTTCCACGGAGACTGGATTCAGGGCTCTACTGTCGCATTCAAGTCTAGTTGAAACTGTTTCACTTTGGTTGCTTCCACCAGACGAGGAAGAGTTGGCCTTCTTGTAAGTCTCAACGGGAGGTGTGATTTGAGAAGACGCAGCTCGCTTCCCCAGTTTCCGGGCGCCAAAAGAGCCGTGTTGCTGTAACAGCCAAGTTGAAGCTGGTGTGGTATCAATGTTTGCCAGTCTCTTCCCCAGGCACATGGGTGATCGTTTCAAATCAAACGCTCCATTCATGATCTCGCTAAATGCCTTCTCCTGCCTGTCATTTGGCACCACTCGTGGAACCCTTCTCTGGGGGGCCGAAATGTTGTACCGATCGGAGGAGTGGTTGTGGAACGATGAAGGCAATAATCCTGGTGCAGACGTGTATGGGTTTTGTCTCCAGCGCTCCCAGTTTCCATTCTGCCCATGATGGCGATGTCTCGTAGAGGTCGAAGGGTAAGACAAAACCGGCCGCATGAATACCTGCGGATGATTATGCCTACGGTAGCGAGGAATCTGGCGGTTCCAACTTCCCCGTGACGGGCCATGCCAGTAGTTTCTTGGGGGGAAGGGTGATTGATTATATCCTTGGCGGAAATGAATACTACTCTGATGCCTTGGGGGAGGAGTATAAAGTAGTCCAGCTTGTCCGTAATTCATTGTGTAATAAACCTGCAATAGCACCGGAAGGAGTGACGACTATAAGAGATAGCGTAAAAGAGCAGTATGGTGAAGACCTATAAATAGAATATGTATCTCTTTTCTTGAGTGTCTGGCGATAGAATACAATGCAAAAACAGCAGCAGGCCTGGAATATTTCATATTATTCAAGGCTTTGCCGGCTGGACAAGAATATCAGGGTTTTCTATAGCCCAATGCCTAGGAAGGGGCTGTCCGGGTATCTTAAAGTTGCAGCAAGCCCGATCCATAGCTACGGCAGGCAAAATAATGGCACTGCATGTGCTATTTTCCTATTCTCAAAGTCATGATCAAGGTGAAGATAAAGAGCTTGAAGTTGATGTCAAGCTGATGATGCTTTGGCTAGGCTGGATGGCCCTCTAACTGAACGGATATAACGTACAAAATAGAAATTTTTAAGAAGAGATGCACTCTACAGCTCATCTTTCATGGTATGATATCTATATACCAAGTACATAAGTAGATCTAGCTTTCCGCACATCAGGAATACAACCTTCTATGTTGTTATCCTCGATGTTCATGATAAAAAAGGGGCTGAAGTCGTCGCATCACGGATAATATTTGATCCTTCCAGCCTGGTGAGACACGTGACTCTATGACGTATTTATGTATTAACTATTTTTTATATGTGAAACTTCACTCCGTAATAATTCTTCACTTTTTACCTTTGTATATATACGGAAAATCTCTCTGACATGATACCCAGGATGCCTATTCTGCCAACTAACTTTCCTCCACACGGCTTCCATAACTCTTCTACGATTGTGCCATCCAACGCTACGCAAAGAGGAACACCGTCGTAGCTCAAAGAGCAATCATAAGAATTGGCGTAAAGGATATGGGCAGCAATAATACCAATCGACCAAAAGAAACACAGTAATGGCTGAAGCCATAGTGAGTCGCTGCACCTCTTATATACTTGTATGCCTGATGAGCATATGTATATATACGAAACCTCCGATAAGGCTGAGGATGCGTGGTTGGGACTCTCCCCAAGTATGTGAGGGATAAAAGCCCAGAACCCAGGCTACGAAGCGGAAATACCACACCTACAAGAAGGAACTGCTTGCTATTGTCACGGTTCTGAGGAAATACTCTCATCTATTCCAGGACTTGCAGTACCCCGAATAATTAAGACACACCATACGTTGAGAAGTAGGCCTATCACCGCTATTTCTCAGTCAGAAATCTCATTGAGACAATATTAAACAAGCAACACGATGGCATTTCCATACCGAGGAAACTTATGAGAGATTAACCGCTGGGCCAAAATGGACAAAAAGGCCTAACGTCCCATAAGAATCACCAGACCATAACCTGACGCGAGTCTTAATAGGGACAAATTTACTCTTCTTCTCTTCGCTGCCAGCTTTCTCACACATCTGCCCTTCGAGAAACCAGCCTTTCCCGACGTTGGGTTTAACATATAGTGTTGGATGAGAAAGTCATCTTCTCGAGATTTTATTTGCCGAAGTTAATAATTTGAGGATTTGTGACCGCATTGATGTAGTGATGTATACAAGACACGTGAGTAGTATTAGCTACATCAGTCGGCATCATGTCAACTATCATAAATATCATCACACTTTCAACCCAACCAAGGCCTATCCAGGCAACCTTAGCTGACAGGATTGGTTGTTTTGGAAACAAAGTCTGGCTACATAGCTCAATCTATCCACCGCCGTGTCTGCAGGCTCTCACTACTATTCGTGTTTAACTCCTGTCTGCCTTTTATATAGTATGTGCTTAAACCCTTCTTCCAGATGATTATTCATACTAACTCGACTTAGGCGATTCTATGCATGTTAATTAGATAAAGTATGTTTCATGTACTGTGACAATATATTCTTACAAGCTGGAACGTATCAAAATACAAGGAACATTTTCACCATCGTTCATGACATTCGTCTTGCAGAAAACAGGAGCTTACATTTACCTCATAATTACTACTAATATATTCTCGTTCCATTCGAAGACGACGAGACCAGAGCATCGAGAGGCGTTAACAACTTCGAAGTACTGGCGCCGTGTTGGTATCTCGGAGCCGGCGATAGCACACCCTTTTTGGCTGAAGGGCGGAAGTCTTGATAGATTCAGATATAACTAATTCCTGCTCTATGTCCTGTGCCTCGTAGTAAACTAAATGCCTAAGATATTTAACATTGTATATAATTGGTTAAACCCCTGACGTTTTGTAAGTGTCCCGAAGTTCTATCGTACATAGTACGGGAGTATGTGTGGTACGCTCCCACTAGTGTCGGGTCTTCTCTTTTTCCACCAAGTCAAACTAAATCTTTACATTCAGATGCTGGTCTGATTTTGAATCCTCTTGTTTTGTCAACGTCAACCTCCCTAGTCTGCCGAGTGATAAGGCCAGCACTCACAGCTATGATACCCTCGACCAGGTGCTCTACAGACCAAACTCACCGTTGGCGGCGAAAATACTGAAAGATCTTCCACGATGTCAGGCTCTAGCACCAGCCTCAGGGTCATGATAGTGGGTGACTCCATATCCCAGGGCCATGAGGGCGACTGGACCTGGCGATATCGCATTTGGCAGTGGTTTCGTGACCAGAAAGTTGCTACAACCTTTGTTGGGCCTTACACTGGCACCGTTCAACCTGATAGCCCCAGGCCACCCTCACCACCGCCGCTTTATGGCTCTCCTAAACCTATCCGGGGCGTCAAGGTAGACGGTGGTTATGCTCTCGGTGTTTCGTCGGATTTTGATAGTCACCACTTCGCTGTCTGGGGCCGCACGGCGGTCGCTGATAAATATTTGATTGAGGACGTTCTCACTTCTCATCCGGCCGATTTAATGCTGTTGATGCTGGGCTTCAACGATTTGGGTTGGCTCCATAGTGATGCCCTGAGAACCCTTGACAGCATCAAAATGTTAGTCGATAATGCTCGTAGAGTCAATCCGAGCCTTAAATTTGCTATATCAGATGTTCCTCAACGCGTGGCTATCACTGGGCGCGAGGACTTGCCTCGTATCACGCGAGAATACAATGACTTATTGCGTCATGCTATTCGACGATGGAGTACTGATGACTCCCCTATTCACCTCGTTGAGATCTGTGAGCACTACAGCTGCAGCCCCAGTGGCTGCCCCGCAGGTTACGATGGCCTCCATCCGAATGCTAAGGGCGAGTACGAAATCGCACGCGCATTCTCACTTGCTCTCGTTAAAGACTTCAAGATTGGTACTTCCCCGCTGGCAATCCCTAGCGATATCCCACCTCGACCCTTGCCATGTCCAGGGAATTTCAAAGTAGCATCCAGCCCTGGGGGCGTCACTGCCTCCTGGGATGCAGGTACGTGTCAACATTCATATCTGCTCCAGGTCCTGGATATCTCATTAACTAAGCCTTAGTGTATGGCGCAGTTGGGTACGATATCAGGTCTAGGATCTCTGGAATTACCAAATTCCGGATTAGCAGAGTCTCATCTAATCGATGGGATGCCCAATGGACCCAAGAAGGTTGGGTCTATGAAGTCCAAGTTCGTGCAAGCGCAGGGAATTCACTAAAGAGTAAGTGGACAAGCATCAAGTCAGCGAAGTCAACTCCCAGGACGCCTCCTGGCCCTGATAATGTGGTGACCCGAGCTACGGCTACTGGATTCGACATCTCATGGGATTCTCCTACTGGTGATTTTAATGTCACAGAGTATGAAATCCTGTATTGGGATAAAGATGAAGTACACGCATTTATCACTAGTGCAGGCTTCAAGGAATCTCCAGCACATGTAGACAGGCTTATTCCAGGGCATCACTATCAAGTTGCCATTGTCTCATGGAATGATGCTGGTGGAGGGTTCCCCAAGGTAGTGAAAAGCGTCACTATCGGCCGTGGCACTCCACCAATACCTACCGGTTTGAGCATTATCGCCAAGGATGCCACTTCAGCTCATCTTAGTTGGACTGGCTCTCCCATTGCAGCGGGCTACCAGCTTTGGTTCCGTAACGTGAATGAGCCAGATAATGAGTTCCAAAAGACCAATGGTACGGAGACGATGCCTTGCAGTGACCAATATTTCCTGGTTCCAGGTGTTTGGAACTTTGAGTGGTGTGTTAGTGCATTCAATGGAAGTGCAGAGTCAGATAGGAGTGAGTGTGTGCTTGCTCCCTGGCCTCCAGGCTCTAGTACATCATCGGATGACTATTCTGAACGAGATGCCGATTCACACGAAGCTCCAAATGAGGCTGATAGCTCTAATAAGAACCTAATGGTCGGGCATGAGGTGAGGCCTCGCAGTGCTGACGGCCAGCGCAGCATTCCGGATTGCGAAGATGGCCACCGATGGGGAATACTGTGTGGTACATGCGGTTACGTTGCAGAAGATTGTGATGATTGTCTCAGACCTAACTGTAATGGCGATCATCAACCCCATGAGGACAGTTGCTGTGGGGAGAATTGTAGGGACGGTGGATGTACCAGTCAAGATTGCTGGGTACAAATCTGCCGTGATTTTTCTTGCAACAAGGACGAATGTATGGAATAGCCTGGTATTGGCTGATATTAGCAGGTTGGAAGCAGGCTACCCAAGGTAATATGTGGTTAAGATATAGACATATATATCTCTATAGTCTCCTATACAAATCAAAGATGTTGAACTTCTTTGCTCGTCGTTGTGTCTGCTTGCCTAATTGAATTTTGTATATCACGTGATTATATATTGATTATGTAATTAAATGTAGTTTTTCCTTTTCTCTCCATGCAAAAACATCTACAGAAACCAACAAGCAGACACGAAAGAAATCGCACCATCTTCTCTCAAAAAGCGGACAAGCAAGCACCTTCATACCCTACAGCATGTCCAGAGAAGCCTATCAAGTCCCCTCGCTCTCCCAGCAGGGCCCAACATCCGCAAGCACAGCTGCCGCAGCCACCGGCAATGAAGTACTATCCGTTGTCTATATTTGCGGAGACTGCAGCTCCCGTGTATCGATGAAGCGAAATGACCAAATCCGATGCAAGGAATGTGGCCATCGAGTACTGTACAAAGAGAGAACGAAGAGGTGAGTCATCTGATCCGGCTGCTAGACTTGCGCTTCAAATAACTAACTCATTTTTCTTCTTTAGAATGGTGCAATTCCAAGCTCGATAGACTGCGTTTTACCGCGATTACTATGACGACTTCCTTTCAAATTGGGCGCGCGGGGATATAGGTGTCAGGGCCGGCATTAGCTGTGTTTTTTTACTTTAACTTGGAAAAAGTGGACAGGGTCTTCGTCGGAGATCAAAAGCTTTTCCTGCAGAAACGCTAGATTATTTCTATCCAAGGCCTTCTAATATCTTCATTTCTCTTCTTATCGTTTCATCCCATGACTGACGTTGTGATTTGACTACTAGAGCAGTAGAATGAACTGTTCTATTTATGTTCTTTGCAGCAAAGAAGAGCATGAAAAAGATATACCAAATGACATAATTATTAGGAAGAAGGACAGATCTAAAAAACAATAAGTGCAAGATCAAATTCAAAGAAAAAATGGCAGCCTCTTTCCATATCTATCAAAATGGTATCCTCTAAAATGTGTTGGACACTTTGATAAATTGCTCGAAGGATTTATATGCCTCGCCACTCTCGATGGCCCAGCGGGCACGTCTCAGGCCTTCCTTCCATCTGAGCCCACCAGGCCCGCGTTCGGTGACCACCTTACCGTCATCTCCGGGGCCCATGTTGCTGGTGTCAGCCTCACAGATTCCAGATATAGCCAAGAGTCCAGCAACATTCATCAACACAAAGTGCAAGACAGGGTCGTCCCGAGGCAACTCGTTACGTAGGATGCTGATTAACTTGACTGCATTCTCCTGTGGCCCTTTACCACCACCAACTTCTGACAGCGGGTGAGCAGGCAGGCCAAAGTCCGCAGCCTCAACTGAGAATTTTTCGATTTTGGTTGGCTTCAGCACACGCTCGTTTCCTTCCTCATCGTACGCTTGAGTCGGCGTGACTGGAGTAGCTTCGGAAGCATCACATTCAACGATTCTCCAGACATTTGTTTTGCCGGCACAACTTATCTCGTCCAGATCTTCTTCACCACACACGACCATTGCCTTGGTCACGCCACTTAGGCGGAGAGCGTCAGCGAACACAGGTCCAAGAGCTTGGTACGCTACACCGACGACTCGAGCTTCAATTGCCCAGTCGACAGGGTTGGCCAGGGGCCCCATAAGGTTGAATATGGTCCTCAGACCCAGCCCTCTCCTGACTGGATTGGCATACATCATTCCAGGATGGAAGACAGGAGCGAATAGGAAGGCATAATTAGTTTGTTCGAGAACCTTGGCCAGGTTCCCCGAGTTGACAGCTTCGATCTTTGGTGCGGTAGGAGCAACGTGCATGAGGACATCTGCGGACCCAGAGAATGATGTCTGGGCCCTGTTGCCATGTTTAGCGGTCATAAGGAAGGGTGATGCGACGATGGAGGAAGTCGTGGAAATGTTGAACGTGGAGTGGTGGTCGCCGCCAGTTCCAACGATGTCACACTGATTCGACACATAAAACTGTTAGCATGCCGTTCACTGTCAATCTTGGTCATTAGAGTCTCTCAATGGCATACCAGCCCGCCATTGTACGATCCTTCTTTTCGCCCACGTTTCTCGAGCACTTCAAGCAACGGCCCTTTCTCCGTTGGTGTGGCAGCTTCTCTCATCCGGTGGGAACATTGAGCAATGACATCAGGGTCCTTATCCAGCCCCGTTGAGTGTAGAAGTGTGAGCAATGCCGCAGTCTGAATCGCCGACAGCCTGTCCTCGAAGATGAGTGCAAAGGCAGCAGCAATTTCACCGGCAGACGCCTTAATGCAAGTGGCATCTGGATACGCCAGACGCTTGAGCAACGGCGAGATCGAGACCTTCTCAGGCTCTGTACCTTGTGCTCTTGATGTATCCATGGTTGATGTGGTGTTTATCTGGTTATCTGCTGATTATTCTGAAGCCCGGTGTTTTATTTCAGTGAAGGAGGAGGATGCGGGACCGGCGATGCATCTTCAGCTCAGCTCATCCCCTGTTGGTCTCCTATAAATAAGTCTGCATGCAAGCTTCTTCTCTTCTCTGCCTCAATATTTAGTCTGTTCCCGCTTCAAGAGCGAGAAAAAGAAATAAAAGCCCCTCAGATGACTCAGTGATGAGTAATCGGATGACTAAGGTGATCGTACTTATATATTGTTTAAAGGGGAGGATGTAAGTAAGAGGTAACCAAGCTGATATTGATTATCTGCTGGACATAGAATTGCTACGGTTAAGGATCACCGATCCCTGTTTCTCACTTGTGGCTGTGCATAGGAACAAGTTCAGATATGACTCCCAGGCTAATAAACCCATGCTGTGGATGCTATTAACCAGTCAGCGCGAGTTGCACCTTCAAGGGAGGCCTAGACGCACCTGGCTCGCATAAAAGCCTGTTACTGTAGTGCCCGGCTCAACCGATAGTGGTGCCATGGCCAATTGATTACTTGTCACATCTTCAGATATGAAATGTGCTAACCTCCCGTGGTTTGTGGTAATCTACACCTCATCAATAAATCATGATTAGTCCACCCCACAGTGAGTGTCTTACCAACCTTGAAAGAGCTCAGTGTCTCCAACCCCCGATATCGGTAAACATTTCCTTCGCTCTTGTGTAGAGTGCTGACAGCAACCTCGGTGATGTATTCTCCAGCACGACCATCTATCTCGAATCGAGCAGTTTTATAATAGTCTATGACCTTGCGGCGACCCAGCTTGCGTATCTCTACCGGCAGGTCTATGTCATACTCAAACTCAATGCAGCATGTGTTCCCTTGTCGAGTAACACAGACTGCTTTTATGTTTCGGAGGTAACATCCCTGAGGACCTCCAAAATGAATCCAAGCCAGGGGTCGGTAGCCGGTCAGGGGATCCTCACCGGTGAAATATTGGTCGTTCAAGTTTAACTCTGGGCTGGGCACAGCGGGATACCATAAAGCCATAAGCCGTAGTGTTTTCTCCTGTACTGTTGGTTGATACTCAGCAGCTGCAATGCTGATTATCTTATATCCCTGTTGTAATATGAGACGTTAGCAATAGTTGTGGGAAGGAGAAAAATCACTTCACTTACATCAACACCTATTTCCAAGGCAGTGATAACTTTAAAGCCCGTCAAACGTTTTGTGATTGGCGTGTCTTTTGGGTTACCAAACCATCTTGACTCATTTCCGTTGCCGTCAATGGCACGGATAGCCCGTACTCCTCGAGAGTCGACTGCTAGAATAAATCCAGATATAGCTGTCACCTCAAGAGCCGTCTCCTTGTTTTTGATTATATAGCCTAAGCAAATATCCTCCTGGCTGCGGGACATCAAGCGTATGCCGGTTATGTAATTTGCTGTGATTGAAAAGGCAACACCCGAAAGATTAGGAGGAACAGCGGTGTGCTGTTTGTGAAACAGCAAACAGCCCTGATTAAAGAACCCCCCAATACTCAAAGTAGGGTCTGGTAGAATCTCTGCAGTTACTTCATGGCTTTTGTCATAGATATTACTTGATAGAGGACGCTCGTGAGATTTATCCAGGGACGAGTCTAGAGAGGGAGCAAATTCCCGGACTAAATCCCATATGTGCCTCCGATTTTCCAGTCCTGGTGAACTTGATGAACGATTCGTAAGTTGATACAACTTAATCCAGTCTCTGTTCTCTTTGGAGTTCCATTTCTCGAAAATTAATTCGCGGTCTTTGCCAGGTTCAAACCTAGTAGCCCAAAACGTTTGGCTGGTGAGAATAGGGTGGAAAGACCTTGAAGCTCTCACTAAGCTTAATATATCTGGCACCGATAGGTTGACGCATATAGCTTCAATAAGCTCCCAAGGAAGTGTTGCAAAGCAGTCTCTGTTTGTTCCTATCATTGGTATAGATCTTGACGCCTCGGGTGTTCTGGGAGGATTGGAGGAAAGCATAAATAGACTGGACATCTCCGCGATATCGTACGGGATCTCTTCGGCACATGGTAGGAGGATGTTGCGCCTCCCTGTCACCCTGCCTTCCCATGGGTAATGGTTCTTAGTATCCAATATTATCAGCCCGCTGTAGTCATGGCCCAACCAAACACCTGCGCTACACTGGGGAAGAGGCCTGCAGATTTCAAGAAGCCGCTCAAGCGGGACATCATCAGGCTCGTAAAACTTTTGCAAAATCTTCTAGCACATGTTGTGCGTAACAAAACCATGCAGGCCATTTTAATTGACCTGTCGAATAACTGGAATCACATCGGAATGCTGGGAGGCATCGCCCGCATCATCCCAGCGAACCATACTATCCGATGAGGCTCTCCAGCCTCTATGTGGATTATAGTAGCGGCCAACACTGGAGATGAATGTGCCTTTTGCATTGGAGTAGACTACTAAGTATGAGCTTCAACTCCTTGATACGCATAAAATGGTTGAAGTTGCAACGCACCAGCACGAAATTCTTCCAACCAATACGACCTTTCCTCGCTCCAGATGGAGTAGCCACAAATAACACAGCTGAATATATCAGGGCTCATTGTCCCGGTCATAGCTGTAGTACGTAGATTCAACAAGGTAAGCCACCTTGAGATCTAAGATCCTTAATATCAAAAGGAAGAAGTAAGGATACTGTCAACAGTGTATGTCGACCGGAAGGGATCTGAAATAGTGTATGGTGTAGCTTTGGGGATAGAGCCAACGTTGATGCCAACTACGTAAGTAGCTACTTACCTTAGGGACGGGCCTAATTGGAACCTTGGACCTTAAAAACTATAGGTTTCGGGACACTTATATTTCCGTGCCGACACCCCGCGCATTCGAAAGATACCTCTGGGTAGGTAGGTAAACGGAAGCTGTCCCTACTTTCCCACATTGTAACACCTCCACCTGTCCAGCTCCAACTTAGTGACTAGTTTTCTCAACCCACTCGCTCAATACATTGTGGATCTCATCCTCGTTGAGTTTAAGCTCATAGAAGTCTCCGGTGCGCGTGGTTGGATAATCAGCTAAGGTCTGCTCTTGAGGCTCGAGGTAGTAGAAGCGAGCGTAAGTCCCGATAGTAATGGCAGCGTACAGAACGTGACTGCTTCCCTGTTCGGCACGAACCAGCTTTAGGTATCGGGTAAGCTGCTCAACAGCCTCACCCCAATGATAAGCTTGTGTCTCGTTCTTCATTAGAACAACTTTCCTTGACTCGCCGTTATTGATACGTCGAATGGCAAAATCAGCGCAACCGTCGGTGGTTCCATCAAGTTGGCACTGGTCTTGCTCGATCCCGTAAAACTTCTCCTGTGTGAAGTAGTGGAGGAGGGCGTTGTTCCAGAAGTTGTTGACGGTGCTCTTCATGGATCCAGGTTTTTTGATCTCATCGTAGTAGAACTTGAGCATAGGCTTGCTCAGATACTTGATCGATGAGATTAGTGCTGAATAAAAATTCGTGCCGTATCATTGCCAGCTCACATAAGACATTTTAAGGCAGATTAAAGCGCTTTAAGCGGAATGGTTTGTCGTCGAAGAGGTTATGTATATGAAGTTAGGATTTCCGAGTTGGTTCACAATATTATAGAAGAAGTTATCAGATAATAGACTGGGCCATATATGTATGTAGTTGTCCGTCTCTCGCAACAACTCTAGGGGTATCGATGATATGGCAAGCCTACTCAGTAAATCAATAAGCGCCCTAGCCGCTCTCTTGCGGTGTCGCCGTTTAAAATACTGACCAATCAACTATAACTAGCGTTGATGACTAATAAAGTTCTAGCGGAGGATAGTAATTCCACTCCGGAAATATTTTCTGGATTTGGCAAGTTTAACTTCAAACTTCGTCGAGTTGCAAGAACTTAGCAAACCCATCAAGCTGCGCCGGCGACTTCTGACGTGCAATCTCAAGCACCAGAGGTATATATCATATACCGCAGTATAGAATACAACCGCTACCTACTTGCAGCACGCCCTCTACCAGCCACAATGCCTCCACGAATAAGTCTTCAATCTCTAGCCCAGAGAACGAGAACACCTCATACCCTCCTCCAGCATGAGATACAATCCCTCACAGCATCCATATCCGCCTTCACCAGGTCAAGATCAATGGCCTCCGTTGCACCATCCGCCGCCGCAACCTCGATGTCACCAGAAGTCCTCCAACCGCTCTCCCACCGACGCCCCGAATATCGCAAATCCCAACTCCACCGGCAATACGCTTCGATCCTACGAACGATGCCATTGATCATCTACTTCCAGCATAATAACCTACAATCCACCGAATGGGCCAACATCCGTCGCGAACTGACCAAGGCATTGCGTAAAGTTGACGAAAAGAATGCCGCAATGGGTAGTTCCGAGCCAGCGATTGCGGACGCTATCAAGCTACAGATCATCCAGACGTCTATATACGAAACAGCCATGAGAGTGGTGGATTTCTACCGTCCGGACACTGCTGCTTTTGGAGGAGAGGGACCGATACTGGATAAGGAAGATCCTCGATTAACGCATGATCTGTCCTACTCCGCTTATAGAGCTGTGCTGTCTAAACGTGGACAACACGGATTTTCTACTCTGCTTGTGGGACCGATTGCTACCCTTTCGTTCCCTTCTGTATCGCCGGACCATCTACGTGCTGCGTTCTCTATACTGGCGCCGACAGGCAAGAGCGGTCTGTTCCCTCCGCCTCCTCGTAAGGCGAATCCTGGCCTATACGACCTTACTACTCAGGCTGGACTACAGAAGTTGATGCTGTTGGGTGCCCGAGTGGAAGGAAAGCTGTTTGACGCTGACGAGACGAAATGGGTTGGCAGCATTGAGGGTGGAATAGGAGGACTGAGAGCTAGATTGGTCGGTATGCTGCAAGGCGTCAGCTCCGGACTGGCGAGAACTTTGGAGAGTGCTGGGAATAACGTCTATCTTACTCTTGAGAGTCGGAGGAGCGTGATGGAAGAAGAGCAGAATGGCGGCAAAAAGGAGGAACAGTCAGAGCAGAAGTAGAGACGATAATAAGTGTGTTGTTGGATAGAACTTGTATAATATATGTGACAGTATATGTAACAGATGTTTGAATACCTATGTCCTACCTCATTACCTCATTCCTGCCCGACACAACCTGTACAATACCCACCATCCACCAGCCCAGATAAGAAAAACGAGTTCAAAGGTGGGAAAAAGTAAAAAAAAAAAATAATCATACGACCATAACGGATGGAGAGAGACAAAATCTAATTCTTTTCCAGCTTGGAGTTCATTCCAACAATGCATCTGACCAAATTCCAGTCTCCGTCCTTGCCCACCCAATCACAAACGATAATACCAGTCGACCAGTCACCTTTGTCCGCCTTGTGAGAGCGACAGATATAATCGACCGTGGCTGGATTGAGCTTCGCAGCAATTTTCTCAGGCCAAGTCTGCACTTTCCAGAAATTGCTTGCGCTCAGGAAGTTGATGAAGAATGGGCACCCGTCTCCGTCTGGCTTGCGAGTGCCAACAGGGTAACAGGATTCAGCAGATCGACAGAGCTGGGCGTTGACGAAGCCGACCTTCTTCTCGATGTTCTCTGTCTCTAGGACTTCGTAAAAGTCTTGGATGCAGATCGTGCCGCTGGGACAGAGGTGATAGTCAGTGTTATCAGCCCAGCCGGTAGCGTCGATACCCCAGCCTCGACCGTCGTGTTCCTGTTTTAGGTGATCCGGGATATCGAAGCGGCGGACGAGGACTATTTTACCTCTTGCTTCACCCAACGTCGGCACTTTGGTGTCAGTGTACCAGCGTGATGGCTTTGCGTTGGCATAATGTGTCTTTAGGATGTTGGCCAGCTGGTGGTCGTTGTGATCTCCAGGGCCCTCACGCTTGAGAGACATGATGAGTGTCTCTGACGGGTTACGGTCGAGGAACTCCTCGACCTGACCGAGCATTTCCTTGAACGTCTTTTGGCCGGTGAGGGAGACGGGGAAGACGCTGTGGGCGAGCAGTAGCCCGTCTTTGGATGCATCGTTGGGCCACTGCGGGTGGGCACGTATGTCGAAGAAGCGGACTCCATTATCGAGCTGTTCACGCGGGCTGGCGGCCTGGCAGCGCACAGAGGGAGGAGCAACATGGCATGTGGGAGAGTTGTGTGTTCCCGGTATGGAGAGGGCGGAGGTCAGGGTATCGTCCTTGAGCTCACGCATCCAGCAGCTGAGGTTGGCGGATGAAAAGAGGGCCAGGTGGGCGTGTTCAGCGTTGTAGACGCCCGTGAAGTGGAAACGCGGGTCAGGAGAGAGACACTTCATGGTTATTGTCTCCTTGGTAGGCAGTGGGACCTGGATCTGGTACCGTTCTCCTTCGATTTCGAAGGTGAGGCGCATACGCTCCTTGTCCGACTTGTCAAAGGACTTGACATCGCTGGTCAGAGACTGGAAGGGCTCCACGCGAACGTCAACGTCCCTGCGCGCAAAGGACTCCGTCCCATCCTGGATGGCAGCGACTTCAGCCGGGGTGCCTGTGATGTTGTTCATCATGGTGGTGAAGGTGCCTGCGAGCGTCTTGGGCGCATCCGGCGGGTTGAAGCGCTCGACCAGCTTGAGGACGACCGGCGTCCGGGTCAGGTTGCGGACAGTGAGATGTTCGGCGACCATGGTTCTATATCTATCTCTCTCGATCTTGTCAATTGGTATCCTGCTGGATGAAGAGATGAAGTCGGCGTCGGAAGGACGAGGGGGGGCATCAAGGAGGATCAACAGCTAAGGGTTGCATCATAGCTGCCATATCGGGCTAGCCCTGCCGCCGCTTCACCAGATCTGATAAACACCAAGATCCGAGCTGTTTCATCTTTTATTTAGTGTAATATCGCTGCGATGCTTGCGTTATAAACAAGGTCAACGTGTAAAGGCCACTTTTTCCCATATAAGCATAACTTAACCTCATGCAGGAACCAAAACAAGAAACGGTTGAAGATGACATAATCTAGCCCTAAGCCCTAAGTCTTCGGGATGTCGGCCGTCGCTGCCGCCTCCCGATCGGGATAGGGTGGGGCTTAGGGCTTTTCCAGGCCCCGTGACCCCTCTTTCTCTCCCTCGCTGCGGCTACCATCGGCTTTACCTTCCTCTTTCTTGTTTCTTCCTTCTTTCGTTTTCCTTGACCAGTCGATGCAAACCAGACATTCACATACATCCAGACACATACGCCGATATATATACACGCATACATACATATATATATATATCCATTGCTGGCCTGCAATTGAGATGTCTACCGTGAGATCGCTGGTTCACAGGGCGTCCCTGTCGCGAGGACTGCTCTCCTCCCCGCCTGTCTGTCTGCCCGCCACATACACCTCCCGCTTCCGAAGACGGTTTCACAGCTCGCCCGTTCCCTGGGGCATCAGATCGCAGATTCTCAAGGATGTCGGCGAGGGTACATTTCTCCCGCTCTATGTACACGGTCCATTGGGCCAGAGGCTAACGGCAGTTGTTAGGAATCACTGAGGTCCAGGTCATACAGTGGTATGTTGAGGAGGGAGCCCGGATCGAGGAGTGGAAGCCTCTATGCCAGTACCAGTCAGACAAGGCCATTGATGATGTACGTATGCCCTCGTCAGGTGAGGAGAGACTGAAAGGGAGACAAAGCTAAGGGTTGGATCTGCAGATAACGTCGCGGTATGAGGGTGTCATCAAGAAGCTGCACTTCCAGCCGGACGATACGGTTCCCACGGGCATGGCGCTCTGTGATATCGAGGTTGACGACGCCAAGTATCCTGACTCTGCGCCGGCTCCGACTCCGGCTCCAGAGGCAGCCGCACCGGCAGCAGAGACGACGTCCGCAGACGTGGCCGCGGAGACGTCAGCAGCACAGGTTTCGGAGACGGTGGAGGCTCCTCCAAAGGGCAAATACGCTACGTTTGCGACCCCAGCCGTCCGAGGAATGCTTAAGCAGCACAACATCGACATCTCGCTCATCAATGGGACCGGCGCTCATGGCCGGGTGCTCAAGGAAGATGTCCAGAGGTACCTTGAGGGAGGCCAGACCCAAACCCCTGTCGCCGGCACATCTACAGCTCCCGCGTCAATTCCTGGTCTCAACACACCACAGGTCGAGACCAACCAATCCCTAACCCCCATCCAATCCCAGATGTTCAAGACAATGACCAAATCCCTCACAATCCCTCACTTCCTCTACTCGGACGAACTCAACATTGCCGCCCTGTCTCGCATGCGATCCCAGCTCAACGCAACAGCTCCCAAGGACGGCTCCCAGCCTAAGCTGTCTTACCTTCCCTTCATCATCAAGGCAGTTTCCCTGGCCTTGAACCAGTTCCCCATTCTCAACGCACGAGTCGACACCACTTCAAACCCTGCCAAGCCATCCCTTGTCATGCGCGCAAGCCACAATATTGGTGTTGCGATGGACACCCCCACGGGGCTACTAGTCCCCAACATCAAGAACGTCCAGGCTCGATCCATCCTCGATATCGCAATGGAACTCGCCCGGCTCGGTGAGGTGGCCAGAGCAGGCAAGCTTACCCCTGCAGACCTCTCAGGCGGTACCATCACAGTCTCCAACATTGGTACCATCGGCGGGACGGTCGTTGCTCCTGTTCTTGTGCCCACAGAAGTCGCCATCCTGGGTATCGGCAAGCTGAGAAAGGTTCCGGTCTTTGACGCCGAGGGTAAAGTTGCCGCAGGTGAGATGATGAACTTCAGCTGGAGTGCCGACCACAGAGTCATCGACGGTGCCACCATGGCTAGAATGGCGGCGCTAGTCGGTCGTATGGTCGAGAGCCCGGATGCGATGATGCTTAATATGCGATGATCGCCCTCTCCCCTGACTGTATAGAAAGATCTGTTTTTTTTTTTAAGGTTATTCTTCGTTGTTTGGCGAAAAGAAATTGTACATAGATTTATATTATACCGATCTACAGATACAGACCGGCAACGCGAGGAATAAAGAATAAGAATAGCAATAAGCAATAGAGGCGAACTAGTCCAGTCAGCACATATATATATACTGTGTCACCAGGACGCAATATTAAATATAAACAATAACTCCAGTCATATCATGTCTTGTCATAAATGTCGTACTTCCATCTTCTCGTCCTCGCAAAGAACAGGCCCGTGCATCCATCTTATCTTATCTTTATCATTCATTACATCACAAAAAGTAAGTTGGTATCTGCGCTACCATGTCAGTACATCAAACACGAAGTAAAAGATCAGGGGGTGCGCAAGAGAGAACCCACCTAGAGGATGGCTGCAGCTCAACTGCGGCTTCTGAGAATATTTGCCGCTCAACTCTGCTCGAATGCTGTTTAGAAGCTGTATATAGCTCTGCTTAGGGTTCTTGGATAATGCTTCCTGGAAGGCCCAGCTCATCGCACCCTGTGCAGAACCACCTTCGACGGTGTCCGCTCTACGTCGCACTCGTTAGTCTGGAACAAGTAAATGGATAAAAAAATGGCGATGAAATGACGTACGATGTCTGTGTGTCTTTCGAACCAGATAACATGATTACATCTGCCGGCGATGTCTTGGTCCTAAGCGTCTTCTGACGAGCTGAATCGCCGATGGTTAACTTTTTGAATAGGCCGATTGTCGTATTAGCTACGCCACGAATGTCACCGCTTTCATAGCTTTTGAAGGCACTTAAGAGGTCCAAAGCAGTTTCTTTGGCGAGGTTGGGTTCTTTTAGAACACCCTGCATTACAGTTAGCGTTGAGTTTTGGTCCAGAGTTTATTTAATGGAATTAAACACGGGAGTGATACGTACTTGCGTGGAGTATTGGAATGGGAGATCCAGGGCGGTTCCAGAGTGGCAGGAGTCAAAGATGGCGGTTAGCCTGACTCCAGGTAACAGAGGACGAACCCTGAGAGGGAACTTGTCAGTAGAGATTAAAGAAGTAGTTGGATGCTAAACTAACATGATAGAATGCATTTCATCGTCGACTATGTGGCCGGCTTTCTGGTAGTCGACCGGGTATATCACTTCATCAAACCCTAGCACTGCTGTTAGCATACGCCCCATCGTATTTTTTTTTAGTTTTTGTTCTGAGTCAATGCTCACCGTCGTCTTCGTCACCGTCCAAATCCCGAGTACGACCTCCGTGGCCTAAAGTTCACCAATCAGCATGAGCATACTTAATAAGGGATAAAAACCGGGTACGGTCGGAACGTTAACAGGAACAGGAAAATGCTTGATAGTACCTGAAAAATGAAAAAACAGCGAATCATTCGGCTTCGCACCCGCAACCAACCAGTGCATTGCGCGAATCATATTCGCTTTCGTCGGATGACTCATGGGATTCGCCTGATCGTCTGTGAGAATTACCATGTCCTCGCGACGATAGCCATAGGAGCGATTTAAAAACGTTGACATGCGTGCTACATCGTTGATGCAGCCCTTTAGCGGCCTTCCTTGTCCAAAGTAGTTTATCCCGACGAGAAGAGCGCGGCGCCGGCCAGAGCAAGTCGAATATTTGAAGCGGTATGACGATGGAGCACCATGGCCGAAACTCTGGCTGCTCTGTGGTGGAGGAGGAGGCGTGTGATGGTGGTTGCCGCCGTTTCCGTTATTGGCGGGGTAAGGGGATGGAGGCGCCCGCGGCGGTTCTTGTGAAGGGTATGACTGCTGATGGGATGGAGGACGTGGTGATGGTGGTGGCTGCTGATGGTAGCTGGGCGTGGGTGAGGGCGCGCTTGGAGAAGTCGTTAGTTCTCCGGAGGGATATCTACTACAAGACAGTGCGATAGGGATGGCTTACGGATATGGGTACTGGGGTTGTGGTGTCAGGTTCTGCTGGTATGGCGGCTGTTGGTATGTTGGTTGCTGATACGGCGAATGTTGATATTGCTGCTGGTACGGCTGCTGGTATGGCTGCTGATATTGCGGCTGAGGCGGAGGTTGTTGCTGATAGTAGCCGCCTGCGCCCTCGTTAAAGGGTATGGTGTTCTGCCAGTAAGACATGAATGGGGTGGGCACTCAGTCCGGCCTTGAGCCGATATTCTTCTTCACTATGTGGCCTGCTCAGACGTATGGGATTATTTGGCGACGTTGGACGAGTTGCAGCTGAAGGTCGGCAAGAGGCTGTTTATACGAAAAAAGCGCGGCCCAGTTGGTCCCGTGACCCGGTTTTAGGGCTGGCCGAAGAGCCGCTCTTTCAGCCCTGAAATCCCGGCGGCGGACCCATTAGGCAAGCTAACTGTGGAACAGGGCCCATCTGTCTAACTGATTTCCGTCACCTAGGTCCATCGCCGCTCCTTCATGTTCTTTTACCCTTGTTCCTCGGCCTCCCCATCCCTTTCGATGTTCTCTCACGGTTCGTCCCGCTTGCGCATCTTCATCATGAGGCCGCGTCCCGTGACTACAGCCAAGCGCTTGCCAAGAATACCAAGCATGCCAAGCGTCCCGTGCCGCTGGGAAGCCAAAATTGTGGAGAAATGCGTCATCTTTAGTCAGCAGAGGTTCGTGCCTGGGTCCTTTCCTCTTTGGTACAGGAGCTAAAGATAGAAACCGGAACTCTGAGCCGAGGAAATACTATAGATATTATATTCCAGCTTAAGGCTCCTACATTTCGTCATCACCAAACAGATACATGCCGAAGATGCAGATACTGTCTACCTCTCGCCATCTCCCGCCAACGAAGACAGCCTCCCCTCTCCATTCGTGCACCCCCTTCTCTACCATTCCCGTCTTCTCCATCACCCGCTTGCTCGGTGCATTCTCGGCATTCACAATCGCCCTGACATAAAGCTTTGAGAAGGGTATCCAGAAGGATCGGGCTTGCCGACAACCCTCAAACACCGCCTTGACCGACTCGGTTGCGTACCCTTTGCCCCATCCAACTGGTAGGAATGAATACGCAATTTCGATGGTCAGCGTCGTGGCAGCGGCAGCAGCTGGTAAAGTGAGATGTTCCGGCAACGGAAGGCTATGGGAATCCAATGAGCCCAAAGTGATAAGACCGATAAAGCCAAATGGTTCTTCGGCCCTGTGGACAGCATAGGCGACTCGGTAGCTGGCTCCGTTTTCTTTGTTTATTGGTAGGAAGCTGCTCATTAACTTCTCCGTTTCCCCGGTGGAATCTAATGGCCCACCAACCCTTGGTCAGGTCAGTAAAGGTGAACCAGATCGAGTGTGTGTACCGTTTACCTCCAGAACATCGACTCTTCATTGCTGTACAGTTCGTGAAGCCATTCAAATTCTGGACCCCCCCTCTCCGCCCTCGTAACCAGAGTTAGCTTCAGCCGTGGCGTGAGGATAACAGAGTCCATCTTTGTATTGATTTTCAAGGGCTCTCAGAGTGCAAGGCTATCATTCTATATGCAACAATTATTTACGCCAACTTGGAATTTCACTGATTAATAGCTCAGCCTCGTTTCTACTCCGCGCCCTTGCATTGACAAGTTGCAACAGGAAAAGGAAGTACGCTTATATTTACGTAATATTCCGAAAACAGTTGTCTAATATTATTAGTTACTCGCCCGCGTTTTGCTGGAGAGAGATACAGCTGATGGATCACTCGCATCCCCAACATATAATAGCCCATGATAGGGAGTCAATAGTGACACTACTTCTCTAAGGGCGGTTTAATCAGATTAAACTAGCTGAGACAGACCAACCTGCTTGTCTCGACACCTCCAGAGGAATATGACCTGAGGATAACCATTGCTCAAAGCCCCAGAGATTTATCCTGGAGGTAGTTTGCCTAGTTACCACTACCTAATGACCGCAGAAACCATTAGTACCAGCAGAGCTATATGCTCTCTCCGTACGGTTGACCGGTTTTTTTGTTATTACAAGCAACACTATTCCAAATATTCCGATTTCTTCCTAATACAACTAGCTATTGCTTGACTTTGTAGACCGGATTCACGACTCGTTTCAACCAGAGAGCGCCAGGAGGCCATATCTACCCCGGTTTATCGACGCATTTCACTTCTGCGATCCTACACTACTCTTCGAACAGTCATTGTTATAGATGCAGTGATCTAGAGGCTATCGGAGAGTGGCTCCGTCGGTTCTGAAATTGTTAGACCATCCCCGCCTGCGGGGGTTCTATATCTTAATCCAGAGTAAATCTTTAGCGTCCAACTCGCCTGCCGCCCCTAACACCAACTTCTGCGCTCCTATGCACGGTTTTAATTTGTGACTTCGATTGCCCAGAGTTGGCAAGCTTGGCTGGAAGGGATTATACAGACAGTCGGGGCCCCCACGGACAAGAGCTGCAGCTGAGATATCCAGGGACAGTCCTATCCTAAATATCACGTACGTAAATTTCCAGTATACATACGCACCGTGCATGGATGCACTGGTGATCTATAGTCTACATTCCTCTTACGGAACCTCAATTCAACTCCGCATACATCTTATAATTCGGAAGCAATGTGGATAAGCAATCTCCCGGACAGTCCTTTACATACTATACTCCAGACCCTTGTATCTTTTCGTCTTCTCAGGCGTTGAGGAAGTATCCCCCCACCCTTTTTAACAACTATATATTCCTTTAACATGGTTCATGGCTTGAAACATGTCTTGCCAACACATAAATAAGGAATTCGAAGGCCGTTCGAAACGCTAGAACATCATCACGAGCTTCGGTAGACCCGGGAAAAGGTGTTTATCACCCTTGGGAGCTAGGAACCGTCAGAGTCGTCACCGTCTTAATATCAAAGGTGTATCCATGTTTGAAGCTCTTCAGGATGCACTGAACTTAGGCCTTGTCAAGATATGGTGAGCCATAACCACCGATTCAACACCTAGGTTGGGCGCCTGAGGAAACGAGAAGCCAACAGAGGGGCGATATAGGCACAATGATAGGCTGATAAAGCTATGCCCGTCTGCAAACTAAGGATATAAGCTGCAGTTGTCGAGAGGGCAGCATTCACTCTTTACATAGTATGGCATGCTGGCGAGCGACCACTAGTAACTATCCCGGGGCTTGGTCAGCCAGCAGGCAGATGTCTATGCATTAGTTAGTTACATAGTACGGCAAGGCTGCGGTTCGATGCAGGGCGTTTGCATGTGCTGTGACAAAGTACATCGATTCGCACGGTTCTGGACTTGCAGCCCATTAACTCCCAATATTGCTTGAATGACATCTCATATAACAACCAGTACATAGGTCTTTACAAAGGCGGGTTCTCCAAAAGAAATGCATATTCGGTTATTTTTGATCTCATGACTACTACCACGGAGTACTCCGTAGTGGCTAAAGGGGCGGTTGAGTAAAGTTCTAGCGCAGAAAGACACGGAAGAAAGAAGCAAAAGGACAAAGAAAGGTCTAGAACAAGTGGACATGATAGATTTAACTGAGATAAGGATATCTTTGGTGAAATACGTAATCAAAAAAATAAAAGGTCAACATAGAAAAAATGAAGACAGAAATTCATCGAAAAGGGTGATAATTGGGTGAATCTCACTGGTCAATTCTCTGCCTCCCAGCCGGTGCGCCGATCGCTTAAAGTCTGGATACAAATAAGAAAAATTATAAGAAAAGAAATGGGAAAAAGAGAAACCGGGAAAAAGTGGAAGAATTAAAATCGATAGGTCCGATGAGATCGCCTGCATCGAAAAGGTGGGAAAAAAGCAAAGAGGACTGAGGAAAAAAGAAGAAATAACGGTTCTGGCTGCATGGCGCCGTGTGGCGTGACGTCTAGTTGGTGCTAATTGTTCTGGATAGTTGCGGTTAGGACTCTTCCGCAAAGTATTGTTGGTTATTCCGAATACTCATCCAATTTCTGTTGGACAATTGAATTGACTCGTCTCTGTACTTCGGCAGGGGAGGCGGCACAATCTACTGAGAGTGCATCCCATTCGGAGTCTGGCTCTTCTAGCATTTCAAATTGTGAATGGACCATCGTAGACTTCATGTAGTGACCTTTGCGCTGCCTAACGCGCTGTAGGAGTACTTCCTCTGGAGCACGAAGGTAAATGAAGTGTATTCTAACGGTGGGGTGGTCATAGGCGGCAACACGAATAACGTCGCGGTATTTATGCTTGAGCGCAGAACAGGTTGCAACGACGCCAGGCGGACAAGACCGGGGAGTCGCAGGCGAAGAGGAAGATGGTGTGGTAAGGGCGCTAATCGCAGCTTCGCGAAGCTGGATCAACCAGTCCCATCTGTCTGCATCAGTGAGTGGGATGCTATTTGTCATTTTTTCCTTGTTGGACTTGGAGTGATACTAGATGAAACCGTTAGAATGGGGTTTCAATTGTCCTGTATTGTAGATAGCACTGAATACATACATCGTCGCCTTCTATGTATGGAATACGAAGCTCCTTTGCCAGGCCTTGGGCAACGGTAGTCTTCCCGCAGCCTGCCGGCCCGGTAACTATCCAGATGTGTTGTGGCATGGCATTAGGATTTTGTTGAGACTTCAGTGCATATGAAGCACTTGAAGATAAAGATGGTGATGGGGATGGGGTTGTGGCCGAAGGATACCGGCGGGAGAGGCTATTGCGACTCATGTTTTGTAGTGGCAGTGGTGACCTAGTAGCTGGCATATAAGGGCCAGTGGAAGGCTGTTCCGTGGAGAGCATGATGTTTAGATTTAAAGCCAGGATACCAGCTTGCTTCTCTCGTTTGCTGCCTGTAGCAGTGAAGCTATGATAGGCCTGAAAGCGGCTTGAGGATGTTTGTATCGGACAAACAAGATATATATATCGTAGCACACCGTACGGATGCTTTGTCAATGAGTATGGTAAAAGCGCAGCAACGCACTCAAAGAAATATCTGGATCACAAGGGAAAGATTATAGTGGCAAAGAAAAAAAAGAGGGCATTCTTAAAGAAGAGGGAATAGGGAAAAGCGATTTGCGGGCGAACGGTTGGTTTTAAGCTCTGGAATTTCCTCTTGAGCCATCCCACGCCCGATGAGGCCCAACTCAACGCCATGAGACAATCCGTCCAGAACTTCTGGTTGTTGTCTTATTGCAAATCTTAATTTGGCCGCAGCCCAATCAAGAGGCATCGGCAATGGGTGGACAGTGGCCGCGGTGGATGCCAGTGGGGGGAACGTAAAAGCCGGGGATAAAGGGAGGACAAGAGAACGGGATGAGAAAAACAAGCAGAGACAGGGCTAACCCACGGTCACGGTTCTGGGCCGGAGCTGGGCCGATCTCCAAGGATACAAAACTGGTGTATTCGCGCATTTGAGGTGGGAGGTTCGATGAGTTGGTTGGTGTTGGGTCTTTGTTGGTGATAGCAATCAGGGCTGGGGGGACCTGATCGTCCAAGGTCCAGAGAAAGAAGGATGCTATGCAAAAAGGGCCCGCGGGATGGCCGATGGAGCTGGAGCTGCGACCACTAGCCATGTACCTTCTTTCTAGGCTACGGGGATGATTGGGAATGAGATGAGTGTGCGTGTGGAAGACTCAACCGGCGGCCGCCCTGCTGGGATACCCCCTGCTTTCCCCCCTTTCTAAGGATGATGAGCAAGTCAGATTCTTAACTCTCGTCTACAAAACATTCAGCCTGGTGCGTCGATAGTTAGTTGGCGTGCTTTGAAGAGACGGTGAGCGGCTTGCACTATTGTTGTTGCGAGTATATGGAGTCGAATCGCAACGGTTTGCGTGGGGAATGAGGTCAGAACACCAGTCGTTGGTTCCATGCATGATGAGGTCAGTGTTGCGGCTGCATTGATGGTCAGATGTACTATGTACGGAGTATTATCAGAAAGTATTATGCGTCCGATGCAGCCGCAGCAACTTTCATTCAAACCAGAAGAAGAAAGATGCAGAAGAGAGACTCTTGGAAAGTGATATACGAGCCACCGTCACATCACTAGTTGACCGTACATTGTACTTGGTACTCCATATCTTGGAAGGAACTGCTCGAGCTGCGTCTTCGTGAGATGCTGGTTCACACGAAGACCCCAGCCAGGATCACAATCTTAGCCGCCTCAGGGCATGATTCAAACGGCGACAAGGTCCAATCTGGTAAGTTGATCCTGTCTGCCACGTTGCCTCGCTGCACGATTGCCACTAAAAACAGAGCCACAATCCTTACGGAGCCCTGGGAGAGTGTATTCTCGTTTCCCTTCTGTCCCCCCTTCACGGCTGTGAAAACGAAATGATCCCATTGATGGAAACCTGTCGGAGTTTTGCTTTTTCATGTCGAATTACATTGTTATATAACAAGCATGCATACATACGTACAGGGATTTGACTCTCGACTTTGCTGCTGACCTTGCCAGGGCATGCACACCTACTACGACGAGGTTGCATGCTGGGGTTAGTTTGATGCTTGCTCCATATATCCTATATAGGCCTTGTGCGTTTCGCGCAGGATGATGGGGAATGAGCCTATTATTAGCTGTTCTCTCACTAGGATGGATACTAAGCTGACCCCCGGAAGGATATTACATATATGTATTTATTAGTATACCTACAAAAAGACGTTAGCATGGATACCTTCATTCATTCCTGGAGCCAGGGTTGAGTAGTTATACGGTTCAGGGACATCGAATGGAAAAGAAAATCCCCTCGCTTACTTAGATTGCTCCCCTCCTAGTGCCTCGTATCTCCCTGAGCCGACCTTTATACGTATATAGACACATACACCGCTCCAAAGGCCGGTTTCAAGTTCCAGCTCTTCCGTTCTGCGCGGATGTCAAGCATCTTTTCCGGTGTCATTCACTCATCAGTATCATCTTACAACCATGTTATAGATAAGTTACCAGAAGAAGTATATAATAAGTGGAATGATCGGGAACGATGGCATGGTTTACAACCAATTCCTCTCTCCCCCCTTCCCCCCCTCCATAGATTTTCTAGGTTAGTGGGTACGGAAACGGAAGCGGAGAGGGAATAGCATCATGAACTATCGCCTTTGATCGCCTCGTCCTGCATATGAGGCCTGCCAAATGACGGTTTAGCGTTGGTGATTAGCACTGTTGAACTATTCATTTTCATAGAACGCCGGTAGTTCCTCGTATGATGACAGGTGAAAAAAAATAGTATTCAGAGCCTGACTACCGCAGGCAATATCGTATTCTTCTCTTATGACAGAGTCAGCATCCAATCTCATAGCTCATTCTTGTCCGTCCAGGGGGGAAAAGGCGTTGTTGATGTCGAAGTAAGAAAGATAAAAAAGGAAGCCAGAAAATGAGGGTTCTGCTTACATAATCTCTAACATTCAAACCGTCCAAAACGCTTCCAAGGCAAACATCATGAAGCAAGCTCTCAAGAGTAGAACAGCTTGAGATAGCGCAACCGCTGCTCGTGTTGGCTGCATACTTTTTCGATTAACCTGTCCCTAGTGGTTTGCGACCAGGATGTCGTCCTTCTTTTTCTCCACACCCGTCGATATCGACATCTTGCTGGAAGACGGCGATGAGCGGGAAACAGTGGACATCAAACTCGAGAAGAACCGGCGAGAGAAGGCACCGTTGTATCTCGACGGGGAGTCAGTCAAGGGCGCTGTCACAGTGAGGCCAAAGGACGGCAAACGACTGGAACATACGGGCATTAAGGTACAATTCATTGGCATGATTGGTACGTATACAGTTCCGGCCCATCCATCCCACTCACCCTCGTCATGCCAGCTGTGATCAAAAAGAAAATAAAAGAAACATTTGCTTACCATTCCCTGTCTATGTGTGCAGAGATGTTCTATGATCGCGGCAACCACTACGAATTCCTCTCCCTGGGTCAAGAGCTTGCTGCTCCAGGTGAACTGCAGCACCCGCAGACATTCCCATTTAATTTCAAAAATGTTGAGAAACAATACGAATCATACAATGGAATCAACGTCAAGCTACGGTACTTTGTTCGAGTTACTGTATCCCGTCGCATCGCGGATGTAGTGCGGGAGAAGGATATCTGGGTATACTCCTACCGACTGCCGCCAGAGTCCAACAACCCAATTAAAATGGACGTTGGCATCGAGGATTGCCTACATATAGAATTTGAGTACTCAAAGTCGAAATACCACTTGAAGGATGTTATTGTGGGCAGAATATACTTTTTGCTTGTTCGGCTGAAGATTAAGCATATGGAGCTCTCGATTATAAGGCGAGAGACGACGGGTTCCCCGCCAAATCAGTATAACGAAAGCGAGACATTGGTGAGATTCGAGGTACGTAAATTCTCCCTCGTTATTCCTGATATAGAATGATATTGACTGCCCTGGTATAGATTATGGATGGCTCGCCATCAAGAGGTATGCGTGAAGAAAGCACCCCAACTTATTCCCCTATTAACATGCTGATGCTTTCTAATTAGGCGAAACTATACCCATCAGATTATTCCTTGGTGGATTTGATCTGACGCCTACCTTCCGAGACGTGAATAAGAAGTACTCGACAAGATACTATCTCAGCCTTGTATTAATAGATGAAGGTAAGATTCCCGCCCTCTACCCTACGCCTTTAGTATATGCACGGTCTATTCCGCCATTTGGCAATATACTATCCTGACAATGGTTAGACGCGCGTCGATATTTTAAGCAATCGGAGATTGTCCTATTCCGCCAATCCCCAGAGATGGCGGCAGCTGCCCAACTCGAAAACCAACCTCATGATGGCCAGCATGCGGTGCCTCCACCAGAACGCAAGCAAGCTGTACGTCATAGTGACGACGGGGAAGGGGACGCACTGCAAAACCCACATCTTGCATCGGCCCCATCCCAACTTGCACCTGAACCCGCATCTGCATCCACAACGCCGGCATAAATCAAGAATGATCCCCATGGTTTACTTTACCCTTTTTAGCCTCTGTGCGGGCTCACATAAAAGGAGGTGATGGGAGTCTGGAGTTCTAATGTGTCTACTTATTTATTATTCTATTTGGAATATGTAATATTCTCATATTAATTTTTATCGTACGGCGTTGTCCATGATTCAGTACAACTTTACCCCCACACTACATCAGGTATCGACTACCCAGTTTCAATGATAACGTTGCATATATGAAGCGCCAAATATCAAGCATAATTATATCGGTATCATATTTCGATCAAGGTCGATACAAGCAAAGAATAATTATCTACGTATCAAACAGCCATAACTTATAATAATGGAACGGGGACACCGCTCTTCTAATTCCCGTGGACCAGGTCACTATCCCTGTATACCCTCTAAAACCTTTGTCAGCACATCTAGAACTTGACGATCATTGGATTCTTTGCTAGCAACCGTTATTGCACGAATAACAAGGGGATACATCCACCCGAGATGTTTCTTGAACCTGGCCCCTGTTTGACTGCAACTTTCCTCCTCCCCCTCTTCATCTCCCTCATCTTCCGAGGCTTCATTCGAACCCCCTATAGGAACGCTGGGACCAGCGGCTGGAATGGCGGTAGGTTCACTTTTCAGTTCAACCAATCGGGTCAGAAGGTACATTAGTTCCTTTCTTGAAATTAAAGGTTGTGGCATCAGCCCCAGAAGTGGTTGGTCGGCGATATATGATTTCAAGGGTAAGGCACACCGTAAGATAAGGTACGGTGACACAGACTTTGCAAGGGATATATATGGTGTCACATAATTTGGCGAAGCTTGGCTTTCTCCTGCAGCCGGTTTGCGAACAGATGCTAGGTCAAATAATGTGTCGATTAACACATATGATAATTTAACCCGCATCGTCGGCTGCGGGCCATGGGTGCGGCCGCGTCTGACTTTATATAGATCACGGAGTGGTTCCTTTTGTGCAGAATTATCGGGAAGGTCCAATCGTTGAGGCGGGAAAATATGCGAAGAATCAAAAAGCGCAAATGCAAAATCCCGCCGGATCTCCGGAGAGATGAAAGAAGAGCCAAGAGCCGGGATTATCATACCACGAAGCCGTTCAAAGGCCGTGATGTCGAATTGCTCGTCGGATAACACAGCGGATGGTGTTAATTTTAGATCAGTATACTCCCCGCAAGACACAACCCCCTTTACAACACCAACTACGGATGCCCAGAAGCGGTCTGTAACTGTACGGTCACACGCCTTATATTGGGCCTCAACGTACGGGGTTGCGACTTCTATGAAGTCCAAAGAGGCTGTCGTTGCTGTTTGCCATAAAGTTGGGTTTCCGTCCTTCCCTAGCCAGTTGTACTTGCTGGAAATTGGAGTGGTCAGTCTTCCGAGCGTGTTGCTCAGCACTCCATCCGACAAAACATTGGCTTTCAATCCATGCTCTGTTATATACCAGCTTAAAAGCCGCATTGAAGCCTTAGACAGTGCAACAAAGGTTGGTTTAGTTCGGTCAGCCTGTGGCTTCCCTTCCAAGGGTAATTGGAAGAATTTGGAAAAACTCTCCATAATTACGGATTGTGAGTCTGGCTTATCTGTGCAAAGAGTTTTAAGGCACTCAATAATTTGGGTTTGTAACTCGGAAGTAGTTTCGGTGTCTGAGGAATATTTCGAATGGACTGATTGCTCGATAGCTATTTGGGCATTTTGCAGAGCTTCGAGAATCTGCTTTTCCCCCAAGTAGTTTTTAAGGAGTCTGTAGAGCTGCTTGTACGCTCGGAAGTAAGCTAGTAACGCATTTTGATTTGAACTCTCGTAGTTTTGCTTCCCCTCTTCCGAGACAGGATTGCCATTGACCCAAACATCCCAAGCTTGTTGGGCCAAGTTTGTACCAATGTCTTCTGGTACTCGAATGCAGGACAGAATTTGGGAGAAACTGGAAAAAATGGCCTCCATCAGCTCCAATGAATTCAACTTGATCAGGGGTTCGTAGAACCGGAGCAGTCGGGTCCAGGATTGATGAAAACTATCGCACTGAATAATGGTACCAAAATATGTAGCAATAAGATTTGACAATCCCTTGCTCAATAGTGCGGACGTATCCACCCATGACTTTTGGTCTTCCGAACTCTCCGTCGAAGATTCCATTAGTTGGACAGTTTCTGCTTGGACAGATTCAGCCATAACGAAAAGTATTTTATTCAAACATAGATGCCAGATACCCGGAGGCAACTGCTCGCTTGAATGATCCAGTATTCGAAGCATTGTCTGGATTGCACTATTTCGGACTTCAGTACGGCTATCAACCGTAAGATCAACTATCTTTAAGAGCAAAAGTAACCACAGTGCACAGGTTGATGAGGAGTTGTCAGGGTTTTTGGCAATATCCACAATACGTGTTTCGGAAGTTGAAACGGTAATCTCATCTTCGCAAGAAAATTGGTTGATTTGGACCCGGAGAAAATCTGATATATTCCAAAATGACGTGGTGGCTGTTAGTGAAATGTTAAAATCTTCCTTTTGAGACGCGAAGCTATAGAAGCATTCTACGAGCTCAAGTAGACACGACGCGGGAAGTAACGATAAAAAGTCCGACGTCACAAGTTGTAGCGAATCAAAAGCTGTTCGTAGTAGTTTTTGAGACTTCACTTTAACTATTGTTGGGCTGCCTGGGGTTGACGAAGGTGGTTTCTGGGCTTCATCTTTCTCCGTCAGAACAGGTATTTCTTTATCGAAGACGCTCGATATTAGCTCGAATACCAAGTTCCAGCCTGCAACCACCGATTGGCCAGATCCCTCCAGGATGGATTTCAATGTTTCAAGGGCGAGTTCATGGACTTCTAGATCGGCTGCGCGAATCGAAGAACTCGGTCTTCGTGCCTGGTAGTGCATAGAAGATTGAGATTTCAAAGCGAGCAATCCCCGGAGTTGCACATCATTCCTTGATTCCTCCTCGATAGATTCTGTCAGTTTAATGGTTTTCGAAATTATTGTGTTAATGATATCGCTCGCCTTGAGGCGCAGTCCTGAGCTAATCTGGTCATTTTGGATCGTTTTAACAAGGTTATTGACCAAAAGGTCCCAGATACCCTCATCTTGCGGGAGAGAAAGCCGTTCAATATTTGCTTTGGCAATACCGGATGCCTTATCTAGCACAAATTTCAGTTCATCTTCACGTACCCTGCTTCGGCCCAGAGCTATCGACAAACTTCGTTTATTCTGGTGGACACGTCCTCCTTGCTGTCCTTGTGGGAGAAGAGGCGATGGTGTTTGTTTTTGGGTTGGTGTAGAAGCTGTCTCTTTGGTAAAGCTCTCCGGTAAACTTAAGAGAGTGATGAGAAAGGTTTTGAAGGCAGAATTGGGGTAATCGCCTGTGCTTTCGCAGAGCTTATTGGTGACAGCCTGAACAGCCATAATTTCAGGTCCAAGATTGGATTTCGGTAGGTCAGAGTTCGAACTTTTAGTCTCCATGTTTTGATCTGTTGCCATTGAAATAAACGTGGAACTTGTAATGTTGATGACAAGTTCCGCATTTTGAAGAGTTTCAAGGACAATTGACCAAGAACCACGGTCTAAGGTTGGCCCAAGGGCAATACCTAGGTTCAGGAGTGCTCGTAAACAAAGAAGATTTCTGGTATTTAGCATATTGAGAGGGGTATCGACGGGGGAGTTAGCAACCTCCGAAACACTAGTTGACCGTTGGTTGGTGTTATCAATGACAGGCGAATGGTGCGTGCTACCATCAGGAGCAGTATTGGATCCCGGAAAGTCAGTAGGGACAGCAGCTTTCCCGAGAGTCGTTAGGAATGCATCTCGTGGAGTAGACAATCGTAGAAGACCCGCAACATGAGCTAACTTTTGGAATGCCCGGACTAATGTGTGATAAAATTCTCCATCCAATGCAGCATACAAGAAAGTAGATGAAGTAGCTAATATGGCTGGCCAGCAAATGTCAATTATACCGGCGGTGGCTTCAATATTGGCGATTTGCGGATGAGACTTCAACTCAAGGGGGTTAGGTGGGACTGACGACTTCCCTGTGGATTCTTTGATATCTGTGTCTTGCTGAGCCGAATCTTGATCTTTGTTCGAATTTGAAGTGTTGCGTTTCCGTTTGCTCTTAGATTCAGCGACAGCAAGCGGAATGATGAACCTGGCAATGCTTTCGGAGAATGCTGCTATACAGTTAAGCACTAGGCTGTAGATATATGTTTCTGGCGGTGATGGAGAGTCTATTTTGTCAAGTGTTTCGATATATGGGACTCGCAGGAGACTCCACTGTGTGCTAATGCCACACATTTCGGGCCTGTTCGAAGGGCTTCCAATTATGCCACTCACCCCGACGGATTCGAGAGTAACTTGGTCCTCGATTGAATCTTTATTGGTTTGAGTTGCCAAGGGTACAGTGGATTGATGGCCTAAGCCGATCAATGAAGACTTTTCTGAAGCAAGCCTGACTAAACATGACATATGATCTCGCAATACAGCTTTGCGGCCCTCCTCATTGTCAAAAAGGGTATATATAAGTCGAATAATACCCGGTTCAGTGTATAAAGATCTAAAAATCTCCATGCAAAGCACCCGTTTCCAGGGCAAAGACGTTTCCGTATCGATTAAATGGATCAGAAGTGATAAAATCACCTCGCATTCAACAGTTAATAGTGATAGGTGAGCTTTAAGAATATGCAGCACTATCCTTGCAACGCGGACTGTCAGAGAAAAGGAATGGCGTTCAGAAAGATATCTGACCGCCAAAGGCATCAGTCTGTGCCTAAGGACTTGGGTATGCTCAGGATGCCGAGCAAAAACTTCAGCGTTATTCACCAAGATGCTCTCAATCAATTCTAATATAAATATTTTAGAAAGTGACTTGATACTTAAGTATGTAAGTTGCTCGCCCTCCAGCAGGCGGCATAAATCATCTAATATCTAGATACATGCATTAGCAGCCATGTTAGCAAGCATTAATCTGGGGTTTCTTATTACCCGGAAAGCATCGTAACTGAATGTAGTCACATCAAGCTTTTGGTCTTCTAGTGAAATAGTAGTATAGGTTATATTGCCGCCATCTTTATCTAAAAGTTTCTAGATCAGCTTCTTCAGAGTACCAACTAGATTAGAAGAATGCTGCAAAACGAACCATCTTCCCGTGAGACTTTCTCAAAGACAGCAACCACTAGCTGTTGAAGAGTAGCAGCAGCGGTATTCGATAATGCTGTCGTCTTGCTATTCTGTAGCGTGGCACATATTTCTAGCGTGGTTGCAAGAAGAACACCAGTCAGGTTATCTGCGTAAAATCGAAATAGTGACGGCAATGTCTGCAATATTTTGAGTTGTATTTCAAGGCCTAATATATATACGGTAAGTCGAGGTCCAAATATGATACCAAAGGATACAAATAGGCAAGAACGGACTTAGATTTGCGGTTTCATGTAGCCCTTGAAGTACATCTTTTAGGCGCTCCTGAGGCAATGCCCCAATGGTTACTAGCCTTTGAAGATTTGCTACCCCGATAGCAGCAAGACGGGTATGCCGAGTCTGGCACGCTAGAACAAACGGTCTGGCAAACTGTGGCTTTCTGGCCAGGTCTCTCGGAAGCTCAGCATGGGGTCCAAAAAAACTTGCAAAATCACATTGGAGCAGACAAACCTGCTGCTAGCTGTGATTCAGATGTTGATGGTAGAGCTTTAAGCTCCGCAAGCGATTGTTCGGCTGCCTGTTTTTATACGTCAACCCAAGAACTACATGGACATCCTACGATTGAAGAACATTAACATGAGCTCAAACGGACATTTCTTAGGTCAGAATGTTTCCTTTTAGATTCCTGGATCAGGTTCGACAGCTCTGCCTGCAAAGTGTTGGACGTCATGTCAGAAACGGGGTTTGGGCATAGTGTACGTGGCGTCTATCAAGCAAGGATGAGAATAGTGAAGATGCAAAGCTCCAGTATAGACTTAATCCATTCCCTAAGAGTTTCCCATCGATATGGCTCCACGGAGCTACAGGAGGCTGGAGCAAGTCAAACAATCTGCCAGGTAGTGGAAATGTTCGTTTCTTGCTATCAACCTTTCGATTTACTTTGCGATCTCAACAAGAAGCTAGATCTAATCACGTGTAGCCATACTTAGTCATCAAACACACCTGCAAGGATCAGAAGACCTTGAAGAATGAAGTTCAAGAAGATAACAAAAACATACTCCAAGTCCACACTGAGCCGACTGCCGTACACTTCATTAAGAGCCTTACCGCACAAAGAATACACAGGAATATACACCCTTGTTTCACATCGCAACCATGGCAGCCAAAGTTCCTAGAAACTTTCGCCTTCTTGAAGAGCTGGAAAAGGGAGAAAAGGGAATGGGCCCTGGTACGCGACCCAGATGACGCTTATACCGCTTTGCCATGGACACTAACACCAGTTCCGAATAGAGGCATGCTCATACGGCCTGGCTGATGGAGACGACTTGATGATGACGAACTGGAATGGCACAATCCTCGGCCCACCACACGTCCGTATTGCCCTTATCCAAACCATCCCTACTATCTACCCTCCCGATACTAGGGTTTTCTAGCATCCTAATCACTAAGAGTAATAGAGCGTACATGAGAACCGGATATACAGTGTCAACATTCACTGCGGTGAACAGTATCCGGATGTGCCTCCCACTATTCAGTTTGTCTCGCGGGTGAACCTACCTTGTGTTGATGCAAAGACCGGAAAGGTATGGATATGAGGATTAGCATCAGTCCTTTTTACTTTTCTAACCGCATATTTCCCTAGGTTGATCCCTCCAAGCTTCCGTGTTTAGCACAGTGGAAACGTGACAACAACATGGAGACAGTACTTCTTGAGCTCAGAAGGTAAGATGCGCTTTGCAAGACTCAGCCGGTTACAGCCACAACCAACTAATCCATTTACGTGTCAGATACATGGCACTACCACAACATAAGAAACTCCCCCAACCACAAGAAGGGTCAACCTTTTAACGAAATTCCGCCCCCCCCTCCGCCACCCACAGGCCTGGAAAGATACTCAATGATACTCAATGATGAACGCATATCTGGTCACCATGATTTTTTATTTCTTTTTGCATTCTATAACTGCATATATAATTTAAGCGCGGTTTTCTTTAGCCAAGTGGGATTTCAACCTAGGAATGAATAGTTAATAACAAAAGCAACTGTTATCAAAAAATATGAGGGGAGGAAGGCGATAAGATAAGATCACACGTGACCACAATAATATGAATGACGTTTGAAACCTTAAAACGAAGTTTTGAAGCTTGCCAAATGCAAGAAGAAGAGAAATAACAAGCCAACCACTCCTCGAAGGGTGGCCAGCGATCACTGTCCAAATGTCCAGATGCCCCGATTCTTACATCCAACACAGTCTGGCGTTCACCGTTTAGCGTGTAAGTTGCTTGCCCGTGGATATTCAGAGTCGGCGTTAACGGATAATATTATCATAGGCCTTTCCCTCTACCATGCCTTGCTCTCACAGTGCTCTAAACCGTGGCTTACAAGCTCCAAGGCATCACATATCCGAGGCATAATACAGGCCAGATTCCGTCTGGACAAACCAATTGAAAGCCCTAGTCGAATTGAAAAGTCCCTGAGAGCAGGCTATGAGGTAGCTTCCCTAGCTCCTTAACTTCTATCTCAGACTGTTACTTACCGTCCCTTTACCACACAAGGCTTTAGAATTGATGAAATCATGTGCTAGTGGAGAACCTAGAAGCATTGAGCGAGTTGATTCCCTCATTGCCGGAACGCAGCCCTTCCTCGAGAAATACAAGAAGAAATGCGCACAACTCGCCCACCGACGCCAGATGATAGAGTTAGAGAATGATAGAAAGAGAGAGAGAAAGCGCCGTTTTAGTGCCAAAGCAGTGTTGGAATCTGTCCTATCACGACCTTATCCCAAAGTGTCCGGTATACGCCATGTTCCTCGATTTGCATGTGCGCGTGGGATACCATTTCTCAGGATCAAGAAGCCTCAACCGAAGAGTCTGGGCATAGCCATAAGAATCAGGCAAGACGCTCGATGGAAGAACATCCTACGCAAGCAAGAACTGGCTGTGGATGCCTTGTTCGCACAAGATGAGGATGCGTGGGATCAGTTCACAGAGAAGAAAGAGAGCGGCACTTGGGATAAGGCTATCCAGGAGAATATCGGCCGCGTGGTGAATACGATTAAGAAAGGGGATGAGAGAGATCTCGAGCTGGCGAGGAAGATGTGGAATGTAGTAGTGGCTGAGAGAAGGCTGGCTGAGAAAGAGGCCAAACAGAGGGAGAAACTAGGTCAGGAAGAAGCCAAGTCGAGCTCTTCTTCAAACACGATACAACTATGATATGCAGACAGGCTTTGCAACTGTGGTATGTTTATACAACACTCCAAAGCAGATTTTGTTTTTTTTTTTTTTTTTTTTTACAATGCGATATTTGTCAACACTCGATGATATATTTAAGATGCCATTGATCTACCCTGCAATGCCATCTTACTTTCTACCAGCCAGCAAGAGGTCCAACTTTGGCGACTGATCGATCCAGGCCTTGGTGTTGGATCTCTCCATGCAACGGTCCCACCAAGCCTTCACCTGAGGTCGAGAAGTAACCAACTCTCCGAACCCACGATCAAACAGCCTAGCCAAGAAAGGAAGATAATAGACATCTGCAAGTGTGTACTCCTCGCCAGCCATGAACTTCTTACCAGAAGATTTGAACTTGGCCTCGACGATATCGAAGTAGTCTTCAAGCTTCTTCTTGTGCTCGGCCAATGCTGCGTTGTCGGTCTCCATTTTGATTATAGGCTTGATGAAGGTCTCCCAGATGACGCCAGAGACCGGGCCCTCAAAGTAAGATGATTCGCAGGAGAGTTCCTGTTCGAAGAGAGCCAGCGAGGCAGCCGTGGCCGTGGCAGGGTTGGGGAGGAGAGGGAGGTTGAGCTTCGTGCAGAGAAAGCGGGCGATGGCGCGGGACTCGTACATGACGATGCCGTCGCTGGTTACGAGGGTTGGGACCTTGCCGAAGGGGTTACGGGCAAGGTATTCGGCAGACTATTAACGCCAGTCAGCCCGTTAAATCTATTTAGAAGTCGAGAGGCAGAGCAGACCTTGTGCTCCTGGGTGCGCATATCGACGTTGATATACTCAAAGTCAGTGAACCCGGCATCAGCCAGGGCGAGCAGAATACGGTCTGGCGCCGTGGCAATCGGGTTGGCGTAGAGAGTAAATTGAGGCATCTTGACAAGTGTACTCTTGGTAGCTGTGTTTGTGGTGGTTGTAGATGTTGGTTGTAAATGTAGATGCCTGCTTGTTCTTGAGGAGCAGGTGTTTTTATATAGATCTACAACTATAAAAACGCCCCCGCGCGGAGGAACCGAAATGATGACATATATTCACGGCCAATCGGGCTATTAATCCCACCGATCTTCGTATAAATAAGTCCAGACGAATTAGACATCCTTAGGGCGTGGGCCGGAGCAGAGTTAAGATGTATGATGCATGTCATATGGAAGCCGTACTATTGAGCATGGCTGGCTGCTTCAAACACCCAGCAAACCAGAGAGCCAGCACCGTCACAAACACAGCGCCGACCAGCTCGACCAGCCGTCGATATCTGTACAAGGCGATGGACAGGCCGACAGCGACCTTGGACTTCCCGCGAGCAAGCATGGCGGCGCGCAGGCCTGGCAGACCGTCGAGAGACTCTGCATTCCACACTTGCTGGTACTTGAACAACTCCTGCTTGACCAACTTCTTCTCGCCCCACTCAGAGATGGTCTCACGGTCCTGGAGATAGGGCTTCACTGCTCCCGTCTCTGCGTCTGTACGGAGAGCAAGGCGAGGGACCCCAAAGCCGCAGGACGTCTGCACCTAGAAGATGTCAGCATGTATATACGTGTCTATAGATGTAGAGTATGTACCTGGAAGATATCCAGCGTAATAACGGCTCTGGCGCCGACGATGTAATTCTCTGCAAGGTTCATCTTGTTCAGCCAGCTCCTAAACGCAGGGTCATTATACTCAACCACCTTTCCGGTGCAGAAGAGCCGGAGGATGCGAGGCGCTGGGCCAAAGGAGCAGAACATGACCGTGATTCGGCCATTCTCACGCACATGGCTGATGGTCTCGTTGCCAGAGCCGGTGGCATCGAGATAGGCCGCTTCGTTGGGCGAGAGGATGGCGAGAGAGGTCGACGGCAGGCCTTTGGGCGAGATGTTGATGTGTTTGCCGCGACTGGGAGCTGAAGCAACGAAGAAGACGGGCTGGTTGAGCATCCATTCCTGGTGGTCGGACGAGACGGACGGATAGAACTGTACCATTTCTGCAGGATGTATTTTTTAAACAAGATCAGATGTATATAACGATATGAAAAATTCGTACACTGAGTGGGGTCTTTAAATAGCTGAGAAGAATGAAGCAATCTTGGTCAAATATATGTTCAATTGGTAGGAAGCAATTAATAATATCAACATTGCTTCCCTGTGGCTGGCGGTGGCTTGTCATACCCTTGATGTAAGACGCAACCCAGAGTACGGAGTACTCTCTGTCTATATAGTCCTCTGCCAGACAACTCCAAAAGTCGAACCGGCTATGCAGTTAATTCAACCTTCTCGAGCTTCTCGGGTATCGAGTCGTCTATATCGTCGTCATAGTCTCCCTTTCCGGCCAGTCCTCTCTCCCACAGCTGTTTCCCCGTCAGCTTCTTTGGCTCCTTGCTCGAGGCCTTCTTCTTCTTCTCTTCTGCTTCCTTTTCTTCCTGCCGTCTCTCCTCCGCCTCCTTCATCTCGGCCATGAATTTCTCCCGCCACTCGAGGAAGGTTTCTCGGGTGACTCGAGTACCCTGGAACTTCCGGTTCTCCTCCTCTTCGGCCTTGGCTGCTTCTATGTCCTTCAAAGCCTGGATGGCCGCCTGGCGCTCTGATATGAGAAGCTCTGCTCCTTCTTTTAAAGAGTCGACTAGCGAGAAAACCATGGCAATTCCCAGGTTCTCTTCGACTGTAGACTGTAGTGACTCCAGTAGCCGGTCTCTGTCTTCCTGGATATCGAGATGTGGGTATTTGGGCGCATTCGGAGGGGCGGATAGCTCCAGTCGAGGTGCTACGTCTGGGTAGTCCTCTGGATAAGTGACCTGCAGGATGAGCGTGGGAGGCTCGATGTCCTCATCATCTTGAGAGGTGACATCCAAACGTATCGAGATGCGATATGAGTTCTCAGAGACGTCTATAGCTGTTGTCAGTATATACACTCCCGCATACTCTCAGGATAGCTCACCTGTCAACTCGTCGGGGAAGATAGATAGCAAGGTCTCTTTCTCTTCCGCCTGCTCTTCACGGCCCATCTTACATATGGGCAGGCCCAAGCCTGGATATAACTATACACACTCTGAATAGTTTTTCCCTCTTATTTGTTTATTCTTGTCAACAAAGTCGAATTATTTCGCTTTCTTTCTTTTCTTTCTTTCTTCGTTATCGAACTTATCAAGATGCAAACAAGCCAAACATGCGGTTACTTTTTTTTTTATATTTTATAAATTTAATATTATTGAAATTCAAAGAAGAAACAAGTCAAGCTCGATTTAAACATAATAATTACAATTCTACAGTTCTAGAGGATCATATACACTGTGTTATTGAATATAAGGACACTCCTCCGAAGGATTGAAGAGCATTGACCTAATGGCCAAAACCAGACCATCGAAGAAACAGTCCAAGAAGAAGTCCAAGTCGGTCCTCCACGGTACAAAAGGCATGTCGACGAGACCGAAAGAGGACCCCCAAACCCTGTTTGAACAGGCGACAGTTCTACTACAGACCGGGCAACCAGACGAAGCATTGCCGCTTGTCGAACGAGCTCTAAACAGTATCTCCTCAGACTCACCGAAATATCTAATTGGATTGAACCTGATAGGAGAGATATACGTTGAGCTGGGTGAAATCGATGCTGCGCGAGAGAAGTTCCTACGAGCCGTTGAACTAGATCCAGAGGGCGAAATAGACGAGACAATTGACGGGGGTGCGGAGAAGTTTCTATGGCTGGCCCAATTGAGCGAAGAAGGAGGAAAGGATAGCGTGCGGTGGTTCGAAAGAGGCGTTGGCGCATTGAAGAGAAATCTACAGTCGCTAGAAGGGAAAGATGATGACATTGCGGAGGAGATACGCGAAGGATTTAAGAAGAGGCTTGCACATGCGCTCTGCGGAGTGGTAGAGATATACATGACAGATCTATCGTGGGTATACATATTCTTGCCTACAGTGGGCGCAATGCTAATTGGATTGCATAGATGGGAAGAAGACGCAGAGAGTAGATGTGAAGCACTCATAACAGAAGCACTACTAATCGCCCCCGACTCCTCGGAGTGTCTACAGACTCTAGCATCGGTCAGGATATCACAGCTTCGGTTCGATGACGCCAAAGCAGCATTATCACGAAGCCTAGAAGTATGGAAAGATGAGCCGCCAGAAAGCACCCTTATACCGGACTTTCCATCCAGAATTAGCCTTTCTCGTCTACTGATGGAAGTCGAGATGGAAAACGAGGCACTCCAGGTACTAGAGAGAATGGTCTTTGAAGACGACCAGAGCATCGAGACATGGTATCTGGGCGGATGGTGTCTTTACCTGATAGGTAAAAAGGACCAGAAACAGGAAGAGACGGACACAGAGGCAAAGGAGCAACAAACTGCTACTTTCCTGACCAGTCGGAAATGGCTGAAGCAGGCCTTGAAGCTCTGTGACATTGTTGGCTACGAGGATGAGAAGCTCAAGGAGCATGCACGCGAGCTTGCCCAGGAGCTTGAACGTGGCCTGGGGATATCTGGAGACGACGAAGCCGGCGAAGACGACGTCTGGGAGGATGAGACGGACTCGGACTCGGACAACGACCAGGACATGGCGGACTCCTAGACCAAAAAGGTGCAGGTAGAAATCCTAACCCCTTTACATAGTCATCCAAAAATAAAAATATAAAGAGAAGAAAAAGAATGTAAGAATCAACAAGCGTCTGAAAACCGCGCTTAACGCCTTTAGTAAGACGCGCGGATAATCCCAAATCTCCGGGTTTATAAGAAGCAGAGCATCACATATTCGCAGTAAGTTGACAGTTAACGACACCATTGAGCCGTGGCTCGTCTTACTCGGTAGATAATGGATGTCATGGCGACTCCGGCAGGCGACGAAGGGGTTGAGAGCGCTCTCGTTGCTGCGGCTGTCGATGCCGACGGCGAGCGCGCAGCCGTTGAGGACGCGCCACATCTACCAGAAGAGAGTGAGGAAGAAGAGTCCGGCGAAGAATGGGAGACTGCTTCTCTCTATGAGGATGCACTGCAGTTTATCAGTGACGAGAATTTGCGCGATCGCGGTGAGCCCCTCCTATCTGTATCTGCAAGCTGTCTTTTACTAACGGGCAACATATAGTCGTTCCCGGAGCATGCTCACTTCAAGAAGCAATGGCGCATCGCAGACGGCTCCGGTCTATCGGACAAGCTGCGTTTATTGCAGAGACACTGGGCCGGGGCACCGTCAGCGCGAAAAAGCTATGTACGGCCTTTGGAATCATGCCTCCGCCTTTCCTTGAAGGCGCTCCAGACAAGGCATACCACCCGCTTCTGTCCCTGGGCATGTCGAGAGAGAGCTCTAAGCGTCTCAAGCTGCCAGAGTACAATACTATCGATGATGTTGTTCAGCTAATGCAGAAAGCTAAGAATATCATCGTCATTACAGGTGCAGGGGTAAGACTATCCACATCCATGAGCATATATCTTCGTTTATACTGACAGAGATGTAGATCTCTACAAGCCTCGGAATCCCCGATTTCCGATCAAAAGACATTGGTCTTTACTCAAAGTTGGAACATCTCGGCTTGAGTGACCCCCAAGAGGTCTTTGATATTGAAGTCTTCCGTGAAGACCCAAGTATCTTCTACTCTATTGCAAAGGACATTTTACCAACTGAGAAGAGATTCTCCCCTACCCATGCTTTCATCCGCCTACTGCAGGATAAGGGCAAACTGCTCACAAACTTTACGCAAAACATTGACAACATAGAAGGAGCCGCTGGGATACTTCCTGAAAAGATGATACAGTGCCACGGCTCGTTCGCTACGGCCTCCTGTATGGATTGTAAACATCAAGTTCCAGGAGAAGAGCTTTTCGATACCATCCGAAGGGGTGAAATCCCCAAGTGCATGCGCTGTCAGGAAAGGTCACAGTCCAGGCCGCGAGGCTTGAAACGTAAACGTAGCTCTAACGGTAATACGAGCCGGTCTCGGTCTCATTCCGCTTTTGACGATGATTCGGACGGCGGATACTCAACTTCCCCTACAGCCGCGGTGATGAAGGTGAGCTCCTACTCTTAATCACCAGGGCCCAGGCAACCTTGACCTACTCATAAGGCTAATTCAATCCAGCCCGATATCACATTTTTCGGAGAAGACCTCCCAGACATATTCAAGAAGCGACTATTAGAACATGATAGAGAACTCGCTGATCTTGTCATTGTCATCGGCACGTCCCTAAAGGTCTCTCCGGTTGCTGAAGTTCCCGGAGTTCTTCCACCCGACGTGCCACAAGTCCACATCTCACGCACTGTTCGTAGCCTTCCCCTACCTGCTCCTTAATACAGAGGATTCAGAATTCTAACGATCTTTTAAACCAGCCTGTCTCTCATATCGAGTTTGACGTTGATATGCTAGGAGACTGTGACGTCGTCGTTTCCGAGCTTTGTCGTCGAGCAGGTTGGGATTTGCAACACGAGATGATTCCCAAGGACCAGCAGATTCAAGTCGAACAGGTGGAAGGGTTCGAGTCCCGGTTTACGTTTACAGTAACCAACACTCAGAACTAGGCCTACCACCTATGCCTTTTCGAACTTGACATCTATTTTCCTTTTTTTTCACGGCGTTGAAGGTGGCTTGGTTTCTTTGGTTTAGGATCAGCCAGGTTATTGATACACACTAGACTGCGTTCTGCACGTTTTACCAGATCTTTTCGCGGGTGTCATCATGTCTAGAGTTTTTTTTTTTCTTTTTCTCATTTTTACATGGAGATATGGGTTTACTGTGCTTTAGGTTGGTGTTTGGGTTCATTACATGCGCTGATAGAGTACATGAATGTTGTATTTATGCAACCCGAATATATCAGAATATCGGAGACATTCTCTAGGTTTGGTTCAATTCCATCTCATCATTAGCAGTGCTGTACATCTATTAACCGTGAGTGCTAAATCCACAAGAGCTATCAATGCTCATCTCAAGATATATAAACATGTCAAAAAATCGTAAAATGGCATATGGAAAATGGTATCATCCCACCAGCGGTTTATCCTTCCCGACTTCGGCCGAAATTGCTGTATTATTATCCTTTTCATCTTCTTCATTTATGCAGTTCACAGCTTCGTCCTCCAGTTTCTTCTTCTCTTTCTTCTTTCTCTTCTCGACTTTCTTAATGGCCTCTCGGGTAAGCTGCTGCCTCAACATTTTCTCAATCACATCCTTCTTCCTTGTCATCCGGTCACCGGCCATAATAACGATTCCAGAAGCAACGTTGCAGGAGATAGATAAGCATAGTATAGTCGTCGTTAGAGCGGCGGGGCGCACACGATAGTCAATTCCCCACGTACATGCACCCAGAGCAATTTGGAAGAGAGAGTGGCAGTCTAGTAATATAACGACAGCAATGAGGAGACGGATAGGAAAGGCGTGATGGGTTGTTGTCTCGTGAGGTTTGTAAAAGGTATGAGATTTGGCGAATTTATTCGAATGATGTGTTAGTTTCTTTTGCTGCTCGGGGGTCAGGACCGAATATTCAGCCCCTTCGCCGCTAGTCAAGACATCCTTAGCTGCCTTTTCGATATCGACCTCCTTGTCTTTTGCTTCTGATCGGATGACATCTTCCACAGGAGCTTCTGGAAGGTCGTTTGGGTTTTTGAGCTTTGGGAGATCTTGTTTCCGGCGAAGTCGCCAGGTTAGACGGTGATAGTAGGCGATATAAATCATGTGGTATGTATCTATAGCCCTGAATGGTGCTAGCCCATCGCCAACGACGGCGAAAAGTGCAACAAGTACGTTGTCAATTACATTGATAACGTATAGCTGGCGGTCACCAACATAGATCCAGCCTTTTACCTCGTCAGTTAGCGTATGGTTCAATGACGGATTGAAGGAATTAATAAGATAGACAACCTACCAATTAAAAACAACACCCATGCGAGACCAAAAAGTGTAATTAATGTTGCGTATAGAGTAACAAGAAATCCAAGTGCTAACCAAGATATAGCCGTCAGTTTCATGTTCCAGTTACGAAACGGTCGGAGAATTTACTCACGCTTCTGGACATACTGCCAAAACCCCTTCATTCCACGTTTGAATTTGGACCTCCGAGAGTGTAGCATATGTCTGACATGGTCATTAATTTCCCACTTATCCGACGGGTCCCAGCCGTCAAGAGTGGTGCCTTCTGGCAAGACGGCAAACCGTGACACACTGAGGTTTGACGTTATTGTCTCCATCCGTTCAACACTTGGTCGCTCCACGCCTGAAGTTGGAGTTTCCTCCTCCTCTTCCGATATCGAAGATACCACAGATTGCGTAGAGTCGCTTCGAGGCCGTGTAAGATTGTAGGTAGGCTGACGGTTTACAAAGCGTCCTAGGTCAGGTACAAACAGCGAATTCTGGACGTTTGTAAGTGTAGTAAGAGTCGATACTTCGGGATCTATTACCGGTCACGATTAGTTTTCCCAAGGAAACCAAGAAAGCGTGAGCCAAGGAAAAAGCCCTACCAACAACATCAAGCAAATTGACGACCCTCGAATCGTATTCTTTTCCATCGTTTATGTTCTCTCCCACGTCCTGGCCAGCTTTCGCAAGGCGTAGTGACGACTTCGTTGGAGTGGTAGCAGACCTCCATCTTCCGCGTCCAGTTCCAATTGTTGCCTGCCTAGTTGGCGCTTCTTCTGCCACCGTTGCCATGGGTGTATACTCGGTAGTGCCATCGTGGCCAGCTCCGAGCACTCCCAGGTTTTGAGGACGTTGGGGCTCCGAACTGCTCCTCCGCCTCGAGGCGATCACATCGTCGTCAGAGCACTTGGCAGGCTCTGGATTATGACTTGTAGTTCGCACTATAGGCTCTCCGATCAACGATGGCCCAGAGTTGCGTATTCGAATGCTGGGCCGGCGGAGGGTTGGCGTGCGGTTTTGCACAGCCAGCAAGCGGGACGAGCTGGGTCCCGCAACCTCCGACTCTGGCGCGTCGGAACCCGACGCACTCTCTATGGGATCCATCTACAGAACAACGAGAAGAAACGACGAAGAAAAACCCTGGGGCGTGCCTGGATAGAACGCTATCCGCTCTGCGGTCCGATATCCAAAGGCTCAAGTATATATAAAAAACGTTGCCACTTCAAGCTTGTTACAAAGATGAGATTAAGCTTTTTGATTAATGAGCTTAATAAAGATGATGACATCATCGCTCCCCTTTTTATAGATATTTACATTCGAGCTGGCGCCGGACCGAACGTCAAGAGATGGAGATTGCAAAGTGTGTATGAAGAGGGTCACTTTGGTATAGCCTGCACTTGCACAGAAGTGTGGTATATCTAGGCCTCTACGGGGACAATACAAATATGAAATGTGATCATTATTAACGATATAAACAGAGCTAATAAGTAGCACAATAGGTTTCATGCCTTGGTGTTTAACAGAGGTCCAGTAATATAGAAGACTTGCAAGGAATATAACGAAGATATAACGAAGGGATCATGGCATGAGGCTATAGATCATCCGCTAGATTTCCCTTCCCAGCCGTTGCCTTGTAGAAAATGCCTTGCCACAAAAATATTCCAGGCTCCGTCCTAATAGCCGTGGTGTCTTCTATATCTTCCTCTCGTTTCCTTTTCCTGTTGACCTCGGAGCCACAAGTGGCCTGAATCATGCACTCTTGCAGCAAAAATGGGATTGTACGTTCGGCATCTTCCGTCTTAATATGGCCATCAACCGCCAGGCGCCGAATATTCAGCGGATTGAACAGTTCCAGGAGCTCATCATCGGATTCGGCAGCCTCAAACTTTTGTAACGTATTTGCCTTTAGGAAATCTTCTGAAAGATCAAGTTCCCGCTCGGGATTATATAAAACATGACTATAAATAGATAGGTCCGTTATCTCCTCCGGTTGGGTTGACTCTGCTACCAACCATGTAAAATCCTGGTTTAGTATGGTGACAACAGGCATAACGTCAGGGCTGGTACGTCTAGCTATATGTGCTTGGTCAACCACTATTCGATATAACTTCTTTGTAAATTGGGAGCTATGGTTAACAATGAACGCATCAAGTTTAGCAGCCTCGGCCTGCAAATACGGATCCTCAGTTTCTGTCGTAACCGTAGTAGATGCCATGGCTTTACCGCAGCCAGAGTTGGTTTCTCCGGTTGCCCCCCATTTATAAAGCGGCTCAACTGTATATTCCTTTAGCTTTGAGTGAGGAACGATGAAGACTGTCCAGCCCTGATCATCAGGATAAGGAAATAGGGGAGAATTTTCGGGTTCCAGCATAGCCTGATGAAATGAATGAACGGTGATATTGGATGTCCCTGGGACGTGAGGATTATTAAAGCATGATCCAACGAAAAAGATGCGTAGTTTAAGAGCAAAATGCTGGATATAATCCTCGTACCAACCTAAAGACGCTGCCGATTGGATGCATACTAAAGTTGGTTTCATAGGCTTCACAACTTTGCCCATGTCTTGAATTCCAATCATGAAAGATGGATATAATAGGTCGTATGTTACAAGTCTCCTATTAATACTCTTCGAGTGGGTGAAGATACGCGCCCGGAGAGTGGGTTGTAAGTGAAGTCGGCAGGACCAGGCTACCCTTTCTTGCTCTAGCATAGTGGCTATCGTTAAAGCAAGGCCCAGAGATCCATTGAGCGGGGTTAATAAGTTGTCAATGTCAAGATCCAGCATGTCGGTCTCCTTCTGTGATAGAATTGGGATACCCGCATAACGGAAGATCCCCTGACTGACTTTTGTTTCGTTTATTGGATTATCCAGTGTACCTAAGTTTCCAGTAATGGCTATAATTCATCAATCTAGTTAGCAAGACGTCATAAAAGCGTAACATAGTGGGATGCATCACAAATGCAAACCCACTCTGGTATTGTTGATCATAGTTGTCTTCCTCCTTCGCCTGCTTCACCGGTTCAAAATAAGTATCAAGCTCTTCTTTCAAGCCAGATAATTTTTCATTGGGAGGCGCTGTATAGGTGTCGAGATAGTGTATGACTTTGGCATTTTTACTACACTGTCTTCTAGGTGTCCACCGCAGATCGTTCATCTTGTTTTCTGTATTGAGATAGTACCACATACGAAGAAGCGCATAGGCCCGGTGAAGATCCTCAAACAATGGTAAGTACTTTAACTGTGCAGGTGAGTACTGGTAGACTTCAGCAAAATGCTGAGGAACACGATTGATGACCTTTACCAGTACGTTGCAGGTTACTAAGGGAGCAACCAAGTCATGGATGCCGCTGCAAACGCGTTCAATGTCTTCTTTTGACGGGATATCTTTTTCATTCACCAGAACGGAGAGCCGTAGATCATACTTACACTCTTCAAGGAAATCGAAGAGTGTAGCACAAGGGACGGTGGCCCCTTCCCAGGCATCCCGTCTCATTGTGTCATATTGCTTGAATATATCACTAACCGAATTGACGATTCTATGTAGTTGGTTAGTAGTACCGCAGTTCTTGAGATAGCCAGCCACAAGCCCCAAGTTCCGGTAGAAATTATTCTTTTTCATTCCATATTCAATAGCTAGAACTCCTGGAGGATTGAACTTTTGAGCGCGTTTGCAGTCTTCCTCTGTTGGCAGATCTGAGGCTTTGGCGGACCGAGGCTCGCGACCCATACTGGCTGCGCTAATCTGAGAATGATACATATCAGCGTTTGCCGGAGTCTCACAATTCTAAGTAGAACTGAGAGATTTGAAGCTGATATATCGCTTTCAGATGAAACAAAGCTGAAAATACAGGCTAGATCGTTTTTACCTGCGTAGTTAGCGACCTATAAGAAGTTCGGATCAGAATGAGCTTTGGTGTAGTTTGTTGCTTGGTTGTTGGTTGTTGATTTGGTGAAGTTGTTAGAGCTTATGTAAGGCTTTTTTATATCAGTTAATATAAAGTTTGGCACTAGCCACTAGCGCGCTTTCCGTGCCAAGATAAACAAAATTTTCATACGTTATTGCTTAGTAAGCGGCTTGTTAAATTCCATTCGCTAAAGAAAAGTTGAAACGTTCAATCTCAACCTGCAAATACTAGGAACACAAACCTAGCAGTAGTAACAGGTGATTCCTACTTTTCAAGATGGTTGATTATCTGATTCGCTTTGCACAGAGCCATGAATCATTTCGCAAAGCAGAAATTGAAGCTCTAGCCAGCTTGGTGGGGGTTAAGATAGAATTTCTAGTTTATCATGATAATGTGTGTCTCTTCCCCCACGTAAATATTATAAAATTATGGCCCGGTTGGTTTCATTGTTTTATTCTAACTAGTATATAGACTCCGTTCTGTGTAGTGACACTTGAGAATGAAGATGCTGCGCGTGCGCTTATGCGACGCAGCATTCTGGCTAAAAATATATATGAGCTTTGGGGGCAAGGAGACACATACGACCAGCTGAGAGCAGATGTACGCCGCCGTACTGAGTCCAGATGGCCCGATTACAAGATGGTATCTTTCAAATTTGGCGTTGATACCTATGCATCAACGAGAAATTCAAAGGAGAGGAACGAGATAATCGACTCGTTTGCATTTTTGGCCTTTGAGGGACCAATAAAGATGATTGATGCTGAGGAGGAGTTCTGCGTCTTTGAAGAATTCTCTCATCAACTTGCTGTTTCTGGAAATCCTAAAACACATACCAAGCCGGTATTGAACCGTGTTTATCTTGGTAGATGGGTTACGGAGGGAGGTCGGGTAGAGATCAACAGATATGACTTGAAGAAACGCTGTTATATTAGCACTACCTCTATGGATGCAGAACTGAGTTTAATATCAGCAAACATGACGCATGCGGCGCCTGGGAAGCTCTTTTATGATCCATTTGTTGGAACTGGCAGTTTTCTTGTTGCTGCTGCTCATTTTGGTGCAATAACTTGTGGCTCGGATATTGATGGGCGGAGCTTCCGCGGCAAAGAGACTGAACCAAAGGCTAGTACTGGAGTCATTGCCAACTTCAAGCAATACGGGCTGGAATCCAAATATCTGGACACATTTACTTCCGACTTGACGAATACCCCTATTCGAAACACACGTATTTTTGATGGAATAATCTGTGACCCACCATATGGAGTGCGAGAAGGGCTCCGGGTCCTTGGACATAAGGATGAAAGTCGAAGGGGGGAACTCATGATGTACCAGGGTGTTCCATCCTATAAGTAAGTTCAGCCCTTCCGCTATCGAGTATTATCGATCTAGGGTCTTACCTTTACGGTTTCAACAGGCGGGAGAATTATATTTTCCCGAAAAGGCCATATGGCTTTGAAGCTATGCTTGATGATATCCTTGATTTTGCTGCCCACACGTTAGTTATCAATGGCAGGCTATCTCTCTGGATGCCTACTGCAAACGAAGATGAGGTTGAACTTGAGATTCCGAGCCACCCGTGCCTCGAGCACATTGATTCCTGTGTGCAGCCATTTAACAAATGTAAACCTGCTCCCCCCTTAAATGTTGAGTGACAGCACGGTTAATATATCTTAGGGTCACGGAGACTACTAGTATACAGGCGGCTGCCTGACAGCGAAGTATCATCTACAGCCCCTAGGGGAAGAAAAGAAGTACCTAGAGGGCTAAAGGCCGACGATTTGAACCCGTTTAGACGAAAGGTTGGTTATAATCCGGTCCATTATGCTTTGATACGGGAACTAATAAAGCTGCAGTATTTCGAATCCTTTCCTGTGGAAGAAAATTCCAACCCATAGAGTCTACCAAGATAGAGAAAATATGAGAATAAAAATCTTCGTATATGTTACATATTACTAGAATCACAACTTAGTTGATCGAGGTATGTGCTCGCAATCCTCTAAATCAACACCTTCCTCCTCTTTAACTCTCTTTACCTCCTTTGCTAACTCGTTTCTCAACAGCGTTGCCAATTCCTCCGCCTCATCATCCATAAGTTCATCTCTCTGTCCGCGCCCGAACATGATCCAGCCTCCCCCCGCCGGGGCACTGGTGCCCAAAGCAGGTCTGGGGATGATATGAAAATGTACATGAGGAACGGTCTGGGATGCACGTATACCTAACCATTGTTAGGCGAGGATATCTTAAGAAATGAAACGTTGGCCTGGAACTAAAAATATAATTGCAAAAGGGAGCAACGAACCATTATTTTGTATAATGTTCCAATTTCCCCGATCGTCCCCTCGTCCGTCTCTCCCTTCACCTAGAACTGTTCGGACAACAACTCGAGAGAGTATAGGTAGCCATTGGCCAAGCTAATAGCCAAGTAATTAGTTACTCCATCATATAGAAACACTCCCGTGTTACTAACCTGCCTGGCTTCATGTACCCCAACATCACCCATATTACGATAGTGTTTCCTAGGAATAACAAGTATATGGCCTCTGGTTAAAGGCATAATGTCCAGGAATGCAAGGACATGCTTTGTAGATAAGATGGGGAATGCCGCAGGTGAGTCTGGCAAGGCATCTTGTCTACATACTTCGTCACTGGTTGGTGGGCTTAAAGGTGAAAATGGAGCTGAGGCAGAGGCGATATCACAGAATGGGCATCCTGATGAGGTCATTCTATATGGGCATATCTATATTGTAGGAATATATTTGGTCTGACTTTGACATCGCATCCTCATGCTTTGGACTTTTGGAGGAAAAGAGTCGAAAGATGCCGAGGTTCAAAGGCGATTAGTCAGCAGCCAATATAACCGAAACGGGACGAAAATCAACAAACAACAAACGCGCCGTGATGGAGTAAATAGTGAATAGTGAGCCGGTCTTTTTACTTCTAGCTCTACGTAGATGGACAGAATGGCTTATAATCCCACATACTTCATTAATAAAAAATGCCTTCACCCCACCGTTTTGTAAATACTAAGCAAAGCCAGCGAAAAGGCTGGAGAGAAACAATGGAAACATAATTCTCCCTCCCTTTCCCTCTTCCTTGCATACCGTCCGTCCCCCCTCGTAAAGAAAATAACTCAAACAGGCTTTAAAAAAATGGTCAACTGGCACTCAGAGAACAAGATATTGGTAGTATCAAAGGTAGGTTGGGCAGTTTCAGGTAACGGTAATGCATGGATGGATGGATGGATGGTCGCGGTAAAGGTAAATGTAGGCAAACAATAAAGAATCCGATCTGGTCCGGTTGCCTTACCCCTGAATTTCCGCAGGAGACAGACCGAGAACGGTGAAGAAGGGGAAGAAAGAAGTCAAAGGCCGAAGCAGAAGAGGGTGGAAGTCAAGGAAGTAGAGCAACAACTCGAGAATGCTTTCCAAATGCACAACGCCACCCATAACGCAATACATCCCAAAAAAAGCAAAGCAAAGCTCGGAAAGTAACGCCAAAACAAAGGTGCTGAATGAGGATGAGAATAAGAAAAGACGGCTTATGTATGTATACACATGCAGAATAGTGCAGTGATAGGTACAATACGTAGTAGCAGCCAGTCGGCAGGGATAAATGGAAATGACTATTAACAGACGTTTTCGTAAAGCGGAAGGTTGTTAAACTAAGAGAAGCGTCTTCTCATTTAACCCAGGATCATGAAGTGACTATGATGCGGTTTTCGACTTGGGCTTGGAGTCTTGTTCGCGCGAGGTACCGTTCTTGGCCTTCAAGTACATTGCATAATATTGCTTTGCCCATTGTCGAGTCATTATAGAGGCTATAAGGTACAGTCAGTATGACGAGTTGGTTCTATCGGATAAAAAGACGACTATACCTTTGAGGAATCTCTTGCTAGCATATTTCTTGAAGAATGCTTCATGAACAGGTGGCCGACAGAGATAATCAATAAGTAATTGGTACACTGGCATAATTTCTTCTTTCGTATAACCAGAGTAATAGGCAATAGTTGCATCCTAAAGATTAACCGTTAGATAAGAGTGCAACCAGAGTGAAACGGGAGTTGAAACAAACTTACCCATGGACCGCGATCGAAGATGACGCGAGCAAGGAAGATGGAGGCGGCAGCAATGTGTGATTGGCGATATACCATAAATCTGTGGTCAACCAAGCTAATTTCCATTAGGTACTTTGCGAGAGTCCTTGTTCGGACGTCGTAGTTGTCTGGTTTGGATATTCTGCGGAGGAAGTTCATTGGGTTTGGGTAGCTGAGGTCATAGTTGAGAGTTGCGAGGATATGTCTCTCAGCATCGAGAATCTCTTTGTCTGAAAAGGAACCGTCGGCAACATGGGTAAAGGTGGCAACGTGTGGGGAGAGGATCTCTTCATATTTGGCCGCGATGAACATGGCAGTAACACCAACAAGCTGGAGTCTGCCAAGGGCAACAACTTCGGCGGAGAGGAACCTGTCAATGATGTTGACTGTGAGGAAAAGAGTCTCGGGGAGCAGGCGGAAGCGAGCGTGGACCTCGATGAGCCAGTCAACCAGAATGCCTCGCATCTTCCATTCTAGTTCGTCTTGGTGGTCCATGTAGTCAGGGTTGGGCATGGTGAGTGGCTCAAGTTCCTTGAGATAGTCAAAGATTTCAGCGACATACTCGGTAGCCATCATTGGGTCGTAGAGGTCTTCGGCATCCAGGTCTAATATGGCATCGGCATCACGCTCTTCTTTGATTTCATCCAAGGCTGACTCCTGAGAATCCACCACATCCACCGTAGCTTCCGCCTTGGCCTCTACTTTGACCTCTACCTTGGCTTCGACTTTAGCTTCAGCTTTTGACTTCTCTTCCGGCTTCTCCTCCAAGGTCTCTTCTGTTTTCAGAGTATCCTTCCCACTATCAAGCTTCTTGCGTGGTGGCTCTTCGCTGACAACACTCTCTGCTCGGACAGGCTTCTGGCTGTGACGTTTTGTTTGCAGTCCACCCATCACCCCAGAACCGCTTCCAGGGCGTTTAGGCTCTGTGGTGGTTTCTCTCTTGTTCGAGTCCTTGACTCCCAACGCTGTTCTTGTCGTGTTTGTGCGGGTAACCTTCTGTACACCTCCTGTCTGAGTCGACGACTTGGAGGTGAGTGTGACTCGAGATGCTGAGGATTTCTTGGGCTGTTTACCATCGCCATTCTCTTGTTTGGACACGTTGCTCACGTCGCCGAGAGCTGCTCGTTTCCGTTGCATGGCGGTAGCGGATGTGTTGACCGTGTTTCTCGTGCCTAGAGCCTTCTTGACCGCGCCAGTTTGGGATTCTGGGACGGCCAGGGCGGCAGCTTTGGCTCTGGTAAGTCGTGTCATTGTTGAAGTTGCATTCTCGTCATTTTCATTAGTAGCAGTGCGCTGTCGTAAGCTTCGTGTCTAGGAGAGGCCGTGAGTGAGGTGGATGCAAGACAAGGGGTAAGATAGGTGAAGGGGAGAGTGACTAACTGGTGGCATGGTGAATGTGATTTAACATGCAATACTGGTGATACTATTATTTGAACAAAAAGGCCAGGCACCAAGTCTCCCAGACGCTGGATATCCGGACTAGATGCTGGATGTGTTCGGCCTCCTCACGGCGTGTTCGGGAGCGGAAACCTGTTTGATAGAACGGTCAGTTTGGCCTTGGTTAGAACGCACTCGCGAATTCACTTCCTAGCCCAGCAGTGAGATGATACGAAGGCGCCAGAAGGGCAAATTGGGCAGCAGATTCCGTGTTGTGGTTAGGAACACCAAGGGAATAAACATGGATGTTGACAATTGGGACGTGGTGGTTGTAGAAGAACCGTGTTAAGCCTTCGCCCCCCAAGGATGAGGAAAAGAGTTCGCGTTTTGTTTTCACTGCCAGCCACACGAAGGAGAGCCACAACAGGATATAGAAGCAGATTGAAGAGGTAGAACTCACTCTATCGAACGTAGACGTCTCACTGGCTGGGGTGTCTGGGGTGTCTGTCCGTGTGTGCGTGTGTGTTGTCTCTGTTAAATGGAGGTCAAGCAGTCGCCCCACGAGAATCGATCGCGTGAAGATATATAACTCGAAGTCGAGGGTAAACAGATCATAAGCCGTGTAAGAGATGAGAAGAGAATAAAATCTATGCCAGTAAACTGGGAAGATAAAAAAACGGCGTGAGGTTTTTCTGTTCTTGTTTTTGTTGTCTTGAAGCGAAGGAAGAAGAAGAAGTTGAAAGTCGAAAAAGTCGCAGTTTTTTTGGTTTTCTTTTCCCGTATTTTTCGTCGCAAGATGTAATATTACCGTTCTCAATACAGACGCCTTACACGCTTTACACGCTGTGCGTCGCTTCTTTCATGCGTTTTCTTGGCCGTGCTGGCGTATCAGCGAAACGATAGTCAGCCAAAACAAAGAGCGTTACCACGGAAACCGTATCTTTCGTCTTGTCATTTTGGTATTTCCGTTACGTTCTCACAACGCGACTTGATATTCACTTATATTTATTTATTTATATTTCTTATTTCTTATATAGTATACGACTATATGATGGATGCGATGTTCTGGTTATGTTTCATCGGTTAATGCCAATTTGTAGGTGTTATGTACATGCGTATGAGATATCTATGAATGGAGATATAGAGGAACCAACACTTTCTCTCCTATTCACAGATATTCTATTAACTGTTCATCCTATTATTCTATCATCCTTTACTGTTCTTTTCTTGTTCTGTGTTGGTCCAAACCAATTTGATATCACGTGACATCAAAATTTGTGACCAAAAAGTTTTCTCATCAAAAAAGCGACGACGAGCTTCGACGGCAAACAAGCTCGACTCGAATCAGCCTGCGCATCCTCACGGCGAAGACAGGAGGCCTACAGCTGCCTTTACCGACAAGTTGCAGGACGATAAAATACAATTGAACGGTTTTCTGGTCTTCATGGCACGATAAGGAGGGTCGTTTGACATCTGACAAAAAAATTTCCACCGGCCTGCAAGAACACACAACTCCCATCATGCTGCAGGCTCGCGTACCACTTGCCGGCCTCCAACGGTCCTGCAAATGCCTTACAACGCTCGCCTACCGGCCGTTTTCCTCTAGCACCCTGAAGAGACAAGAGTCAGCCACAGACGCAACGGTCGAAGAAGACCTCTCCTTGGCTCCGCCTCCGATCCGCGAGAAGGGAGCCATCCAGCTACGGACATATACTCCCCGTACACCTGGTCTCAGACATTTGCGGCGGCCGATAAACGACCATCTGTGGAAAGGAAGGCCGGTCAAGGAGTTGACGTTCCCCAAAAAGGGCCATGGAAAGGGTGGACGAAACTATACCGGACGAGTGACCGTCCGCCATCGAGGAGGTGGTCACAAGCGAAGAATACGTATTGTCGACTTTGAGCGGAACGAGCCTGGCCCTCATGTCGTGGAGAGGATCGAGCACGATCCCGGTCGGACAGCGCACATTGCCCTGCTGAAATCCAAACTTACCAAGAAACGGAGCTATATTCTTGCACCCGAGGGGATGAGGGAGGGAGATGTCGTGCAGAGTTATCGTGCAGGTATCCCAGATGACCTGTGGGAGGCCATGGGCGGCTGTATCGATCCTGGTGTGTTGGCGGCCAAGACCGCACGGCGAGGGAACTGCCTGCCCCTACACATGGTTCCTGTCGGCTCAATGATCTTTAATATTGGTCTACACAAGGGGAAAGGCGGTCAACTCTGCCGTGGTGCTGGAACATACGGTATCCTAATGACGAAGGCCGGAGAGGCACCACCCCCGTGGGATGAAGTCAAGCCCAAGGATGAAGATGCCAAGGTAGAATCGAAAGACGGAGAGGCCAAAAGCGAAGAGGCCAAAGATGCTCAACTTGACGCTGAAGTTGAGGCTGAGATAACGAGCAAGACCGGCGAGAAGACGGTCCTTTCAGAATTAGAGTGGAGGAGGCTGAAGAAGCTGTCTGAGCACGTCTCCGTCCGCCTGCAGAGCGGTGAGGTCCGCCTGATCCACAAGGACTGCCCTGCAACTATCGGCGTCGCCAGCAACGTCAACAAGAAGTACGCTCAGCTCGGTAAGGCTGGTCGAAAGCGCTGGCTGAACATCCGTCCAACCGTTCGCGGTGTTGCCATGAACGCAAAGGACCATCCTCATGGTGGTGGTAGAGGAAAGTCCAAGGGTGGTGTCCATCCTAAGAGTCCATGGGGTCTACCGGTATGTCTACACCTGCATCTTCCATGTTTTTCACACCATAACTAACAGGAATACAGGCCAAATCTGGATACAAGACAAGACTGAAGGCGAACATCAACAGAGACGTTATCACTCCCAGAGTCCGTAACCAAGGAAAACGTCGTAGGGGTTACAACTAACCGCACAGCATCCCTGCTAGCTGTCTACGCAGGCGGCTTTCTTCCATGGCTAAAGAGTTGACGATAAGAGCTCCTTTTGCATCGATGCTTCAAGGAGCGTGTACTATATATTCTTGTACTAAAAGGCAACCATATTACTATATATTATCACCGTATACTCCTGTTACCATCTTTCTTCCCATCGTATTCTATAATTATCATCTTCAGCTTGATTATTAATGCCAACAAATGACGATGACTTGCATCCACAAAAAGTTTGACTAGGAGTAAATCCACATCACAGGCAGCAGCTTTTTTTCGCCGCCTCGAGGAAAAGGCCAGCAGTTAAGTTAAATAGTCAATGCAGAATATCAATCAGATAAACGCCCTTCCAACAACCCTCGATGTCGCCACAAACGTCCGTCTTCCTCCGGCCACAAGCGACTACCGCGTTTATCTGATTATAAGCCTCATCCTTCCCGCCGTTCGCTGACTCCGCGCTTCCCCGCAACTTGCCACCAAGGAGATAGCGACACAGAGACGGAGGAAACAGATAGAGGACAGCAGTATCCCAGACGTTACCATGCCGGGTAACGAGCAGACCGGCGCAGCTGTGGCTGAAAGTGCAGCGCCTGCGAGAGCCCGCGCCGAGTCACCAAATGCACAGGAAGGGAACCCGGGATACATACCTCGACCAAAGCGCATTGCTTGTGTTGTCTGCAGGAAAAGAAAACTTCGATGTGATGGAGCGAAGCCGAGCTGTGGGAATTGTGCGCGGTTGGGCCATGACTGTGCTTATAACGAGGTCAGGAAGAAGAGTGGCCCCAAGAGAGGATATGTCAAGCATCTAGAGGCAAGACTGGGTGTGTACATCGTGATATCAACTCGATTTAACGTGTGCTCTGCTAATATGACCAATTCGTAGCCCAGGTGGAGACGCTGTTGAAGGGGGTTGACTCTATAGAATCCAGGCGACATTCTCCGCCGACGAGAGCGTTCGATAGCCAGAATGCACTGTCCCAGGGGCGAGAGACCATGTTTCCTGGAGTCCCAAAGTCAGTAGAGGCTGACCCGAATCTGTCTCTCGACGGCATAGATATGTTTGGGGATATTGGAGATATTCTACCGCCGCCACCTACCAATGCCGGGTCGAACGGTGCCCCGTCGAGCGAGTTTTCATGGGAAATGATCGGTTTGGGGCTGGAGGAACCACTCCCGAGCCAGGAGGTTATCGATGAGCTGTACGTCTTTCTTCTTTCTACTTGGTAAATTGACTGCATGGCTAATGAATGGCTGTAGAGATGAGATATACTTTCAGAAAATACATCCATCTTCGCCTATGATACATAAACCACGATATTACGCAGCAATGAATCTTGCACCTTCGATGAGGCCGCCGATATGTCTACGGTATATCATGTGGGCTCACGCTGCTGCTACCACTGATAAATATGCCGATATACATAACCATTTCTACATCCGAGCCCGCAAGTACGCCGAACTGGACCAGATGAAAGGACTGGGTGAAAATATGATTTCAGTAGCCCATGCCCAATGCTGGCAGTTAATCGGGTGCTATGAGTTTAAGATGATGTATTTCCCGAGGGCGTGGATGAGCACCGGTGCTGGAATGAGGCTATGTTTGATGATGGGTCTGAACAGGCAAGATGCTAGCGGCCTGGATGTTAAACAATGTCTACCACCGCCCAGGGACTGGACAGAGCGTGAAGAGAGAAGAAGAACGTTTTGGACGGCATTCTGTCAGGATAGATACGCCTCGGCAGGTACTGGCTGGCCCATGAGTGTCGATGAGAGAGATGTTAGTATTACTCTGTTCAACATTTCCGGTTGCCTTATTACTGACTCTGTTACCTCTAGATCTTGACAAACCTTCCTGCATCTGAAGAAGCATTCGTCAACTGTAAAGAACAGTTGACGTCATCCCTAGCAGAGGCAATGTCCGGTCAAGGAACTGGATCTTTATCCTCCTATGCTGCTAACGTACTGCTAGCATGCATGTTTGGCCGTAACCTCCACCATCTTCACCGTGTCACGACCAATGACAGGGACCATGATTTAAACGGTGAATTCTGGAAACGGCATCGTGCTCTCGACAATATCCTACTTCACACCTCGCTTTCCCTCCCTAACCATCTTCGTCTCCCAGAAGGGATTAACAGTCCTGAAATTGTGTTTGGCAACATGTGTATTCACGCCTCGACTATATGTCTTCATCAGGCTGCGATATATAAGGCTGAGAAGCACGATATGCCCGGCCAGATCTCTACAGAGAGTAAACGGCGATGTATAATTGCAGCCGACCAAATCACCAATATCATGAAAATGGTCTCGCATACAGACTTAACAAGGGTAAGCCAGCAATGATGAATCCGCTGAAATTGAACAGTATTGACACCATTCTTCAATAGTTGAATCCCTTCCTTGTATTTTGTTTATATGTTGCCGCTAGGGTTTTTGTGCAGTACCTCAAATCCAGGCCTCAAGATCAAGCCGTTCGATCTTCCCTTCAGTTCTTGCTCTCGGCTATGAACGCCGTCAAAAGAAAGATCCCCCTGGCAGAATCTTTCCTTGTGCAGTTAGACGTTGATCTTGAGGGAAGTGGGCTAGTGACTGATGAAGGGATATCGAAGTTCTCATACGGGAGTCTCCAAAGGAGCCCAGAGGACGATGCGCGGCAAAGCGCCCTCCGTGTATGTATTCCTTCATGCCAGCAGTCTATTCTCGTCCTATTCCCGTAAAATCTCATGGGCTAACATTGGTCTCATATTACAGGCAGTGCGTTATCAGTTTGAAAAGTGTGCTATCGGCATTGTTGATATCGCGCTTTTAGACAAGGACAAAGCCCAGAACTGTTCGTCAAACTTGCCAGAACCAGGTTCATCATCCGACCCTAAAGGCGTACCTAGCCAGCGTCAGTCACAACCGGGCGAGCAACAATTCTCAGCTCCCACTCAGATCTACGGACTGGGTATGCCTGCGACAATACCCGATTTAAGGATGCCTCAGGCACAAGATGACCAATTTAACTTCATGGATTTTGACATGGATGCTTCAGCTGGTGGTAACAGTACCGGAAGCGAACGGCATCTCTCCTACTCCGATAATCCTAGCCCAATTACAAACAAGGCCTCCTCAAACAGTTCGTTCTCCCCAGCCCATCTGGACCATCCCTCTCCTAAGCAAAACCTGCCCAACCAACAACAGCTTCCACAGCATATTCTGTCTTCGCTATCATACACGGCGAGTGAAGCCAGTGGTGGTTTTGGAGCTCCAATGCCAATTAAGTCAAATACTACATCCTTTTCGGCTACATCTTCCGGACCCCAGTTACAGCCCCAAGAGCTTTTTACCTTGCCAGATGGATGGGATTTTATGCAGCAGCCATTCCAACAGGCTGAGTCAGACTTGATACCTCCTGCCCGTTCTCCATCCGCTATAGACCCAGTGATATCCTCGCTCGAAGATATCCCTTGGTCTCAATCTCCCGATGGTTTTAACACCGGTCAATGGACCCAGTAAACCTTTGAAAGAATTTTGAATAACCACTAGTTATATACCACTTTTGGATATCATTCGTCACATACACCCTTCAATTTAATTGAATTTAACCATCCCTGCTCCCCCAAACGGCCCTATTATACTATCAAAAATACTCTCAGCTCCCCCATGCTGCCATTATCCTTCACCTCTGTGTTTAGACTGTTTCCGGTTGCCGCCGTTGCATGTTCACCCGCGTTGAGGTATTTTGGTTGGTTCTAGCTTTAGTCTGCTTAATATTATTCCCCAATGTTCTCAATTTAGGTGTCTTGATGTGGGGATCTGGAAGAGGGAAATCTACGGTTTCATGTCAGAATTTAAGGGAATTCCTGGAAGGCTCTATTTTGGAAGGCTGCGGGCGCGTTTCTCTCCTCTTTATGTACACAATATTATATGTCGGTGGGATAATAATTTTTTTTTTTCGGCAATTGACTTGATTTATACATATTTTTAGACAAATATGCAATTGTTCAAACCGGTCCATTATATCCTAGCAGCTATCTGGAATTGGATTTTGTTATACAATGGTGAGATCTTGGTATCGTAAGACTCTCGCTATATCACTCCGTTATTGAATCTTTAATGCATGCATGGGCAATGGAACGCCATGATGCCAAATTAGAGGATGCAGTATCGATTTCGTTGTTACCCGATGCCTAGCCGTGGCTTAGTTCATTTTTACCCCAGCTACCGTTGTAGATGCCGGTCATATTCCATCCCATTATTCAGAGAGGTCTGGAGAAAGGTCCAGAGTAACACGTACTAGCTGTCATGCTGTGATAGCTAAGTTTTGTGTCTGTGGAAGAGCTGCTTAATGACATCCATTTCATCAACAGCGTTCAAAAGTCACCCGCACCGGCACCAACGATACGCAGTCCGTTATTGCCACTTCCAATACCCTCTGCATAAAGGGAATATGCAAGACAATATCGGGATGGATGCCAGGCTACGGCAGGGACACCGACGTTGGGGTTGCCTGTAGGGATGGTGTAAACGCTATCTCCAGTTTCTGCGTGGAAGATTTCCAAACCAGTGCCTCCACAGTCAACTTCATCACAGGCACTCACGATAAACCGGCCATCCCAACTCCAGCTGATGCCGCGAACGGCTCCGCCGCCACTACTCGAGACAGTGCGTTGGCACACCCAGTTTGTCGTATCCCAGAGGGAAATTAGTGAGTCGCCTCCGCCGATGGCTAGATACCTTGCAGTTGGTGCAAGTGAGACACAAAGACAAGCGGCCGTGTGTGCATTGAGTGTATGGAGAGTGGTGAAAGATGGGTAAGATTGGATTTTGACCGTTCCTTCGCCAGTAGTAAGGAAAAGGTCGGCGTCGAAAGAGTGCGAGAACGCAATTCCATTGGTACGAACAGGTTGTTTATGGTGAGGCAGCACCTTGTAGGTTGATGGTGCCTTTGGAGCGTTGGGAGTAGTGCCGGCAGGGCTGGCAATTGGCTCGACGGATATGGGGACTAATGTGTCATCCTAGATGGAAACACATGTCAGCACTATTGTATGTAACGAGTTAAGAAGAATACTAGGGGTATATTACCATTCTCCCAGCCAGCAGGACAGTTCCATCTGGGGCCCATGCAAGTGAAAATGCCTCCCCTCCGACATCCACACGGCCAACACAGTTCTTTGCGCGCACATCCCAGAAACGAACAGTCCCATCCTTAGAACAGCTGGCTAGTTCAGATTCCTTGACTGGATTAAACGCTACCTGCTCGATGCCGGAAGAATGGCCGCGCAACTCGGTCGAGTATCTCACATCGGGTCGTTCCGGGTTCCAGATGCGCAGTGTTCGATCAACAGATCCGGTTGCGATCAGAGTCCCCGTAGGATTCCATGCCAGAGTACGGATACTAGACAGCAAGCATTAGCATCCCAGTCCATTTATCTATTCAGCATCGTAGGGAAACATCCTTACCTATGCGAGCCTGGACCTCGCGCGCTGGGATCTGGATAGCTCTGAGTCCGTAAACCGCCGAACAAATGAGCAAATCGATCCTTAGAGACAAGATTGGAAGAAGCTGGCGGCATGTTAGGAGCTTCCGAGTGAGCTCTCGCCGCTCTTCAGTAGAAGCGCCTGAGATGGACTTTTGTATGTTTGTGTTTGGCGGTTTTGAAGCTGAAGAATCTCTCGGCTTGGCAGCTTTTCGTAGACGACGTTGAATATTCGACATGGAACAAGACGAACAGCAGCAACAAGAAACATCAACTAAATTCTATGATATTTAACATTAATGATGAAAAGATTCGAAGTTGACTATCTCAAATACCCCCAAACTTAGCTGCAATTGCGCCCGATACCAGTGATATCCAGTGTTTTATAGAAACACCTACGCAAAAAGCTCTCAAGCAACATGTTCGACTTTGAAGACCCGTTGATGGATCAAGAGAAATGCTTTATATCGGTTGGAAAACTACCTGTATTTATCGATCCTACGCAACCACCGCAGAAGAAGGCTCCTTTCTCTGCTATACTCGGCCATGCGTTCAACCACAAGGTGCGGCCTACTTCTACAACATCCATATCCAAGGTCTAACATATTATCAGGTTGAGTTGATTCTTCCTCGAGAAGTCCATGAATCGGCCTGGAGTTCAATTTCAGAGGCTGTCCAGCAGCATCGATATGCGCGGGCAATCTTCCCTCTATCAGCTCTGCTCGAAGGGGAATTTTTCACCAAATATATTAAGATCGGTTCGTGTCTTGCCCAGCAACCTTTTTTTAATATATGAAACTCTAACATGTATACATAGGAAACGTACTTATGATATCCGAAGGGAGGAGAGGCGTAGATAATGTCTACGCACTTAAAGACGGTTAGCAAGACTTTTTTGTTTGACGGTTTGATACTGATATGTGCAACCAGGGATTCTCACACTGGAGCTCGACAAGCCATCTTATGAAAGTGCAGGCCTCATTGGGAAAGCTATTCGATCAGGAGATAGAAAGCACATAAAGTCAAGATACTGTATGTCTCTCTACACAGGTCCAGTTGCCCCTTGCTAACCGATACCTCGTGAAGTGGTGGAGATAAACCTCCGTCCGCCATCCATGCTACACGGTAAAAAAGGGTTTGAACGAGTTGTATGGGCATTCAAGAATGTTCTAAACAGCTCTGTAACATGGTTGTTCAGTGACTTATCTAAATCTTCCAGCCTTACTGATGAAGGTACGGGCCCCTTGTCTTCTCTGTGAGCCCCGATCTGACGAGATGATGCAGACGCACCTATTAGAAAATATCATCCACAAATCATCACTTGCTCACCGGTAGAATCTGTGATGACAAAAGTTCTTACGCCGCCTTTCGGTTCAGAGAGTCTTCTCCCGATAAAAGACAGAGATTCTCTCCGCGAGACTTGCGATGAGTTGCAAGAATGGCTTGCTCTTGCGTCCCTGGGCTCGGAACGGATTCTGGAAAACGACTCTATCGATCCGTACCTAAGCCGTTATGAAGTTCCCCTGAGAAATGAGTGCAAGGCCTCAAATTTAGTGAGGGTCACATGGAGAGGCTTGATGCCATCTAGCTGGGTTATGAATCTGTTTATATCAGTATTGTAAGGTCCCTTTATCCTCATGTCTACCTTAGGGGTCTTTTCTAATTGCTTGACTATAGGCGGAATTGTGGCTCTCAAAGTATGAATGCGAATCATTGGTTTGGTCTTCTGGTCTCTGCAATGGGGAAGGACGCAGTGGATGGGAAGGACGGTTACTCTGTTATAGCATTACCTTTTGCCAGTTCCAGGTTAGAAGAGGAAGAGGGTGATTCTATAGACAAAAAGCCATCTTGTCAACGACGGTTTGTTTGCTGGGAATATGTCGGTGGTAACGTTGCGAGCTTCTAATCTATTCGTTCTATAGTGCATGCATGTATTATAAGCCTTGTTTTCTCTAGAGTGCACTATCAAGAATCGGATCCCAGACATAATGTATATACACGGTAATGCTAAAAATGGATGAGATTCCCAGCAAATATAAGCCCAAGAACGATGCCTAGGGTGAGGATAAAGTCTGTTCCACGAAACCAACAGGCCCCAATATAAATCCCAAGAATACCAGCGTGACTGCAATTAGATAAGAATGAGCTATACGCATCATCCAAGCATATCATTAAGAACATCCATCAGCACTGGCCTTTTTCTTATGATCCTCTCCCCATTAAGTGGCTGTCCTACTTTTTGTGGTTTCTTCATGCCTTGTGTAGGCTTAGGGAGAGTACCCGCTTTATTCTTCAACGGGCTAAGTGGAAGTCGAGCCTGAGGCTGTTTCTTTGTAGGGCTAGGAGATAAGGTATTTGCGAATTTGTCTGCCATTGGACTCTTGTCGCCCATTGCCTGGGTGAAGAGTAAATCGTGCTCTGCAAACACATGCTGGCTCACAGCGTTCGGCGGTAGATCGAACCGCCATTGATGCTCATCCATGAGCTTCGTGAATTTGCCTAGTAGCTCGTTCCCTTCGCTGAGGGTAGCTTTGCTGCCGACGATGAGCATTTTGGTTCTTGCCCGGGTAAATGCGACGTTGACTCGACGCCAGTCGCGGAGTAAATCGCCTACATTTCGGTCTGAGTTGCTGCGGACACAGCTCATGATAATCACTTCTTTATCACGGCCCTGGAAACGGTCTGCGGTGTGCATTTCAAGATTTGGACCGTGATGGCGGAGCTTTTGTTTTAAAAGGGAGAGCTGGCTTCTGTAGAGCGTAACGACGCCAATATCTTGTGCTGCAATACCAACGGCGATAAATGCCTCGACAAGCTGAGCGCAGAGGGTAGCTTCAACCTCATTGATTATGCGGGAACCCTTTGCGGAGTCTAGGGCCTCAGGACGAAGGGAGTCGGTGTTTATGAAGCGGGTTTTTGTACGAGGGTCAACGAGTTCGCGGAGCCAGCATCGGCCGTGACTTGAGCCCAGGCAGCGAGATTTGGCGGTGGAGGAAGGGAAGGAAGTTGGATGGATGCGTTTGAGGCCGTTTATGTTTGGAATGGAAAGTGAACGGGTTGCGATGGCTGGTGTTCCGCATTTGAGATGATTGGAGTATATGAGGGTATTTGAAAGGAGCATGATCTCTTCACACATGCGGTATTGGTGCTCTAGGTTGACTACCGACGATGGGTGCATGTCGCAAAGCAGCTTGAACAAGCTGTGGTCAAGGCCGCCTTCTATAGCTTGTTTGCTTTGAACAAGAGGCGGTAGTTGGTAGTGGTCTCCTACCAAGATGAACGTTTTAGCCATGCGAATCGGTCCCAGGCAAACAGGCAATGTTATCTGCGAGGCTTCATCGACGATACAGTAGTCGAATGTCCGGGTATTGAAGATTCGATGGTTAACTCCTAGACACGTTGTGGCCACTACCTTTGAATTCTCATATACGTCTTCAAGTTCTTCAATTGTATTCTTAGGCGTTGCTGCCAATTCGGCAAACTGCTGGACTTCAGGGTGTATTTTCGACGGTGTCCCGAGACGAAGAATTCTAAACTTATCATCTCGGATTTTGAGCAAGATGTTATCAACGGCCGTGTGGGTGTAGGAGGTCAGCAAGACGCTTTTCCCCTGAGATACCAAGGCACGAATAATCTGAGCTATTGTCGTCGTTTTACCAGTTCCTGGCATACCAAGAACCAATGCATAGTCATTTGCACTTAGCACTTTGCCAATGGCCATTTTCTGGTCCATGTTTAGATTAGGTCCCACCGCCTCTGGGAGGCGAGAAATGGGTGAGCCAGGCTTGAATACCGGAGCGGCGCCCTCGACTATCAATTCACGAAGACGAGCCGATTGAAAGACGTCCCGTGCCATTAGTGAGACTAGATTATTTCGAACTATGGCCAGGCCATTGCTGAATTCGTCCTTGTCCAGTCTGTAGAGCATTGGGTTCTCCGTGCGATGGTCCATGTTCATGGCATTCCTATTCCCTGACGAGATATCCATGATACCCTGGAAGGTCTGATTGCTAACAGCATCGAATCCAGCCTCTTTATTTCGAGCATTATGAAGCCGTCTATCAACCGCCACTGTGATGCGTCTAGGGCTGATTTGCACCACATACCCATTCGCAAGAGCGAAATGGCCCTGTTCATCAGAGACAACGATCGGCTCACCAACATTGATCTGCGACTCTGTGAATGAAAAACCCGAAACAGATCTGGGCTTAACAAACGTATATTGGAACCGATTTATTTTTTGCCCTTCTGAATTTTCAATAGCAGATCCATTCTCAATAATGACGTTGCCGAAACATCGTCCTACACCCTCACGCTCAGCACTAACCATGGTCCATAGCTCACGTCGGAACTTCGACATTTCCTTCTCCTCCAGCGTCAGTAGGTCATCCCATTTCTTGAAAAACCCTTGATGGGGAGCGGTGAGGTGGCCGGATGTTTCTTGGAAAAGCTTGCCTACGCCGCTCGTTTCCTCTGTGCCGTCGTCCACGAGCTTGTGATATAGAAAACACGTCGACTTTGCGTAGCAAGGGCTGCAAAGTCGGGAGTTTTTAAGCATAGGGGGAAGTTCGAACCGTTGACGGAGATAACCAGCGAGTAGATTTCGTTGTTGGATCATCTGCCGGATTTCATTTGGTATGGCACGGACACGAAGAGTCTTTGAGAGTTCCAAGTAGTATAATATTCCAAATGTTACGTTTATATCTATAAATGTGTTAGTGTATACCACAAGGTGCAGTTGGGATAAGGGAATGTAAATTGATATACCGTAACGGTCAGAAAGAAGCAACGAATATAATGCTGTTTGGGCGCGGTGTGAATGATTCGCATTATTCTTCCCCGTCTTAACTTCTAATGGCACGGTGAGCGTTTTTTGCTCTCCTTCTTCCTCCAGGACGATTTGGACAGTGGCATCGATATTGCCCTTCAATCCATACATCGGAGACCACACATGCTCTTCAACCTCGAGCAGTTTGTTGATACAGATCTTGGACATTGCGCCATTTCTATCATCCATCATCGAGCCAGCCTGGGGATATTGTTAAACTAGGAACGATATATTCAATTGTTTGGGAGGAGTGATGACGTACGGTTGGATGAGGATGGACGTATAATTTCGCCCACTCTCTGAGAGCAGGCATCTTAGTCTCGAGGTAGTTGGCAGCATCATTGATACTGACGTTCACTTCAAAGAGGCTTTCTATATACTTTGGTAAGATGGTATCAATGAGCTTCTTCAACCAAGAAAGGCCCCAATTATTAGCCTTCATTGCCTCCTGGAAGATCTCGTGTAGGATATGGCCGTAGACCTGGGGCTTGTTGGCGTCGCTGGTAGCCTTGACCCGGTCCTGGAGCACAGCGCGGCGAGGACAAGTGAAGGAGTCTGCTACCACAGTAGCGGAGATGAGGTGGTCTGGGTCGATGATGATGGCGTGGTTAGAAGAATCATCCACGAGACACTGGCCATTGCGGTTGAATGTGCCTATGAGATGAATGTAGGAGTCTTTGGAGACAGCAGAATCGAACCATGAGTCGCGTAGGGTGATGGCGCGGGTTTTCTTCTTCTTGTCCTCACAGACGACCAGTACCTACAGAAGTTAGCATGATCGAGGAGATTGAATAGATACGAAGAGAGGCGTACTTTCTCCCATTGAGTGCGTCCCTTTGGATTGGTATATGTATTCTCGGCTAAATCAATGACAAGATAGCGCTTAATAGCCTGAGGGGTTTGACTAGGCTTGATAAGGGTAAGCATGCAATCTAGATGTGAAGATGTATTTATTGATACAAGGAGCGACCAACGTTATCACCAGTGTCATCAGTAGAGGAATCAAACGCATCCAGTTCCATTATTCCTTCCAGTTCACCCTCAGATACCATATTTTTCACCCTACCTTTCTGTGGGGTGATAGGCGGTTGGTTCGTTATTGTGGCTGTAGTCGTAGTAGTAGTTGCGGGTGTAGGGATATTTTTGTTATATGAAGCTATAATCTCATCCATACCATCATAGTCGTCATTATCGAAATCATCAGAATCATCACTCATGTTCTTGGCTAGCTGTGAGAACGTATCATAATTGGTATCTGTATCAGGTCGTAAAGTGGTATTTGTATTATTGCGGTTCTGTGTGGAGAAGGCCTCGTTCGTCGAGGCCGCCGCGAGTTCGAAGAATTCCTGGTCCTGGTCGTCGTCGCCGTAGTCCGACGACTCTGGATCCTTGTTCTGTGGCGGGAGTACGTCTAACTGCCCTCTGCGCACGGCAGCAGGCTTGGACGGAGATTCTGTGGTAAACCTCAAGCGTTTAGCTTGCTGTATATCAGGTCCATCAGGCAGTGGTGATGAACTCGGAGGAGCAGTAGCAGCAGTAGTGTTGGTAGTATTTGACTTGAGAAGGGACTCCTGTATCCTATCGACAAGCATGTTGATCCTCGAGTTGCCGAACGGGCCTGGCTCGCCTTCCTCGGAGGTAAGAGGACGCCGAAGCCGCCTATGAGAACCCAGCCAGTCCATCGACCGTTTCCCCCTGGTAGCCGACTTGGGCCAATCAATAGCACAGCTGTTTGCCCTGCGCAGACAGGCCTTCCTTGCACTTCCCGTCAGTCCCGGTGTGCGCGGGGAGGAAGGCATATTACACTCTGCTGGCAGACCATCGGCTTTGCTGACATACCTGGTCCAGAGGTCTGCGGCGTCATCATGTAGAGGCGTAGTCGGCACCACCTTCTCGAGGGTGAACATAGTAGTAAAAGAGCCATCCTTAGTAATATAAGAGGGCGAGCTGGCAGGTGACAGGCTGCGATTGCGCTTCTTCCTGGCAGTGTTTGGTGTCGAGCGTAAAAATGAGCCACCATGGTCCCAGAAGACATGGTCTCCAGGTGTAATCACCTTCTCGGGGGCGTTGTTGAGCGCGTCTTCAGTGTTGCTTATCATGTCTGCGAGTGGTATCTTGTGTACGGGCGTCTCTGGACATGGCATTGGCCGGGTCTCTTGTTTCTTCTCATCTTCGTCCTCTCTCTCTGCTTCTTGAGTCGGGCGTTCTAGTAGCTCCTCCATCTCCATCTCCGTCGCCTTGGGAGCGTATCTGAAGGCATCTAACTTGGCTTTCGAGGTGGAGCAAATAAATGGATCGTGCATCATCGTGTATTATACTAGAATCCTCAATCCTTTCTTCATGTCTTCTTCATCTTTTGTCTTCTTGTTTGTTCTTGTCTTTTCCTCGCTGTTTTTAAGTGTTTTTTTCGTGAAGTCGCGAAACGCGAGAAAAGCGCGGTCACGTGAGTGTAAGTAGAAGAAGAAGAAAAGATGAAAAGAAAAAGAAAAGAAGAAAAAGATGATAAAAAGAAAAGAAGGTGAAGGTGAAGATGATAGACGAGATGATAGACGAGAGCGAGCCTTCGGATGGTGCATACATTGTACGGTGGCCAGCTGAGGACATCGACAGCGTTCTCCTATACATACAACTATAGGGACTCCGTATAGATGTAGATGATCAAGCAACAAGTCTATTGAAACAGCCAAAGTATCCTCTGGATCACCTCTGCTTGCTTATTCTCCTTTCTTTTTCCAGCGTTCGTCAGTTATCAGTTGTAGTTTATATATTCTTCTATATACTCCGTACGTCCGCTCTCTTCCATACAACATCTATACATCAAGTCCGTATAGCAGACTCCATAAGCACCAAGCATGCAGCCCAGATTCCAACCCTCTACAACTTTCTCTATATGCATACCTCTCTCTCCCGTCCACACCTATGCATCTACATCTCTTCTCTATACATCCATACATCTTCTATCCTTCGCTTCATCTCTTCTTTTATCATCTTCAACTTCGACTTCAAAAATGCCGCAAAGGGAAAAAACTTTGCTGCTTAGTCAGCCTCGGTCTGCCCGCCGAACTTTTTTCGGCTTTTTCTTGCTTTTCTTGTGATGCCTCAACTTCAACTTCTTCTTCTCCTCCGAGATTATACAAAAAAGAACACGTTGGACAGTCGGAATCGGTCGATAGGTATACAAGATGTCGCAGGATAAGGCCCCGTTACCGTTTGCCTACCAGTTTGCCGCCGGTGCGGTGGCCGGTGTCTCTGAGGTTGGTTCTCGTGCTCGTGCCATTCTTTCGGTCTGCAGCTGCTAACGGATGGACTGCTAGATTCTCGTCATGTATGCGGTCTTTGCTCGTCCATTGCTGTCTAAAAATATACTGATCAATACCTTGCTAGGTACCCGCTGGACGTCGTGAAGACCAGAGTGTAAGGACTACCGTCAACTCCGGAACCCGGTAGCAATGCTGACCACCGCTCTAGTCAACTTCAGACCGGCGCCGCCAAAGGCGCAGAGGGATACAATGGCATGTTCGACTGCTTCAGCAAGATCGTCAGGAACGAGGGGTCCGTCTTTTTATCCTTCTCATCCGTCCATTGACACACGACGAATTAATAATGAAAGATAGGTTCTCCCGCCTGTACCGCGGCATCAACGCCCCGATTCTGATGGAGGCACCCAAGCGAGCAACCAAGTTCGCCGCAAACGACAGCTGGGGCGCCTTCTACCGCAAGATCTTCGGTATGGAAAAAGCAAACCAGCCCCTCGCTATTCTCACGGGCGCCACAGCCGGAGCCACCGAGTCCTTCGTCGTCGTCCCCTTTGAGCTTGTCAAGATCCGCCTCCAGGACAAAGATTCCGCAGGCAAATACAATGGCATGCTTGACGTTGTTCGCAAGATCGTCAAGCACGAAGGACCTCTGGCCCTGTATAACGGCCTCGAAGCCACGCTCTGGCGCCACATACTCTGGAACGCGGGCTACTTCGGCAGTATCTTCCAGATCAGGGCACAGCTACCTCCTGCTGAAAAGGGGAACCAGAGCCAGCAGATGAGAAATGATATCATTGCCGGTACGGTCGGAGGAACGCTTGGAACCGTGATAAACACGCCCATGGACGTGGTCAAGTCCAGAATCCAGAACAGTCCGAAAATCGCGGGTTCGGTGCCCAAGTATAACTGGGCCTGGCCGGCGTTGGGCACTGTGATGAAGGAGGAAGGTTTCGGAGCGTTGTACAAGGGATTCCTGCCCAAGGTGCTGCGTCTAGGCCCCGGAGGAGGTATCCTGCTCGTCGTCTTTACCGCCGTGACGGATTTCTTCCGTGCCATGAGAAAGGAGTGATGCGTTTTTTATACCTTGTTTACTTTTGGACTACATATACCGGCTCAGCCATAGATGAGATATACGCGAGACGCCAGACGAACATCCTCCAGACCGAGAGAATCCCCTTTTTCGATAAGACCTAGACTCTTTTTTGACCACAGTTACATCTGGCATTTCGAGCATGCGGCCCTGGCATGCATGCCGCTCAGAGCTCTCCGTCCGGTAGACGGACAGACAGCTTCTCGATGATACCACTATTTTCCTATCTTCCCTACCTTTGACTCATATAGACCATTGGCATATTAGAGGAGTAGATGTTTTCTTTACCTTGGGCTGTTCGTGTACAAGTAAATGAGTAGGGTTCATGTCGTTATTAGGGGAAGATATTAGCTACATAAATACAAGAACATGGTCAAGAGACGAAAAATCGGAGCAACTGTACTATTCAATCAAATAAACACAGGCAAAGGGGGTAAATGGCAGACATATGTAAGTGGCATGGCAGCATGACACGGATCAAAAGGGGGGGAAAGGACAACAGAAGGAAAAGGGGGTATGAAGGTATATGGAAAAGGTCATCAATCAATCAGTCAAATCAGCGTCCCACCATGAGAGATAGAGAGTAAAAGGAAGTCAAGGAAGCACGCAGGGTATGACACCAAACCGCCTGAACGAGAGCAAAGACAAGAGAAGTAAAAGAAGTTTCAAGACGAGAAAGCCTCCTATATACCCTGTTGTATATGTGAAGAGAAGGAAGGACAAGGAGCCGGGGCCCGAGAACGAGATGGATTCGTGATGAGTTTAAAGACAGACAGATGGACGTTGCGTTGTGGGATATCAATCGTGACTTCATGGAATATGGAGATAGATCAAAAAGAACTTGGTGCCGGGGGGTTGATGGTTATCAGGAGCGTGATGCCATGCTATGCCATGCCATGAGTGCAGAACAGAACATGAGGCTAACGAAAAAAGGCAGAGAAAGACGAGAGAAGCCCGAAATATAACAGGATGAAGAGGCAAGTGCTGTGTGTAGTTTAAAGAAAAAGGGGAGCAGGAAGAAGTCAGCTTCTTCACCCCGAACCTCTGAGTCGCCAACCTAACTAACTAACTGACCGAATCGTCTCTCTCCGTGCTGTAGAGACGAGAAGTAACGCCGCCGACCGTATATGCAAACGCGGACCTAACCCTGGAGACGCGGAGGGAAGAAATAAGAACGAGAATGGGAAGACCAAAAGATGGAAAGATAGAAGGGAAAAAAAAGAGAAGAGGCTTCATATTTCCATTGCATATTCGTCTTCTTCCTTGACGCTTAGGCCGATGTGTCCCGAGCTATTCCAGAACTGGGATCCGTTGAAGCCGGGACTGTTGCCTGTTCCGGTTCCGGATGCTTGGCTCTGAGACTGGGAATGGGAATGGGACTGAGACTGAGAGTGCTCCTGTGAAGGGCTGCCCTGCTGGGTGAGAGGTTCGCCGGAGATGGTGGTATGTTTCGGGACACGGAGGCCGCTTCCGACGCCGCGCGAGTAGGAGAAGTTGATACCGTCATTGGCCTCCATGGCATCAAAGACCTCTGTTCTCATTCGACGGTCTTCCTCGGTCTGTTCAAAGGGCCACTGTCCGCCTATGGAGGCGATGTATTCTGCCAGCTGGTCTTCTTGCTCCAGTTTCCGGTGTAGAGCCCACATGAGGTCTCGGGTCCAGCCGACGGCACCGTTGAGGATGTCGCCTTTATTGGGGCCTTTCTCCTTCTCTTCGATGGGCAGGCCCATGGTGATGTTTCCCGCGGTGGCGCGCCGGGCGGAGGGACCGGCGAGCAGGGAGGTTGCAGGGTTGTGGTTCGGGGGAGAGGAGGCGTTGGCACCGGTGGTGGAGGAGAGGGCGGAGTTGTTGACGAGCTGCTTGCGTACCTTTTCGTCCTCTAGACGGTGCTGAGGCACGAGGTGGGAGAGGTCCTGGATCCGTTCGTTGATGTTGTCCCGTCGCCGGCGCTCGACCATGTTATGTGACGCGCGGCGACGGCGGCGTTTGGCTTCCTGGGACTCGAGGGACTGGGAGGAGGACGAGTGGTGGTGGCCGTGTAGGCCGTCGACCTTGGCCGGCAGGGAGGCGTGCTTGGCCGACTTGAGCATCTCATGGATGTTGGCGTGGTGGGAGGCGTGGTGGCCGCCTGGCGAGGAGATGGGGGACTCCATGAGCGACTGGGCGCTGCCTGGGGTGCCGTTCCACTGCCCGGACATGCTCTTCTGGTGTTGAGACTGTAGGCTGACGGCCCGGATGGGCTGGGAAGAGTAGCTCCCGGAGTCTGGAGTGTTGATGTTGAGGCCCCCGATCCCGATGCCCGGCGTCTTGGGGGTGACGGGGCTCCTAGCGTCTCCGTGGAAGGAATTGCGGGCAGCCTTGCCGGCCACAGAGTAGTTCTGGTCAAAGTGGACGTTCATGGCGTTCATGTGCGGCGAAGTAGCCTGTGGCGTATGCTGAACCTGGCGGAACTGGTCGTAGTTGAAGGAGGAGCGTAGGAAGGGACTCTGTATCGGGGCACCGTCGGGGGTGCTGGAGTAGATGTGCGACATCTGGCCCTGGTGGCTCATGGAGATGGCCGTAGGCTGACGCTGGTCCAGGCCATCGTCGCGGGAGAGGTTCTGCCCGTTGATCTCAAGGTCGAGCAGCTCGTCCGTGTCGATTCCGGCGTTGCCCAGGGTGAAGCTGGACGACAGGTTCTGCGAGCCGAACGGGTGGTGGTGCGAGACAAACCCGTTCTGCTGCATGGTGAGTTCCGACGGGTCGATTCCCTCGCTTCCGCCAGCTCCGGTTCCTGTGCCTGAGCCGCCAAACTGGTTTCCATAGGACGGAGTCGGGATCCCATACGCTGAGGGCGACATCATGAACTGATGGGGGTTGTTGGGTTCGTCTGGTTCACTCTTGATCATCGTGGCAGAGATATCTCCCATTCCTGGTTTCACTCTGCAGTTCGGGCTCTTCCTCTTCTTCTTCTCTTCGCTTCTTCTATCTTTCTGTATCTCCCTTGTTTCTCTTATTCCTCTTGATCAAGGGGCGAGCCGACTGTGGCATGAGATCTATCGGCGGTCAGCATCGTCACCACATCAGCGCAAGGCCTCTTACTGTACTTCTCTTCTATCTTTCTTCTCTATACCTTTATGGACCTCCTCTCCCTTATGGACTGCTTCTCTTTTGTGGGCTTCTTCTCTCTTCCGTCTCTTCTCTATCGTCCGTCCTCGTCCTCGTCGTCGTCTCGGTGTGAAGTTGAAAAAAGAGGAGAAGCTAAGCAAAGGCGGTGGAGTTGAAAAGGTTTAAATATTCTCAACAGCGAAAAAAAAAAAACACAACCAAAAAATAAAAGAGTCGACGAGGAAGAAGAAAACAACCTGGAATGGCGCTTTATCTATCCTGATATCTGCCTTTCCCGGTTGATCTGGTTGAATGCTAATATCTCTCCAGGCTTTTTTCTTTTCTTCGCTTGAGGTGGTTGGTGTCACACAGAAGACAGAGCCTTGAATCCGCCGGAGACGAGAGAGGCGAGCAAGATGATACGACGACGCCCAACGACGCAGGATATGCGGATTGGCCTGCTTAGCGAAACGGAACTAGACGCGGTAGGGTGAAAAGAGTCAAGTCCAAGTCCAGAGGATCGAAAAGTCGGGAGTGACCGAATAATTTCAAGGCAGGACGGATCGCAATCCAATGCTGCACCTGTTACTTGTTGCCGGCAAAAAAGGAATATACAGGGTCGAGAAGCAGAGACGGGACAAATACAGACAAGCATAGGGTAGAGAGAGAGGAGGAGAGAGAGGAGAGAGGAGAGAGGCCAGAGGGCAGGCTTTATGGACGGCCAGCTGCAGCTCTCATTCGTGATGGTTGGTGATGCAGAACTGCGGGGGGGGTTGAAATTTCTCTCCTATCGAAGGGTGGGTGGATGGACGAAGTCATGCAGGCAGGCGATCTCTCTCTCCCTCTCCTCCTGCTTTGGCTAAGTCGATAA
>NW_003299164.1:215528-342902 GCF_000151145.1 Microsporum canis CBS 113480 | reverse complement strand
CTTCCTCGCCTCCTGGACCGTTCTCATGGGTCCAATACCATACGCTAAGCATCTTACTTCTGGCGCCCGGCTGCCCTTCACGGCCGCCTACTTCACCTCCATCGCTCTGACTCTCTATTTCGCCGTTGGTGTGAGTATAAAAAAAATATCCATACATCCCTGTTCCCTGTCCTTGCTCTATTTCTCCTTTCTTTGCTCTATCCGCCTTTCCGCAGCCTTGAACACGCCCACGCACACCCTCCTTCACCAACATCATCTTTCCCTTCCTCCCCCCCTTGCCCTCCCCCCCTGAGCTATATCACCACCATCTTCGAGCTACCCTGCAGACAAATATGACATCATTCTTTACACCTGTGTTTTATGACTCTTTATCCCTCTGCACACCCTTTATTCCACCAGCCATCGCGCCCGGGATTCGTTTCACATATTTGTTTTATTCTCTACGTCCGGGTATAACGGATAACGTCACTGACCTGGTCCTTGTCTATAGCTGCATTCAACTATTCTAACCCTCATATCATCTGTCTGCCAGCTCGTGGCTCTCATCTGGTATCTCATCAGTTACTTTCCCATGGGAAGTACAGGGTTGAGAATGGTTGCTCGTGTCGGCACAGGTAGAGTAGCAGCCTGGATGAACGATTAACCTGTTTCTATTCCCCCCCCTTCTTCTCGTTACTGTTTACATATACCCCTTTTAAGTCAACATTGATGTAGTTATGTCTGTAGTAATATAGCGTGCTGGCCACTTTGGAATCATGATAATAATTGTACCTTACTTCCACACCAAGCTTCATGTACCTTAACTTTTTGAGCAGCGAGTTCAGGTCCACCTAACAAATACATCGATCTACCTACGCATAACAACCCCCACGACACCCTCCACAACCTTTACAGAAGGAATCCTCGCCTCCCAAATCCCACTCTGTTCGCCCGCACCCATTTCCAACCATCGCTTCAACAGGTCGTTGCTCTCCTTCGGCTTGACACTCGCATTCGCCGTTCCGATCGTAATATGCGCAATCTCATTCGCACAAGGCCACGTTGGTAATAACTCTCCTTCTTCAGCCTCCCCTAGCGTCGCCGACGCCGCCGCCACCCCCGTGGCCGTCGGGCCAGGCAAAATACGTGCAACAATAGCCATGATGCGCTTATCCCATACGAGAGTTTCGAGGCGGACGGATGCTGTTCCTAGTCTTGGCGTGGGTGTTCCTGTAACGGTGGCTGAGACCACGCCCGAGCCTCCTCCGCCTGAGTTTGAGCCTGTGCTCGAGGGCGCGGATGACGACGCTGCCTGGTTAGCGATGGCTTGTTTGTACAGGTCTGTGTATGTGCGCCATGTGTCAGGCTGGTCGGCGCTGGAGGCGCGGTGGATGAGAGTTACGTGGAACGAGGGCTGGATGCGGCGGGAGTTGGTGAGCAGGCGGTAGAGATGAGAGTAGTCCGATGATGGGGACGCGTCGAAGATGGAAGCGAGGGTTGATTTGATTGGGGCAGAGGGAACGGAGATGTTGAAGTATTCTATCTTTTTGACCAGTTGGTCTGGCGTCTGTAGCTTCTGATGTTGATTCTGGTGCTGCGGAGGCTGCTGTTGTCCTTTGGATTTGCCTTGGAAGCTAAGATCGTGTTTGATGTCGACGGTATAGCCCTCCATCGCTTCTTTGATAGCTGCATCGAGCTCCGAGGCGTCTGGCTTCTCCCTCTTCATCAGCTTGGGATAATTGGCGTAAAAGTAGTCTACGATGGTCTCTAGATTCTCTCTCGAAGACGCTGCGACGTCTAGATCGATCACTCCTTCAAATTGGCTGTCTGGCTCACGGCCGGTGTCAACAGCTTCAAATCGACGCAGGAATCCTTCCATTATCTGTAGGATCTCGCTTTCGCTCTTGCTGCCTGCTCGGATGGTCTGGTGGTTATCTCCCCGGTCCAGCACTCGCTGCTGCGTTACCCGTCGGATATCGTCCAGCATCGACTTCTTCGGCTCGTGAACCCAGTGAAGGGCAATGAAGTGGGCGTCCGGAACGAGGGCCTGCATATCGGTGAAAAGCTGCTCCCTCTCGCGCTTCTGGTGGTTGTTGCGGTCTGCTATAACGCAGCTGTGACTGTTCAGCTCACCGATTAGTCCCTGGACGAACCGCTTAGGTCTGTTTCCTTTGCCCTCAACGTTGTCGTTTTGGAAATGACCCCATCCGAACAGTTTGACGAGAGCGACAGCCACAGTCGTCTTGCCACATCCGATTGAAGCGATAGGCACCAGGACGAAGTCCTTGTCCTGAGGGACACAAAGCTCCTCTCCCTCAGCTGCTTCCATAGCTATAATCTCAGAGCCCTTGAGGCCCCGTTCTTTTAAGAAACCGTCGCGCATGGCGATGATACCATGATTTTGGTTGTATCGTTTGCCCAACTTGGGGTCCTTTGCGAGCTGTTTTCTAGCATATTTTAGATACTCCTCTGATATCTTGACGTGTTTCCTGAACGTAGGGACTTTCCCAGAGATCAGCTTCTTGGTCGCCTCCCGCCATTGGCGGTACATCAGATACGGCTCCTCGAACTTGTACTTGAAGAACCAGTCCTGGTAGGGCAGCGCGTTGGACTCTCGCATCTGACACCGGATCACAAACCCTTCAGTGTCTCTCCCGTCCCAGGAACCTGTCTCTGCACAGCCTTCGAGGAACTCCCTGACAGAGGTGATATCATCTTTTACGAGGAACTGTGCCTTTTTGAACCCCCATGTGTCCGCAAAGCGATGCACATCAGAGCTCCTGACGGTTGCAAACTCAGGCAGGTTGTAGTTTATGCCGTGCAAGTATATTCCAGACTCTTCTTCCGAATAAGCAAGGACATGCTCCTCGAAGCTGTCATCACACAGCTCACCCACAGCCGTAGCATTCATACTCCGTAGCTCCGTGGCGAGATCCCGCTCCGTCTTGCCAACAGACTCGACATGTCTCTTGACCCAGGCACGACCAACCTCTGCATGGCTCATCTCCATATCCTGACGCGAGCCGGTGGAATGCTTACTACAGACCAGCAGTGTACCGTCCTCCAGGCCAGAGATGAAGATGATGCATCCATTCTCCTTAACGCTCAACTCATACGGCCCACGGGTATTATCTTCGATATTTCTCCATCTGGTAGAGTTGACTTCCTCGATATTGAAGAACTTGTCGTATCCTCTGACTGCAATCTCTGGCTTTCCAGCTCTGTTGACGGTCGTGAACAGGCCTCGCGCGTAGGTGGGCAGTCCGCCCTTCTTGTAGTCCCAGTCCTGGAACCGCCACGAGTCGACAGTGATATCTGACCCGGTGACAGAGAAGGTCGACTTCTTGCAGCTGAACGCTCGCTTGACCTGTTTCTTCTGTGCGGCCTCCAGTCTCTGAACGAGCTGGAGGACCTGATGGGCGTCTTGTTGCGCCATGAGGGTGAACGGCGAGCTGGAAAACGAACGACGGACGCAGTAGAGGCCAATAGACAGTACGGCAGAGCTGTATCTACTCTTCCTTTGCCATATAGACCTGCTTGAGCCCAGGATGGACATTAAATATATTTATGTTCGCTCACCAGCTTTGGTGAATTTAAATATTTACTTGAGTCACAGAAAGCGTTTTGTAGTCGACTTGGAGCATCGCAGTGATTGGTCAGTTTCTTTTTTGCAAATAACATACAAAATGACTGACATCTAAAAACATTTGATAGACAGTCTACGGAGTATATATAAGAATGATTCCTCTTTATCTTATTATCACTTATTCCCGCCTCTTTGTACTATTATACCAAGGGCCTATCTATAGATATTTTCCCTGGAAGCTACTGGGAAGACTGCAGGCATTAATCTCGTTGATATGGAGGGCGCTAGGTTCAATATAGGGCATTAGGCACTAGGCAACCTGGAGTAAACGGGCATACTGGACTTGGTCCAAGGTCGCTGCTAGTGCCAGAATCGAGAAAAGCGTTAACCGGTACTTGTTTATAGCTGGGTCCACCGGTCCTCGTTGACCATTGCAATACCGCATTCTATTTGCTGCTGCATCGTTGGAAAATGACCACCGGCAGGCAGATCCACGTTGTGATATTTTTTTTGGCCAAGGGTAAATTTCTTGAGATCAGTGTAAGTTAATATTGACTAGTAATATCAGATGGGTTGAATTAATCCTCAGCTTGAAGACACCATTTGTCTAGGGTCATTCTGGTATGGAAGTACTTACATGGAGTGAGGAAGAGGCCACAGTAGATTGCGGTCAAACAGTTACATTGCACCTTGATCGCGGGTTGCATTTCACCAATAGCGTGGTCGGTTCTCGCTGATAACATTTCTCCAGTCCTCGCCATATTCACTCTTCCAGATCTCTGCAATTTCTCGGGAAACTTCGTCGCTGATATCTTTCCATGGTCCACCGCTATCCAAGTAGGTAGAGGGAACAATATCTAGAGAGTGTCCTGCCCAAACTCCCCGGTGGATCCCCTCCCAACCCATTGACGTGAAGTCGTCGGTAGACCAACAGACTCTAGAAAGAATAACTTCGCCAAAGCCTAGTACGTTAATTAGGGGACCTTTAATATGCTTTTTCTGTAATGCAACTGCTGTAGGGAGAACGAATTCACGCGTTGTCAAATTCCTGAGAACCCATTCCTGACTCTCGGGGTAGAAATCAGAAAGAGTCGGATGTGATACCCCTAACATATCATCCGGACAAGGGTCCTTATGAATATATTCAAGACAGATGTGTAGCAACTTGGAGGGAAAACTCCCACCGTCGCTCCTATAGACACGGTACCGATTAAAGGCTACACCATAAAGATTGATAGGCTTGTTGGCGTATTCGTCTGGCAGGCCGTCTTCCAATTCATCCACGTCCAGCCCTTCTTGCAGATCACGAACATCCTTAGAAGATAGTAGCCCCTGGGGATAAATGACATTTCCACCACGGTCGGTTCCATCGCCGACGCAAACAACTGGTGTCCCAGCCAAACGGCCCAGGTAGCTTGCAAAATACTGCTTGATTTTAAACCTTGCTATGTCCCAGAATTGCTGGCAGGTGATCCCCAGAATAAAGACTCCTTTAATGTCCAAAGAGTCAAAGATAAGATGGTGTATCTCATTTGGCAGCCGTAGGAGCGGAGGCCGAGCAGCATGAGAAGCAGAAGAACTGTCTAACCGCCGTCGCTTTTTTCGTGGAATAACTTTCCCTCGGATAACGAGGGGCTCATCCGTGTCTTCTACATGGACAACAGGCCTGGCAAAGAAGGGAACGAGTTGGAAGGCAGTACCGTCAAAGAGGACTTCACCAAGCTTGCCACGCCACCCAAGTCGGCGGCGGCGATGAGGCGCTATAAGGCAAAAGCTTTGGCCCATTGTGATGATGACCAGAAGAAGGATTGAGCCTGAGTTGGACCCGAGCTGAGCATGAAAGATGTTGCAAGTTGAAAGATGTTGCAAGTTAGAAGAAGAGAACAACTAAGCGCGACGTGGAGCGTGCACTACAAGGAGCCGCGCGTTTGCCTAATGCGGAAATTACAGACGCAAGCGCGCGACAAAAGGACTCATGGATAGGCAAGATATAGAAAAAGGCGACATTATCGGCGGTGGTTGAACGTGAATGGGAGCTATTTGTATTACTCTATGGAGCAGAGTCGGGAAGAAAAGAAATATTCATCGTAACCGCTAGTTATGGGTCGGGCTCTGGACTGATAGTTAATAGAATCTCCCTAAGGGTACGGGAACTACAAGCTACTAGTCAATAATGTTCTTCTGCTATACGTATCTTCGACTCTTTGAACTTTATAGTAAATTTAACAAGTTGTTTATAATCATTGGTAAAAAGTACTTATACATGGGGAGCTAGATGGGCACTTTAAACTATTCTTGGTGGGCCGAAATCACAGAACGTCTTCCTCACGCTACAAGAGCTTGACCAACTGCCTAGACGCCGCAAAGGATCTAGTAAAACACCACAAGGAGATCACCGACGGAGCCTTACCATGGCGAATCCTTATGTCCTCGCATCGGACAACTCGCCCGCGCTGCTACCCCTCCTGCGCGCAAACCCTGCGCTCGCCTCTGAGCAGGACGAGCATGGCTACTCTCTGCTCCACGCCGCCGCATCTTACAGCCATCTCGACCTCCTGCGCACCCTGATCGATGAGTTCAAGGTAGATGTTAACCTGACGGACGAAGACGGCGAGACTTGCCTGTTTGTTGTGGAGTCTGTGGAGGTAGCCCGCTATCTGGTCGAGGAGTGCGGCATAGACAAGACGAAGAAGAACGACGAGGGTTTCACGGCCGCAGAATCCATTACAAATGACGGTTCGTTCCCGCTTGTTGCTGCGTATCTGAACGATATCATCAGTGCAGACGTGAAGCTGGACGGGACAGGGAATGCGCTGCCATCGAACGTGAAGGTGTCATTTGGTACAACCGAGCAAGGCGATGTTAACCAGGAAGTGCCTATCGATTCTGCGTTCAGGCAGAGGATAGAGGAACTAGCTGCAAGGGGGGATTTTCATAGCGAAGAGGGTCAGCAGGAGTTACGCGGTCTTGTTACAGATGCGCTTCGAGGGTCAAATACGGAGTCACAGCGAGATACCAAGCGGCGGTTAGGCTGAGTCCTTCACCGTCCATTGAACGATTGAAACGACAGAACCTGTTCTTATGACCTGGAGGTGTACTACACGCCGTTGGTACACATTGATATAGAATAAAAAAAAAATGCGATCACATACCAACATTCCAATCCTCATTCAATACGTGTTACCAATGGATTGTTTATTTATTTATTTTTTCTTTTACTGCCAACTCAGCAACTGTGACGACTGACTACAGACACTGCAGAGACTTTCAAAGCAAAGGAAACCTTTTTCAAAAACCGGTTGATAACGACTGTAACGAAGCTACATCGCATCTGCAGTCCGGATAGCAATACTTCTGAGACTGCCATACCTACGGATGTCATGTGTCTCGTTTTACAATCATGGGCTACAGCCACAGCACCACCACCGCCGCCATCTGGAAATTCACAGGTTAGCTGTTGAACCAGCCGCTGCCGAGATGGAGGACCAACACTCGATCTTAATATACATGAACTGGTCCTTGAAATGAGTTACCATCGGCCGTCCAGAAGCCCTGTGCTTCATTCTGCACCCTAAAAGCCTATACGTACGGAGTACCGTATAGGAGCATTGGTGCCCAACACGGTGTTTGGGTTGCCCCCAATATCTCAAGGGTAGCCAATGGCTACAGGGTAGATCGTCTGCATGAAAAGTAGTTCCATGTGAGCATGTCCCTGCAAGCTTCTATGAAGCAGATAGAGACCACTATTGGATCGCCTACCATGTAAACAAATATTCGACAGCCAATGGGTGAAGCCTCAGGGGTTTCCCGGAACTGCCTATTCGGGCCTAGGCAGAGTCGTACATGGTATATATACAGCCTGCAGCTCTGCAGCACAGCATGAGATTCGAACATTCGCTAAATTGCCCCTTGAGGAACACACTCACTCACTCTCCCTCTCCCTCTCACAATTCCCACACAGTCCCATACAGGTTTTCCAACACTCATCATCATCGTCGAACAGATCGATGAGGATGTTCCTCCTTGACACCAATGCTACTCTCTCTTGCTCTTGACATGGTTATCGCTCCGCTAATGGGCGGGTCCCGCATGGGGCGTGAAAATTTCCCCCGCGAAGGACTAAAGAAGCGGCCAGCCCTTTATTAAGAATAGATATAGAGACACCATATATGGGCCGGGACGGCCCGCAATAGCCTATCCTTTTACTCCGTGGAAGATCCACCGGGCGCAGGGAAGGATACAGATATTTACTCTTCGATATATTATGTTTTACAAGAGACAAGCACCATATCACCCACAGAAAATGGCGGTTTCCATATGTCCACTGATGAAGGAAGGGCGACATTTCTAGGACCAAATACTACTGGATGCGGACGGTGTATAGAAATTCATCAACGCTGATGAGATAGGAAAGCCAACGGCCAATGAGATCGAGGACGAATTCTTCGGCCGTTTCAAAGAGTTCCGAACGATAAGGAGAATGTCCTGGTCGAGTACCAGGAGTCAATTCTCACCACGCTAACATCCGAGAAATGAACGACGACCAAGGAACGAAACACCTCATTGATTTCAGGTACTGACCGAGCTCGTACGGTTCCGAACAAGAAGAGAGAGAGATGCATGCCACCCGGTCGATGTGTTCAAGGAAGAACCCCGACCAAATGACAACGTCAACACCTAATGGAAACGGTAGTTCAACCAATATCTTCAATGCCAACATCTTACCACTTTCGAAACGTCCCGAACGACCCTCGTTCCCGGCTTTCCAGCGGCAATCGACATGATGACCATAACCAAGGATTGAAAGCGTGGAAGCCCTAATGGCCGGGGCTTGAACCATACTGAATCGCCACAAATATAGCGTTGCTGCAGCTAGATAGAGATAACCAAGGAATAATTGCATCAGCAAAGATACCCCTTGGTGCTAGTGCGGCTCTCTTGTTCGGAGCACATTGATATCCGTTTTTCAGCCATCCGCGAAACCTAGCGAACAACGTCATGAACCTGGACTACATACGAACCTCATTAGATGCATTGGATACATTGGACGCCCGTCAGTAATATGGGAATGCGACATCTTTCCAAGTGTGATACAAGGATAAGGCCAACCAGACGAAAGGCTCATGGAGGAAGGATACGTAAGGACTGGGTCGGGAGCCGGCCCAAGGACTACTAACTGGGAAGTACACAGTTACATCATGTATTATATATACTGATACGGCTTTTTCCTACCAAACATAGGTTTTCTTTTATGATCGCTCGATCCTGTATTTAGAGACCGGCCTGACATGATGTCAGGCCCGAGTGGGAGATTCAGGGAGCCTAGCGAGCCACCAGCAACAGCAAAACACTCGTTGGAGACCATCACAATAATCGATTTCTCTCCTCCCTGTTATTTCACTTTCTCTTTGTTGGAGATCATCACAATAACCGACTTCTCTTCTTCCTGCTATTCACTTCTCTTTCTGTTGGAGATCATCACAATAATCGACTCTTCTTCCTGCTATTCATTTCTCTTTCTGTTGGAGATCATCACAATAATCGACTTTTCTTCCTTTTAGTTACTTTCTCTTCACTAGAGCTCATCACAATAACTCAGCTTCTCCTCTTTTAACTTTCTCTTTCCCGTACTTCATACATGGGATGGCATGTAGGCAGGGAAGCCTGGCTCAGCGTTAATGTCAGTTAGATTAGCATACAAGGAATGAATATTATTCTATTATCGTCATCTTGTTTCTTTAGCCTCTACCGATAAAAACACGCATTATAACACCCTCACATACTTATATATCGATAATATATTGTTTTCACATGTAACGGCCTAAAGGCATGAGGTCAACTGCCCAAAATTTGCTACTTAAGATTGGCTGGATGGTGTAGTTGGTTATCACGTATCGCTCACAAAGCGGTTTTTCCGCTTCAAAGTGCCGATAAGGTCCTGGGATCGAACCCCAGTCTAGTCACTTTTTTTGCCCTTTTTCCAGTTCCCTTTTTTTATCTCCTTATTTATAATCATGGTAGTATTGCGGGGTAGATGGTTTTTATCCTTTGTTAAAAGTTGTGGCGGTTAAACCAGCGATATATCAAGGGGAGAAACATATCCTGCACCGTTTGAAATATTATAAGTAAGGGGCAACATCCTCTGTTCGTATCGAAAGACAGGTTATTTAGCGAAGACTAAAGCCAATGGAGGCTTTGTATGACTTTATTAGCAGATAGCTGGAGAGAAGGATACACAACCTCAGACTGGTTTCAAAGGAGATGGGATGGTAATAGTAATCTAGCAGACAACAAATTCTCCATACAGACAAATAGAATGGGTAAAAGGAGCTGTAATACCAGCGATAGAAGTGGATGGTCGTAGAAAGACACCAAGGCTGTTGAACACTATGAAAAAAAAAAAAAAGGTAGAATGAATTTGAACTCTTGCATTAAAGGAGAGAAGAGGGAGGAGGAGGGGAAATAATCTAAGAAGGGCGGAAATGCCTTCGATGTTCGCTTTTAGGGGTTGCAATCTTCAGTGAACGCGAGCAGAGGAATAAGTTTGGCACTTTCGAGCAAGAATAAAAGATATGAAGCCGAACCCAGAACGCCGCATGCAGATATTTAGTGTTGGAATGATAACTATAGAAAGGAATAAAAAGGATGCGGAACAGAGGAATAATGGTAAAAGAAAAGATGAATGAATCAGGGTAAAAGGGACCTCATGGAAAGGCATGAAGGAAGAAGGAAAGTAAGGAATTCTGAAGATTGGTCCCCCAAGCAAGAAAGGAAGAAAGAAAGAATATACAAGACTGCTGAGTAACGCGAAGTTGTCATATTGTTTTGTTTTCCATTGCTGGGGCAGATAGATCGATTAAAACATAGGGATAAATCGCTTTCTCATTTCCTCGTGCTGTTAGGTTCTTGTCTTTCTTTCCTCCAAAGGCAGCGGGATGAGGTCTGCTGAAGACAGTATGCGCACGACAGTTCACCGCGACCAGGCTTCAGCCACATATCTGGATAGCGAAATATGCTGCTCACTGTATAGTATTGAAGTAAAGTGCAGCTCGAACATAAAACAACCGATGAATCCACGGAATATATCGATCGACCGACATGAAGAGAAAGACCAAATTATGGCAGAACTTCAAACCAGGATAGAAGGAACCCGAGGGTATAAAATGGGATACCGACGAGTTTGAATGAGCCCCTTCGGCGCAAACTGGATCCGGAAGGTGGATGGGTTCAGGGTAAATGTAAATTAATATTTTTTTTGAGTGCGTTTCTCTCTTTTTCTGCTCTGTAAAACGGGGTAATAGCCTGCCCGAAAGCTGGAATGGGAAGTGCCAGAGTGGGCATCATGCAGGTCATAACGTAGCATACGTAAGTTTCTCGAAGCCAGCTCTGACGTCTTGTTTGTATCGAGTAGGATTTCCTTTGAACTGATTTTTCCCTCCCGTAAGACACACAAAACAGACGTCGAAAGATAACATCTCTTCCATCCTTGTCATGTTTCCCATTTCACCGTGCAAGAAATCCCCTGAATCGAATAAACCAGTACCTCGTTCACATAACACATAAAAAAAAAAGACCCTGAGGCGAGCTCGGACATGAAAACGGCAAATAATAACGTCGTGGGGAAGCTTTCGAGAGATATCGCAATTTTTTAGGGGGCTTCGAAAACGGTTAAAAGAATTGGAAGTTGAAACTGGGGGGATGCTGCAAGGGGGGAGAGAAAGAAAGAAACAGTCGAGAACGCCAAGCTCCTGGATCTTTTCATTGTACATTGCATTGCTGGAAGTTAAGGGTTTGTCTTCATTTTTAAACCAAGAAAGAAATGAGATGGGTGGGAAGTTTGGCAGCTGGCCATTCACTCATGGCTGACTGATGTTTTGCCATTTCAGTCGCTGCCTTTTTTCTTTTTGTGGAACAAATTGCATGACGAGATGTGCTGACGGGCCAGAGCAAGAACGGGTAAAACCGGTAGATGTATGGCTTTCTTTCTACCTGGGCCACTCTCTTATCCTGAGCATCGGGGATCATGTTCTTTTCGAGTGCCAATTAATCCGAAGGAAACGCATACAGAGTAACAAACGATCACTGATGGCCGCGTTTATTGGCCAACGTGCTGCTTCATAATTAGTCAGTATATGCATGCATATATACATCACGGCTCTGCGGTGGGCATAAGAGGGAATTAATATGCAATTGGACGTACCACAGGAACAAAGTTACTATCAACCTGACCATCAGTAAAGTTGGCCTGTTCGAAGGATCCCGTTCCGTTGGATGCAAGCGGCGAAAACTCTGGTGCGGCGGAGGATAGCTTCGCCTGACGCTTTGGTGCCTCCTCTGCAGATGCAGTTTCGGCCGTTGGGACGAAATTGTTGTATGTTCCGTTTCCATTCATATGCAGTGGTGCGGAGGCCGAGGTAGGCACATACTCCTCTGCAGTGGCAGTAGATGGCCCATCATTCTGTGCGGAGGAAGCGCGTGCCTCCATACTAAGGACCCATTGCTGCCATCCCTCACGTTTACGTAGTCGATCGACTCCATCATCACTAGCTCTGTACTCGACATTTCTCAATTGGCGACATACAAAGCGCAGTAGGTCTAGGTCTTCCGTAAGCGACTTGATGCGCTTGAAGGATGCGATGAAGCTAAGTAGCACGAAGCCCTGGGAGTCCATGTGTTGGCGGAGGAAGAGGTCTTTGCACAGGTTGTCAACGGAGAAGTAGTATTCGAGTTGCGTAGAGATCATGCTCATGAGGTAGAAGTTTTCCATGTATGGTTGGTAGGGCATGGCAGTCATTGGGCCCTGAGGGGCTTGGGCGTAAGGGTACATGAGGCTCATGTCTGTTTGGATGGTATAAGGAGCAAACATGCCTGGGTTTGGCATGGAGGGAGAACGCATGCTCATCCTATTACTAGAAGAGTTAAGCTGTGGCTGTTGTGCTTGCTGGGCGCCGTTGGTAGCAGGCTGCGGGCGATGGCGATCGTTAAAGTTGAAGCCCTTGGGTGGGAAGGGATGCTGAGGGATAGGAGCAGAGTGGTATGAAGTAGCGCTTTGGGAACCGCTGGTGGTGCTGGTATAGTTGGAATGGCCGCCACGTCCACCGCGGTAGCCACCACGGCCTCTCTCGGATCGGGACTCACGGTCCATGTTTGGATACTCAGAGCGCTGATAATCTCTGCCATCTCTGTTGAACTCGCGGTCTTTTGTGAATTCTCTACCTCTTGGCTGGTAGTTGGAATCCTTGAAGAACTCTCCAGATCTAGAACCCGCATCGAATCGCCTGTCATGGCCCGCACCATATCTAGAATGGCTAGTATGGCCATCAGCGGAGGAACTAGCCTGTCGAGAGGAGTGGTGTTCTCCACCCTTATATGAGGTGCTGTGGGCCTCATGGGATTTATGATAGGTCTTGGACTCCGGGCGAGGTCGAGTAGGAGACTGAGAGGATGCAGGGTGAGAGTGTTGAGTGTTCCCTTCCGATGCATTCGTAGTAGCTGCATTGTTGCTGTTTTGCGCCGGCTTGGCATCTTTTTGCGCATCTGTTGAGGCAGAGGTGTGCTTTTCGGTAACATCGCCGTTTTTCAAGCTTGCATCAGCAGTAGAAGCGCCCTTCTGAGCCTCCGGCGTAGCGCGTTCGTCAATCTTCTCACGGTCTCCGGCCGAGGACGCTTTGGAGGCAGACGAAGGGGTGGTTCTATCACCGCTGGCGTGACCTGCACCCCGGGGTCCTCCTTCTCTAGAACCTCCCCTGGCACTTCGTCCACCTCTCCTGGCCGCGGGGGGCAACGGAGTGTTGAAAACAGCGGTGGGTACGTATGGAACAGGCATCCACTTTTCCTTTCCATGGGTCCGGGTGCTAGAATGTTTCTCCTTTTCAGCCTTTTCGGGCTTCTCTGTGTGTTCTTGAGCTTTGCGCATGTCTTCACCTTGCGCCAACTGTGGGGTAGGCCATGATGAGGCATCGTTGACAGGTGGGAGGGATTCGCCAGTCTCTGGTCCACGGTTCGATCGAACACCACCTTTCCTTGAGCCTAAGAGAGGACTTTTAGCCAATGCATATTTTACACTATGAGAATAAGAGCAGAAATCCATACCATCGCTTGGCTTCTTCTTATCACGTCCATTCGCAGACGCATCAGTAGCAGTACCAGCGGCCTCTGAGGCCTTCTTCTTGTTAGCACCCTTGCCATGGTGCTCCGACCTGGCGTCACCAGAGGTCTGGCTGGCGGTTGATCCCTTTGAAGCTGTCGTGGGGCCAGCCGCGGGCTTCAGCAGCGCATTGGCTTTTGCCTTGGCCTCCAAGGCCTCCTGTCGTTGCTGCCAGATGTTGACGGTTGGTGGTGGAGCGGCCTTGAGCTCCTTTGGCGGTGGAGTGACGTTCTCCCAGCTGGCCTCAGACTTGGCCTTGTCGTCGTCCGCGGCCTGGCTGGCCTTCTCCTTGTCTGCAGCGGTGGACACCTGGGACTGTTTCTCCCATTCGGACTCTGAAGCGGTGCCGTTAGGGGTGATGGAGATATCGTCTTCTTTGACTAGCGTAGAGGTAGTCGACGGTCCCAGAGAGGGTGATGCGCGTTCAGAGACGGCAGTCTTTGCTGGAGCTGAGGCCTCGCCGTCGGCGGAAGCAGGTCCATTCTTCACCTCAGAGCTCTGCTGAGCCGCTGACTGGTCCGCCACGGCGGCAGTGGTGGCTATTTTCTGGTCTGCGGTGTTCTCGTCGACAGAGCTGGCGCCAGCATCTGGCTTGGTCTGCTTGGTATCGGATGTCGAGCTGGTGAGGCCCTTTGCGGCCTGTGCATATGAAAAGACAGGCATGTCTGGAGTAGATTTTTTGGCAGGAACCGAGGCTGCCATGAGCAGGGTATCAACGGGTGTAAGGAACAACGGCGGTCGACGATAACGATGGGGTCCCGTCGATGGAGCGGACGAGTTCGAGGGGTGTAGTTGAGTGGACCTCCGCCACTACGGCACAAGAGACAACCACCACCAACAATCGGCCCCGCCTAACTGGCTGTGAAGAAAAGTCTTAGGATCAGAGTTCTTTTTATTTCTCTCTCTCTTTCTCAGCTGTCGTCTATCAAGATCGAAGGAGAGAAGAATTGAAGTGATAGGGCAAGGGAAAAAAAGGCGGTGTCGTAACGATCGTGATATATAAAAAAGGAGATTTTTTTTTTCTTCTTGGATTTGGAAGAGAAGAGGAGTGGTATAACGCTGTGATTCTCAGTCGGAGACGGACATCGATTCGACGGACCAAGCTCAAGTCCAAACTTGTAGTATCCGAACCAGTACGCAGGTCCAGGGCTGTTCTTCCTTTCTTGCTTGCCTCGTTCGATCGATTCGACGTTTCTGAGCCCGAGGAGGGTGTGATGCGCAAACGAGTCGAAGGGGAGGTTACCTTTTTTATGGGTATGTGTATGTTTCTTTCGTATATCAGACAGTATACGCCTATCCGAATGACAATGTGTCTTGCAGGCGTAGGGCGTCGTTAGGTCGGTTCTTATGAAGATGTTCGGTATGGCGAAGAGAGAGAAAAGAATGACTGCAAGGACGAGCAGACAAAGCTTCACGCCTTGAGAAAGAGGATCTTCTCGTCTGTCTGTAAACCACGGAAGGCTACGGATTAGTTATTGTTACTGTCTTTTTTTTTTTTTTTTTTCTCTGACTTTGTTCGAGTTGTTCAGCCCCTCACCCGGCGGAGGAGAGCGAGACAGAGAGGACGGAGAGACAGACTTTTTGACAGCCACCAGCGCCAATTGCCAGCTGACCCGAGCTTTGCTTGCTTGTATGTTTGTCCGAGTGTACGACGGTGATACTTAAGACGGCGTAGAAGCAAAGTCTGAGGCGTGAGAAGAAAGGAAAAAAAGGTGCCAGTAAGGAAGAAGCAGAAGAAGAGGAAAAAATTAGGAAGCAAAAAAAAAAAAAAGAAGCTGAAGTTTTAGTGCGAAGAGAGAAAGCAACTTACCACGTGAGAAGAAGACCTTAAAGAAGGAAAAAAACCCACAACGACAAGAGAAGAAGAAGACGATGAAGTCGGTGTTTTTCTTTTCTTTTCTCTGCTGGAGGTTTTTTTGTGGTTTTGAAGAAGAAAAGAAGAAAAAGTCGTGAGTGGCCGAAGAGGGAAAAAAAGACGTTTAGTTTTTTAGTGTGCGCCGAAGGGCAAGACTTTTTCCCTCTTTTTCCCTACTTTTCGCGACTTTCGTGATGATGGGATGATATATAAGATATATAAGATATAGGATGATATATAAATGATGTATGGAAGTCCAGCTATGGCTGCTGGTTAATTGTCAGTGTCGAGACAGGGATGCGGTTCTACTCTTAGGATTGATCATGTCTCGACTATGGAACTATTGATATCGATGACATACAGACTATCAGAAGGCATAAAGTCAGAAACAGTCGCCGGCGAGACGAGCAGAGAAGAGAATCCAGGTATACATTGTAGTATATGGATGTAGACAGACTCTGGCTCAGCCGGCCTCGTTGCACACAGTCTAAGACCAGGTACAACATCCACCAGATCCTCATCCAGTCTCTTCCTCGTCCTCGTCTTTATCTCTATTCTCTTCTCTTCCTCTCTTCTGCTCTATCTTTATTCTCTGCTCTTCTGCTCTTCTCGTCTCCACGTGACGATCCGAGGTTTTCACGGCTAGAACCGCGAGTTTTCCCGTCGCATAGCCCGGAGGTACCTTTCCACGTATTTTCTTAGCGCTAGTACCTCGCTGCGATGCAAGACCGCAAATACGAGGACCATGTCTTGCACCGGCATCCAAATACCACTTTGGAGCAAACATTGAAAAACTTCTACCAGTGCCGGACGGTGACAAGGACCTTCTCGTGCTCGTCCCAGGTGCCCTCCGTCTCCGCCGGCGTGTTCACGTCCAGCATCCCCAGCACCCTCCACACCAGTCGATGGCTCAGCCCTTCTCGCACCGTGATCTTCTGCAGTGCATCCGTGCCGTTGAAGTACTTTGTAAGCACCGGCCAGTACCGCCGCAGAGCCACGTACATGTCCAGCTCCGAGTCGTCGGTGTCGAAGCTCTGTCGGCCCTCTTCCGCCGTCGAGGGCGGCGAGCCTGCCGTCGACACGGGCGGGTCAGGGAACCGGCTCAGGATGTAGTCCAGCCAGCGAGACTCGACGGGCGATGCTTGGTGTGGCCGTAGGATGAGCGAAGATGTCATTCTCCCGGTGTGGAGGGCACGTACTCGGCCTGGGACAGGCGTGGCCTCGCCGCTCATCTCGCTGTCCAGTGACGAGGATGAGGATGAACCGTAGCCGTCTTGTTTCTCTCCTCCTCTTTCGTCGTCTTCTTCGTCTTTCTCCTCGTTCTTTTCTTCTGCATCCTCTGCCGTAGCCATGGCCCGTACGGCGGAGAGGGATGGACGACGCCTGTCCATCGACATCGACTTCCTCCTCTCCTCCCTAATCATCGCGTCCCGTACCGCGCTCTTCACTTCGGGACTAACCTTAACCCACCCAAAGGTTCGCAGCTGCGTCACCCATCCTCCCCTGACCAGCCACGCTAAAATCTCGTAGTACACTTCCTTGTGGTCCCGGCTCGGTATGAAGCTGTAATAAGGCCGTGGACTCCCACAGCTCAGCGCAGACAGCATCTTCGGTAAGCTTGGCAGTGTCGGGAATGTCGCCTCGTACGCTGCGGTAGCAATAGTCAACTTGCTCATGTCCGCGTTCGGAGAGACAATGTAGACATCCTTCTTGTTCAGCGGTGGTATCGCCCGCGCTCGTCTCCAGTACACCAGATGGCTCGCTAGAACCTGTATGTCGCTGAGTGGTATACGTGAACGGGCAGATATCTGGGCAAACGACTTGGTCGGCTTGGACGAGCGTATGTAGTGCGCCAGCGGTGGGCCGATGGTGCTCTTCGACGCCTCGATGTCTTTCAGTATCGTGTTCTCATCACTCAGCAGTAACAGGGCAAAGTGCTTGGCCAGCACCTGGTTTTGTCCCGAAGCTGCCAGTGCGGACGTCTCGTCCGTGGTCGATATGCTGTCGGCTGTCGTCAGCCAGAGACCAGGATAGCCTGGTTCGTTGGGTGAAGGAAGATGCGGCGTAGAGGTCATCGGCGGTATCTGCATGGACATGCTCGTCTGCGGACCAAGAGACACGGATGCAATCTTTGACGCTGAGATGTCCGTATACAGCGTCTCGATGGCCTGCGCAAGGCTGGATTTGGCAAACAGCTGCGAGTAAACCGCAGATAGTGAGCATCCTATACATAGAGGTCAGTAATTTTGATACAGCAGCTAGGATTCGGTGTTAAATCACGTACTCTCTTCACGGCATTTCTCCTTGATGCGCAGGATATTCAGGGCCTCTTTCCAGACATAATTGGCCCTCGCCTGCTCAGACTTCAACGCCTTGCCAAACTTCTTGACCACATTCTCGTACATCTCCCGGATGCGCACATTGTACTCCAGCGTAGGCGGGTTGAGCACAAACACGACGTTAAACATCGTCATGCCATCCTTGATAGTCAACTGCTCTTCCTCGGACAGTTCATCGGAATCATCATTCGTAGCATCATCATGGGCATCACCGGGTATAGAAACAAGAGGCACACTCATAGACGCTTCGCCAGCACTGATAGCAGCTCCAAGGCCAGAGATAGAACCGTTCCCGCCGTGCTTCTTCCTGTCCGTCTTTCCCTTCTCCTTCTCCTTCTCCTTCTTTTTTTTCTTCTTCTTCCTCCATGTACCATCCTTCCGGACGAAAACAGGCCATCCTACAAACGTAAGATCGTTGACACCCACTTCAAACCGCCGCTTATGCCATGCCGGCGATGGACTCAGCAGTTTCTCCCAAACATCATATTTCAGTCCTAGGAACGAATCAGCCTGTAACTGCACATTCGCAAGGTCGGCCCTCTTCTCTTCACGAATGCTTTCGGCCCCGTCACCTTCTGGCGCTCCCTGTATAGCCACTCTCTTCTTCAACACATGGTGACGGGATGGAGACCTGCGCTGGTCTCTTTCAAGGAGCCTCTCCCGATCTCTATCCCGATCCCGGTCTCTTTCCCCTAAAACGCTCGCATCATCGTCCTCTTCGGACGTACCGACTTCCTCGTCCACCGAGGCCCCGGAATCAGTAGTTTTAGTCTCCTGGTCCGGGTCCGGGTCCTGGTTCTGGCTCAGGGAGTCGTACTTGTTTGGCGAGGTGGAGGGGGACTCAGCTATGGATGGGTTGGGGGGATAATGGTAGACAAACCGGGGGCCAGCGCGGGAGCGAACGACAAGAGCAATTGCTATCAGACATGGGTCTGGCGGGCGTATCACGGACGACATCGATGCTTCTACATTTCTGAGTGCTGATGGTGGGATGTAGACTGCGCGGCGGTACTTCATAGTTAAAGCTATGGGGTAAACTCGACCTTGGCTAGAAGATGAACGTTTATTCCATACGAGGCATGAATATATAGAATCAGATGGAGCAGCTAATACCAGGAATCAAGTATAATAGAAGTGGATAGTTATATTTGATTATTCTCCTGTCAGTTGAAATGCACACCCAAACGCCAAAGAGATGCATTGCTAGCTGCAGTGCATAATATAATACAGATATGCAGTCGTATCACATCGCACGCCTAACCAATGGCTGCCGTCCGCCTCGCTTCACCCAGTTCGCCAATCATTTATTACTATTCAAGGGCGGTTTGTCCGAGGATGGATTCGCGGCCGGTTCGCTTTTCTTTTCGTCGCTCTCAAAGACTAGTCCCAGATTCTTGAACTCGTCCGGCGCCATAAGATTCCTAGGAACATCAGCACCCAAGCCACCCTCACTCAACAAAACTACTAGCCAAGGGTAAAAACACACTTGTCCATTCGACAGCTTAGGTAGCTCTTTGCGAGCTTTCGGCATGCTTCATCGTTCACACCACTCGCTGACTTTAAACATTGGAGATAACCTGCTATTATCGACTTGCACTCCCCTGGTAGAAAGTAGATATTTAGCAACAATCCCCACATCGGACAACAAGTTATCGTAGAACGGCTGCTCTAACCATCGTGATCGAGTGGGAAGCTCCCGCGCTCTGGTCTGATGTTTCGGTAGCAGTCGTTAGTTTTCAATGTCAGGCCGTTGTCAAATGAGGAAGCGGGGATGGCACGTACGGGGTGGGTTTGATGTTAAGAGCGCGGCCGCCGGGACTTCCAAAGCTCATCTTCACTGTTCTAGCTCCTTGTCAACGGTCAAATACTTCAAGTCGGCTTCTTCGTCCAGCTGCGATCGTTTTGTCTTTCGACTTTCTTGAAGAGCAAAGTACGATGCAAACAGTGCAAACTTGGAACCGTGCGAACATGAGATGACAAACAGTGCAAAACTGGCATTCACTGCAAACAAGATAAACACGCAACATGACGTTTATGTGCAAACATGAGAAGAAGATGAAGGCCATGATAACTACGTACAAGATGTTCTATCATGAGAGGGTTGATCCATTATATAAAGGACCAATATTCCCCAGCTCGGTTGATACTTTAATCATCATCCTCAACACTCTACAATACGCACATAGATCGAGCCTTTAGAAACAAGACGAATTGCGAATTATCTACCAAGATGCCAATGTTGGTTTTAATTTTCATTCCAGTAACTATATGTATTGGTCCTCTAATTATTATCCATAGGAAGTTAGAAGGAAGCTGCCAATGCGGCGGTGTCGAGTTTACGCTCGACTCCCATACGCCGGTCCCATATCAACTTTGTGCATGCAGCATTTGCCGCAAAGTGGGCGGGTACATGGGCAGCATCAACTTAGGAGGGGTCAATGAATCATTGAATATTATCAAGGGAAAGGACCTGATAAAGTATGCTCTCATTCTACCCCCTCCGGACCAACAGATGCTCACTGGTTGTCAGGAAATACAACGCGATAAAGGACCGGGGAAAGCCAACTGAAGAGAAGTGTAGCTCTGAACGCAACTTCTGCTCGAACTGCAGCACCATGTTATGGCTGTGGGATAAGCACTGGCCTGAGCTCATTCATCCATTTGCATCCGCGATTGACACTGAGCTTCCTGAGCCAGATGAGTTGATTTGCATACTTGCGGACTCGAAGCCGAAGTGGGCTCGGTGGCCAGAGGGGAAGATATCGGTCCACAAGGGTTATGCAGATAGCATTGAAGAATGGCATAAGAAGCATGGAAAGTATGTTGAGTAGATCAGAGGTTGTTGGTATGTGGGACAGGTCATCCATAAATGTTAAATCGTGTGTGCTTTCCAATACTGTTTATGCAGCATGCCATATGACCAAGTGGAGTAAGAATGGAAGTTAAAAATAATAAAGATGTATTCTGAAGTTACTATAGACTATCTAGTTCAGTGTACCAGGGCCATACCTAGTATCCGGTTAGCATTTGGACCTTAAGATAGGAGTCAACGAATAGCTAATGGGAATATATGCAAAGGATCAGGTCTCCAAGGTGATGATGTGTATCGTCAAAGTATGACTCGGAAAGAACACAGCGAATATCATTGTCTCATCAGATAATATCGGGAGGGGCACGATAATCAAATCGTAAGAAAGACTAACCTGAACTCTGGTAACAGTGGACGACTACATTAGAGTAACCAAACCTATTCAACGATAGAAGTCAGTACCGGCTGATGCAATTGTAACCAATAACCATTTGCCATCGCAAAATATAAGAGGAATCATCTATCATCAGGCTTCCCGCCTATCGGTTAGCATCGCTGCGAATCTTCATGAGAGAAGTAACAGTGGCAGACATACCTCATTAAATCAGAATTTTCAGTGTAAGAAGTTTCACCTCTGGCACAGAGTGCACAGATCAAACAGTGTGAATAATGTTCATCATGGAAGAGATGTTCTCGATGCCCAAAAGAAAATCAACGAAAATAGATATATACCTGATCAAACAGCACGTTAGTAATTGATACGAGCCGATGATCTGCCGCAGACAAGCAACGTAGATAGCAGGTATAGTCAGGTGACGAAATCTCAACAAGCAATCCAACGATCAACTACCCACAGGGTTGTACGTCCTGTTTTAACGAATAGCGATAGAAAGACGCGATCTGTCCGCCCGTTCGTTCAAATATTCCTCATGCAAAGCTGTGTTTTACACCTGATGGATGGGCAGCAGATATTGGGCTTTAGATCACCGTACCTATTCGAGACTGTCTATCAGCAACCGAGAATATAACGAGATAGAAGCGGACGTCAAGAAGAAACAAAGTAAGGGCAATAAAATCAGACAAGGCTGAAACTTAAGAGCTGACAAAATTCCACATTATTGGTTAAGTTTGAGGAATGCCTTTCGCATGTCATAGAGTCATCATAAGGGAGTTGGGTGTGTGATGAAATGAATAAAACACGTACCTTTTGATAGTTATCAAGCGAGTAGCATCATATACGACGGGATGATGAAAAGCTCTAAAGACAAGAAGTCAGTACTCGGATGTCTCGATACGGGATGCAAGCACAGTGTCCCATAACGGCTTGTATCAGAGGAAATAAATCAAGATGATCTCTCCGTCATGAAGGGTCGGATTTGGATTGTTCATTTGAAGTTTGTTCATCACCGTAAAGGTCGAAAGGGAGGATTGTGCATACAGAAAGGAAGGAGAGCTTACCCATCATCAGCCACGAAGTCAATTGGCCGTGTAAGAGAAAAGAAAAGAAAAATATATCGTTGATGTTGTGAAGAGAAGAAAAAGTCGAACTTCGCGATGTTTTTATTTGTGGGTGTTTTTTTTTTCTCTTCTTCGGTGGGCGGGAAAGGCAGAGTGCGCATTCACGTGACACCCCTGAAATTTTCATTTCTTGGCAACTAAATTTAAATGAAAAGGAGATGAAAAAGGAGGCGAAGAGATGTGAAGTGATAAGGTGGTATTATATTCATATTAGAAGACATTCTAGGCATCCCGACTTATAATACAAGGAATGGACGACCACTTCAGAAGTCAATTCGGCCTTGAGGGCAAAAATAAAAACACTGCCCATAGTAAAAGTCGAAAAAAAGAAGATAAAGAAAAAAGAAAAAAAACGGCCGTCTACAAGGCAATAGCGAGGCCAAGGATACCGGCAGCACCAGCGATACTGGCCGCTAGAGCGGTGGCGCGAGGAGCAGCATTGGGGCTGTTGGTGCCATGGGAGCCACTGGTAGCCGTTGCGCCAGGAGCATTAGTCTGAGTAGCGCTAGGGAAATGGCTACCGATTTCCTCAGTGATTTTGGCGGCGGCGCTGCTGACGGCACTCTGGGCGCTGGCGGGCAGACTGGAGAACCAGGCTGGGGCATGGTGGTCGGAGATAGCGCTGTGCAGCGAGGAGCCGAAGGACTTGATGTCAGAAGCGTCCGTCAGGCTGCTCCAGACAGAGGCTGGGATGGCCGTGGCGGAGGGGAACAAGGAGGTCAAGCTCTTGCCGATGTCGCCGATATCTGATGCGATACCGCCAATTTCTGAGCCGACGTTTCCAATGCCGGAGGTGCTGTCTTCTATCAGTCGATTGTTATATATATAGAGAGGGATGAAGACCTACACATCGTCGATGATATCACGCTTCTCTGGCTGTGGGGAAGCGATGACAGCAGTAGCAGAGAGGAAAAGGAGTGAGAGAGCCTTGAACTGCATCTTGACTGATCAGGGTATGTATCGATGGTAATCGTAGTAGATGGTAGGTATAATGGAGCTGAATGACGATGATAAGGAGTAAACTGCTCGAGAAAAAGCTGCGGGCCACGATAGGTACTTATAACCCGTTCGATTAGGGGCTTGCTACCTGAAATACCTCATTTGGGATTAAGGACCTCGCACTTTTGACTTTGTTAGGGCCTGATGGTCGTGCGTGGAGATGCTGGCAGCGACAGGGGACATGGGACATGCGACACGCTGCTTCAGCCTTCAGCCACTCAGACATGACGCCGGTCCGCTTGCTACCCTGCTCAGCCTCCCCGCGTTTGTCCTTTTTATTTTTCCTTCCCATGGCCCATGTCGCTGGATGCGATGCTCTTGTCCGGTGCGATGGAGCGCCTCCTTTTTTTGCGTAGGGATACCTGCATGGCTGCTAGCTGACGTGTTGTGGCAGAGCACTGCAGCATGTCTGCGCTGTGTTGGTTGACTGCAACTTATTATTAGCATACAAACGCGTATGCTAGAAGGTGAGTCTAGCAGAAGAGCCAATTTAGGGCTATTCTGGTGCCAACCAGGCCTTCATGAGGGTGAGACGAAGATGTGCAGCTTGAGCGGCCACTACGTTTCAGCTGGGGGCGCACATCGGACGATGGAGAAAAAATATCGGGATCCATGCAGATAATGTGGCTGCGTTAAGCCACTTCTTGAGCAGTATTTACTTTATCTTGTCGCTACTAGGTTAACGGTCGTGAAGTGCTCTTTGGCAGCATGGAGTAAGTTACTCCGATGTTATAACAAGCACGCTGTGACGTCAGGTTGGAAAGGTTGACGTTATGAACCGGATTTTTGGCCAGGAAAGATGGACATAAAAAAGGGCACGACGGGGAGCATTGAATAGCAACTTGCCGTTCATCAATTGTCACTTGTAAACGAGAAGAGACAACAGCTATCGCCATGCCGCCTCGAGATACTAAGTTCAAGCTGAACACGGGCGCCGAGATACCCGCCATTGGGTTCGGGACCTGGCAGGACGAAGAAGCTCAGGAAAAGGCTGTTCTTGCGGCACTGCAGGCGGGATACCGTCACATCGACACGGCTGCCATGTGTGTATAACCCGCTGGAAACAGAGGAACAAGCTAGTCAGTATTAATAACTGTCAAATCATAGCTACGGCACGGAGGCAGCGGTGGGCAAGGCTATCAAGAAGTCTGGCGTCCCGCGAGAGGAGATCTTCATCACCAGCAAGCTGTGGAACAACAAGCACAAGCCTGAGGATGTCGAGAAGGCGATCGATGCCAGCCTGAAGAACCTGGGGATCGACCATCTCGATCTATTCCTGATGCACTGGCCTGTCGCCTTTGCACCAGGGGACGAGCCTTTCCCCAAAGACGGCGCCGGAAAAATGAAGACGGCAGACATCGACTATGTAGATGTATGTTCCTTTCCCCTCTCTCTCTATATATCTAAGTTTGCCTGGTACAGACTAACGGCCCAGCAGACATACAAGGCGATGGAGAAGCTGGTGCACGCCGGCAAGACCAAAGCCATCGGAATATCCAACTTTTCCAAGGCTGAGACCGAACGGCTGCTGCAAAACACCACCATCGTCCCGGCCGTTCACCAGCTGGAGCTCCACCCGTGGCTCCAGCAGCCGTCCTTCGTCGCCTACCTGAAGGCCAAGGGCATCCATGTCACGCAGTACTCGTCTCTCGGCAACCAGAACGAGACCTACCAGCAGGATGGCAAGCTGCTCGAGGCGCCTGTCCTCACGGCCATCGGGAAGAAGTATAACAAGACACCACCGCAGGTCGCTCTCTGTACGTCTGGCCCATGTCCCACACTCTTATCTATCTGTATGATGGTAGCTAACCTGTCAGCCTGGGGAATCAACGAGGGCCACTCGGTGCTGGTCAAGTCCAAGACGGAGGAACGCATCAAGGCCAACTTCGAGTCCGACTTTGAGCTCGAGGCAGAGGACGTCCAGCTGCTGCATGAGATGGACAGGAAAAGGCGCTTCAACAACTCCAGCGAGGCTTTTAACTACAAGTTCTTCTCCGACCTCGACTAGTGTAGTTGATCTTCTCCGACCTTGACTAGTTGATCTTCTCTGATATTTACTAGTCTATGTAGTTGATCGTCTCTGATCTTGACTCGTCTTATGTACTTCTTCTCTTCATGCACCAAAATATCCGTTTAAGGTTAAATAAGCCGCTTACGTATGCCACGTCACACCACTTCCCGATCGGGATTTAGATCTTCTTCTTCTTCTTCTTATTTAATGTTGCGATGCTCTGGCTGCTCATTGACTTAGAATAATAACACACGTTGAGTCGCATATACATCACCATCTACGATCGATATAATCCCTGTCTTATTAAACGATTGCCAGCTCACGCGACTGAACCCTGCCAATGCGACCCCTGGTAGATGGATTCCAAGCCTTGATGGGATCCTCTGATCGCACGCCAACCGCAGGCCGCGTCTCGAAGCTGGTCGTCCTCTCCTATGTAGTCGACTGGATCGTCATCTTGTTTGTTCTCCTGTCTATGAGCTTGGACGGTAGAATGTACAGATTGCTGACTCTGTTCCAGGTTGATGGGCGCGCTGGGTCGCATATTCGCCATAGCCCAGCCAAACAGACACTCGTTTAGTCTACGAGACCCTAATATATCATATCCCTTTGCCGCCAAGGAGACTGTCTCCGTCACCGTGCTTGTGCTAGTCACATTGGTTGCCCCTCTCGTCCTGATTGCGCTGTTTAGTTTGCTCTTCATACCCGGCAGGTCGGCGGCTGCAGGCACGCCTACCTCCCTGATATGGCGTCGCAAGCTGTGGGAGTGGAATGCCGGGTGGATGGGGCTCGGAGTGGCTTACGCTTGCACCTATGCGGCGACTGAGGGAATGAAGGTGCTCTTTGGGAAGCCCAGGCCGGACATGTTGAGCAGATGTGACCCTGACCTATCTGACATTGCCAGCCATGTCGTCAGTGGGCTGGGACAGAGGCTTGAAGGTGCTCCGGAGCTGGTCACTTGGACGATATGTCGCAACACGTCTTCGAGACTGCTGCGAGACGGGTTTGTGAGCTTCCCGAGCGGGCATTCATCTAGTAAGTGCCTTTCGCTCGCATAGCTAATACCTCTTGTACTAACGCGATGTATTAGGTTCCTTCGCTGGTCTAGTCTACCTAACACTTTGGGTATCCTCGAAACTATTCATTGCCTTCCCCAACCTTTCGCCAGCTCACTTCACCCGACACGTTCGTGCTGCTTCTTTCCAACAACAACCAGAAGACGAAGAGACCCCTCACACCTCGTCCTCGTCCGACACAATTCCACTGCGCGAGCAAGGCGCAGCACCACCGACATACCTCCTCCTTATTGCTGCCATACCCATCTGTACTGCTGTATTCATTGCCAGCAGTCGGTGGGTAGATAACCGGCACTTTGGCTTTGATATCCTCTTTGGCTCCGTGCTGGGTACACTGTTCGCCTGGATTGGGTTCAGTCTCTATCACATCCCTCTTACATCCGGTGCGGGTTGGGCATGGGGTCCAAGGAGCAGACACCTTGCCTTTTTTGCTGGTGTAGGCTTCCCAACCTATGGGTGCGCCATGGATGAGCACCAGCACAGGAGCGGTGAAGCTCTTCCCCAGTGACCTGAATATATTTAATATCTAATCATACATCTCTAACATAAACTGCACATGGAGAGTCACATGCATAAATACCCAGGTTAGAGCTATATATTAATATATTACAAAATAAAATAATATTATTATTCTATATAAACTACCTCCACCCTCCTACTCTCCCTTCATCCCACCGCGCTCTCGCCTCCCTTCTGGCCTCTAACTTCCCTCCCTCAGCTCTAATCCGCCTAACCCACTCCGCAACCTCCCTCTCCCCCGCCAGCCCTCCACCACGCTGCTCTTCCTCCAAGAAGCTCTCCTCCACGGCCCGACAGACAGCCTCCTGCTCCGCCACCGCACCCACAAGACGCTGGTACAACGCCTTGGGCGACCACGGATCCAACGCAGCGTCCATTTCCGTCTGCTTCTTGCGCCACGAGACCTCGAGCGACTGATGCTGTAGGAGTAATGACTCAGTCGACGCTCGGAGTGCAGACAGATGAGACTGCAGCTCTAGTAGGTGTGAGGCAAGAGAGGTGTTTGTCGCTATCAGTTTTTCCACGTTGGCTGATGCATACGTTGCTGCTGGATGGGTGTTTGCTAGCGCAGAGAGTAAGGACGGATTAGATAGTAAGGCATGTAAATCCGTTGTCCTGGAATGTATACTCGTCAATTGCCTATTGCTTCTTCCACTAGGGAAAGGGGCTTTCGTACGACTTATCATGTAATATGTCTGGAATCCATCTGTCTTCTATCGTCGGTGGATTGGGCTGTGTCTGCTCGAATATAGGCTGGTTCGGAATGGTAGATGACCGGCCTGATCCTGGGCCTGAGACTGTACCCGTGGTGACTCCTGTATCGCTGTCGAGCTGTGCTTGCGAGTGTAAAGGCTCCTTCGGAGGGGTGGAGGGCGGGTTGGCTAGCTGGAGCGGCTCGTTGTTTAGCTGTGGCTGTTTGGGCGGCGGAGGCGGCGGCGTGCTTGGGTTCTGAAGCGGTGTTTGTGAGGCGCTGCTTGGGAATGACATCCTGTCCTTGGATGTTAAGCACTTCCTTACTGATGGGAGGCGGGTTGGTTGTTTTCTTTTATTTTACGGCGTTGCAGTTCAGGCTTGATGATGTCACCTGATGGAGCCGGCAAGTCAACTTAACTGATAAGAGACCAATTCTATGGGTTGATCAATTGATAGATGGAGGATCTAGTGATGTATTAACTATTATTGTATAATCGTATAGTCGATTTAAGTACAAAGAAGATTGACCTCGCTGTGAGTATGTGTAAACCATGAAGTCCAGAAGTGCCCCTAGCCTGAGCCATAGCAATGTCCAACCAACAAGAACACGGTATAAAGTACATGGTAAGCAGAAGATTAGAGAGTTATGGAGGAGGCCTCATTTCCACCCATCTATCTCGCTTTATTTCGAGCCACTGTTTAATAAACCTGAAACGCTGCCTTTGCCAGTTAGACCTGCAAGGGTGTTTGTGATGCTGTCAAGGGGCCCTGCGGCACCTCTTGGCTCGTGCTTTGAAGCCATGTCACGGCTACTGAGAGAGCCGCCGCTGTAGTTTCGAAGGAGTTTGCTAATGGGGTCGTCGCCCTTGGCGAGGGTAAGGACGTTGCCGAGTTGTCTGGGGTGCTGCAAGGTAGAAGTATTAGCCAAAGCTGTCCGAGTCTTATTTCTTATGAGCAGACTTACGACGTTTGACCCTCTAGTCAGGGTTTTATCCTGAGGGGCGACGGGGACAGCAGAGGCCAAAGGCAAGGTGGCCGCAATCCAGTATAGGAGACGCATGGTTTGAGTTTGCTTTGGGTATTAACTAGTTGTTTGTGAGAGATAAAAAGGCAGAGTCAAGATGATGCTTGCGTGTTGATGGAAGAGTAAATAGGCTACCAGAGAATTGGGCAGGTTGTCGGTGGTATTTATACGCAAGGGGAGCCAAGTTGGCCTTCCAAGTAATTTTGTGATATCGATTCTAAAAAATAGGGCACGGTGATTGTTATGCAGTTGACTGCATGTTTCTATCGATGATCGTCTTAGAGATAGTTAATACCTGATAGCGTCTGTCTGTATAACCTGCTTGAGCCACGCATATTACGGCCAAGGCTGCGTTGTATTATGGGCGGACAGGGGAGGCGGCTTGATATTGGATATAAAGGTAGGGCAGAGCAGAGACGATCAGCCAAAGTTGTCTTGCCCCTTGCATCACGATGGCTTCTGTACGTGGCACTCTGTATGTAGGACCGAGTGATAGACATGTATACCGTGGTTTATATCATATTGATAGACTTTTCTTCGCGAGTTGTGAAACTCTGCATCGTCCAGCATCATCTCAGTCGACGATGGCTTGCATATCATTCCTTGGGTCGGAGCACTTGAAGAGACTCTCTATTGTAAGCATGGCGTCTCATAGATGCAGTCCGTCTTCCTTCTGGCCATTTAAGTACTCATCTGTACTTATTTATGCAGTTGACTATTCAGGCGTAAACTTGATACGTCGAACTTATGACGGCCACTTGATGTCTATCTCGCGAGTCTGCAATCTCATTGTCAGTCTTCTTGTCAGTTCGTAAGGAAGAAGGGAAATAGGGGATAATCCATCATAGTTAAGACATGGTGTGCTCATCTATGGATTGTTATTATAGATGTTGAAGTAGTGGACGTGAAAGGCGACCTCATTATTTGTATGGGAAAATTGTTATTCCGCATGGAAGCAAACTTCAAAGTTGAGAAGAGAAGCTTGAAGCTGATGATGATATTATAGTAAATACAGCTACAGAGAGTGATCGTGTTTACATCTCGACATCATGGAGGTGGCCTCCAGATCGATACTACGGCGGCGCGCCCTTGAGTCTCAACTACTACTGCGGCGGCCTTCCTACCTTGCCTCGCTGGCTACAACCTCCCATCCCATCACAAGGCGGCACTTCAGCTCAACACCACGACGGACAGCAGACCCTAACCATGGGCCCTTCTTTGGCCTGGGTGCCGGTGGATCGCCGCCCATGGGCACTCCCACGACCTACTTTTCCAACCGCCCTTCGTTGCCCGCAAACACGATAATCAGATTTGTGCCTCAGCAGACAGCATGGATAGTAGAGCGGATGGGGAAATTTAACCGGATTCTCGAGCCCGGGCTGGCTATTCTCGTCCCATTCCTTGATAGGATCGCATACGTGAAGAGTTTGAAGGAGGCAGCTATCGAGATCCCAAGCCAGAATGCTATTACCGCAGACAACGTGACCTTGGAACTGGACGGCGTGCTGTATACCAGAGTCTTTGACGCTTATAAAGCTAGGTTGGTACTTGCTTAATTTCAATGTCTGGGCCAGAGCAAACCGGCTAATGCAGGTTTTCTGCAGTTACGGCGTGGAGGATGCTGAATATGCGATATCTCAGCTGGCACAGACGACGATGCGATCTGAGATCGGTCAACTGACACTGGACCATGTCCTGAAGGAGCGTGCGGTTCTAAACACGAATATAACACAAGCCATCAATGAGGCCGCGCAGGACTGGGGTGTGACCTGTCTCCGGTACGAGATCAGAGACATCCACGCTCCTGAGGGAGTTGTGGAAGCGATGCACCGCCAGGTAACGGCGGAAAGATCGAAACGTGCCGAGATCCTAGACTCCGAAGGTCAAAGACAGAGTGCAATCAACATCGCAGAAGGTCGTAAACAGTCAGTCATCCTTGCCTCCGAGGCCATAAAGGCAGAACAGATTAACAAGGCCATGGGTGAGGCTGAAGCTATCCGCTTGAGGGCTGAGGCCACCGCCCGTGGAATCGATGCTGTTGCAGCAGCTATCCAGGAAGGCCAGGAAGCCGCTCGTGGAGCAATTAGCCTTTCTGTAGCTGAGAAGTACGTCGATGCCTTCTCCAAACTTGCAAAGGAAGGTACGGCTGTTGTTGTACCTGGTAACGTCGGTGATATGGGCGGTATGATAGCCAGTGCGATGGCTGTCTATGGAAAAGTCTCGGAGGGACAGGCCAAGACGATAGCTGCGAAGGCCCTCCAGGCTGGTGAGTCAACCGCCCAAAAGGAAACTACTTTCAATGCGCACACTGCTACAAGCAAGGCTACCAACTTTGAAGCCGGAGAGAATAACTCGACGGACACCTCCGGAACGGGCCATGGCAATGTAGCTGAAAGTGTCCTGGGTGGATTCGAACAGGCCAGCCATCGAGACCGGTAGAAGTTGGTCTTTTCTCTCTAGCTACGACGTTCCATGGCTGTCTGGTCTCTGCTATATCAGTTCTACTTTACTCTCTCACTCTTGCCACTATGTACTATTAACGTTCCATACATTGTTTTCATTTTCTGGCTCAGTTGATTGAGCACTTGTCGGGAAGCACTTGTATAATGAAAAAAAGTCAGTCCGGGGCAAACTCTTCATTAACTACGGCGTAGGTCAAGGGCTCAGCTCAATCTATTCAATGTTTCATTTCAAACCCTTTACATGCGAGCTCACTGTCATTCATCTAAAAAGTTCTCGAAGGGTCAATATAAATTAAGGTTTCAAGCCAAGACCGTCAAAATCAACGACAAGTCAATGATTTGATATAAACTTGATATTTAACTATTATTGAGATGGCATTGGACTATGTTCTTGACGCTAGAGAAGCTGCCTGAATATTAGTTATAATATCCTTATACTGCTCCAACACTAATCACTTGAGAGTAATGCTGGTTTTATGCTCTCCTGTAACTCAACACTCCGTAACCATGGATCCGTATACCAGATACCCATCATCACTCAAAGATGGTTCACATGATATGCCGTCATTCACTATGTTTCAAAGAAATAAATTTGGGTGAATAAGAGGAACAGCAAAAGATCCGGTGTTCTCCTTTTTCTCTAAAAGGCCCTTCTTTCTTCCGCCCCTCCTTTCGTCATTCTCACCTCTATCCTTAGGACTTCATACCCGGATAATCTGGCGCTCTCCCCCTTAGCTCTAACTTGTTTCTACCAGCCATTCTTCAGAAGTATGTTCTAGTCGTTCTCATCCTCAACCTTCTAAGTTCGACTCAGCTTCAAGTTCCCAATATCCAAGACGGAAGAAATGGAGCAACTGAGACGCTCTGCCTCAGCAGGTGAGTAGTGAATAGTTTACCTTATGACAATTAACAGCTACATTTCTGACACCCAATAGGCCGTAATAAGCCTCGGCCACAGATTGGTGCTGGCACGAAAGCGTTGCCTAATATAAGTTGCCCTAGAGAAGGGAAAATGTATAATTTTGTGGTCTGTGGTCCCTACGATGCGGAATCCGCTGCTGATGCGGCCATGTTCTCAGATTTTATGGGGATTTCAATGACCCTCCGATATGCTACCCAGGACGCAGAAGGCACTTATCTTTCTTGCTTTCCTCTGGACGAACTTTTTGACCAGCTCGCGATGAGAAACCCTCCAATCACAGATATCAAATGGGGTAAATTTGGACCAAACCGGACTCCCTTGTATACTTACTCAAAAACACAGTGGGTGACAAGAAGTGACAAGTGGTTTGAGTATGTTCACCCCAAGGATATACTTGAAAAGGTTACGACTTGGATCCAGTACAAGGCTCATGGAGTGGCAGAAAATGATGTGGTAAACATCTTTTTTCAAACACACGGCGATGTTAACGGGAATGTCTGCCTTGGAACAAAACGTCTAACCACCTCTGCGGTGGTAGATTTAATCTCACAGTTTCCCAGGGGCTGTCAGGTAAATGTGGTTGGGTCGCACTGCTACTCTGGAAAATTGGTCAACGCGATCAGAGCCAGTGGCCAGATAGCTCGGTATGCAGTTGCCGCTTGTGGCCCAGAGGAAAAGCATTTTTCTGCCACCCGGTCCGTCAGCAACCGTATAAGGAACTTCAGGTTTTCGCAGCCCTTCATCCAGTCCTTGGCTCGGGTTCACCTCCCATGGCTCCCTCAGCAAGGCTCTCCGCAGCTTACTATTGCTCAGTATGACAATTTTTTGAGAGAGGCAATGCGAAGAATGACCCTAACCTCTTTCCTAGGGCGCCAAGCTGAGACCTACACTTCTTACTTGTCCCCAGAGATACAGGCCTCAGTAACCTTGTTGGAAGAGTTGGTCTTACGTGATCATGTTGATGTTGTTTTCCTCAGAGAGACTGCCCACAGAAGACGACGCTTGGAATGGCCTACGCTGGATGTCCGGCTGATGCAACAAATGCGAAGGAATATGGTACCACCCAGTAGCTCGCTGGTTAGGAGAATTCAGGATCACATCCAGTCAGCAGCATCAAAGTGCGATTTTGATAGCGCACTGATGGATGATGGTCCCATTCTGGGAAGGTTGGAACGTCGCCAGCCTCCTTACGCAGAGATACTACGAGCACTTTATTATAGGGGTAGGGTGCAATCTGCGGTATGGGATGTATTCCTCATCCTCTGTGAGAGAGGTTTCCTCGATCTTGAGACCAGCCTGGAACATCCAATAAACTTCTACACTGCACCACATGGATTTAGCCAAGTTGTGTCGCTATTGCTGTGCTTTGAAGGGCCGTACGAAGCCAATCTTTTGGCGCCATATAACTTCAATTATAGCTTAAGCTTTCCAATTCATTGGCTCGCAGTGATGATTTCACGAGGATGTGCTGATCCAGCTCGGCTATTCGAGACTATTCGGTACACCGGTATGCTTGGCCCACTGCTTGATACTGAACTACACGCTTTGCTGAGTCAAAATGATGGCGTCGTCACGTTTAACTGTGACCCGAAGATGCGTTCTGGATATTCACCGCCACCCTTTGGTTTATGGCTGCCACATGGGGTTGGAAATAATCCTTCACTAATCCCTGACATCATTGTGAAGTCTATAGCTTTCTTCAATGAGACCGAAGCTCTTTTTAAAGAGCTCTTTGGCCTGAGTGACGAAGAGCTTCTTTTGGAACCACAACAGTTTTTAGCTACGCAAGTGTAAGGACAGGAACCGATACATTGTGGGGATACTGTATAACAGTATTCTCCATTGATTCGAAGAAACGGCCGAACATGTTAGAGCAATACAAGGATTGGATCAAAGAATCTGTACCTGTTAAAGTTAGTCAAGAAAACCCCTGGTTCGTTCTTGTAACGAGAGCAGGAAGTTTAACTGCCGAAGAAACATGTTAACGGAGGTATTTGGCTTGCAATATAGCCAAATGACAAGCAACTACTCTGGTCATGATTCTCCGCAATGGAACTTGATACGTTGAAAAGTTACGACCTTCGGATCATCAAAAAGATAACTCACCGCCACTGCTTCCCATCTCAGACCCGTCCCATTTACATATGCATCTGAAAGGTGGAGTTGCGTTCGCCACAATAGCTTACATCACGAAGGGAACTAAGCAATGCTCTGTGGAGCGACTAGTCACTAGCGTGGTGCTTAGCTCTGTGCTCAGGACACCACCTACTCCACCACACCACCATTCCATGCTGTTGCTGCCATTCTACAGGCATCTAGTGGATTGCTGCTATGCAGAGATTACGTCTTGCAGAAGTTGAGGTTGTTTGAGGCATACATAGCAATAACATCATTGCCCCTCTCCAAAACTTAGGACCCGTTGCCCAAACACAGGCGAGATGGGAATCGAGGGACCCGCTCGGATATCACGGACGGCATCAATTGGTGGCAGGATATCTTTATAAATACCTCGCTCTACCCCTCTTTGTTCACATTGCTGTCAAACTGAATACCAAACACTACCCCCTTCCGTCTACCATATTCTTCTCCAAGCTATTTCTAAAACACAGCAAACATGGGTTTCTTCGAGAGTATGATATCTCCCCCAATTGAAGGCTAGTAGAATGGATGGATCTAATGGCACTAGACTTCTCCGACCATGCCAGTGCCCATGAGGAGGTCATGAATGCCCCACACAAGGCTTCCTTATCTCATGAGCTGATTGCTGGAGCAGCTGCCTACGAGGCAGCAAAAGCATATGAAGAGCATGTCCAGAGGAACGGTAAGAACCATCAGTCCTAGCGTTAGGATCAGGGGCTAATGGCGTATACAGGGAAGCCCGAGAGTCACGCTAAAGCCAAGGAGCTCCTCGCCGGTTTCGCCGGGGCCTTTACCGATCGCATCATCGAGACCAAAGGCCTTGATTTCATTGATAGGGAGAAGGTGAAGCGCCAGGCTCATGAACATGCCCAGGATGCTCTCGGCAGAGAGTATTAATTCGGTGGCCTGCTAGTATAAGGAATAGGTTTGACGCCATGAGTTCCTGTTGACCAGTTCAGTATCAGACTTGGCATGTATTGCAATATACCAGCTCTCTACTAAGCACAACCACTATACAATCAACCATACGACGAGATAGAACATGATATATGACAACATGACTACTAAACACTGTGCTCTCTCCGTAATGGCTGCAACAAGCAAGCTGATACTTATGCCTAAGATCTCCATCGACCATTCAATGTGTATGTCTACCGTTCAACCGGTTTCTAAGTATCTGAGAGGTGCTCTGCGAAGACCCCTCTTACAAGTTAGTATCTAGTCCTTTAATAATTGCACTAGGAACAAGAGTGATCATGGTCTTTTGAGCCTATCCTTGGTTTACTATTCATATAAGTCGAGAGGCCTTGACTAACTGATGTTAATACAAGGAGTGTAGTAATATTATTTTAAAGTACGGTTATAGCCAAAGGGGTCCCAACTATAGCTAGGGGTTTGGTACAGGCACCTATGTTTAGAATGACAGCCGCGCCTTATCAGTCCTGCAGAGCGAATAACCCTCTTCCAGTAGTTCGTACGCCGCAACCCCAATCCCGATACTGTCATCGCTAAGATATCGAAAGAAGCATATGATATTACCCTCAGAGTCCCATATCGCCGATCCACAGCTGCCAGCCGGAGGTATATCCTTCGGGTCTTGCCCAAACCAGACCCACCCTTGCTTAACCCATCGTCTAGCTTTGCAGTTCTTCTCAGGAAATGAGACCATGTTTACTGTCAGAAACTGGCCGTCAACAGGACCGCTAAACGGCGTATCCATAGAAATAGTCTCAAACCGACGGACTGCGAAAGGGTCTTTGATTGATTTAAGCATGACTCCATGCGGTTCAATATCGCTTTGAAAGCTGTGGTTCTCAAACTTAACGTCTTCCTTGAGCTTGACAAGTGAAATACCGGAATCTTCTATCCTCTTTGAGACGTCTCCGATATGCCTCCCGTTTGTCTGTGGATGAAAAACCGCGCTATTGGCTGTAGGGAAACCATGCGAAGCCACAGTCAGAAAGATAGTCTTATGAGCGTCTTCCACGAAGATTCCTGCGGTCGTGAGAAACTCCTTGGAAGCTACAGTTACCCCCGGCCGAATTATTGAATATGGGGAATCGTCTGGGTTGTCTTTCGTAGGCTGTTTGTTACGTAGTGCGAGCTCGACTGGGGGAATATTATGACGGTAGCCTTTGGAGAAATAAAACGCGGCTATGCGGCAGATTCTACCCGGGAGGCTTGATATCCCTGTGCCTTCGGGTACAACAATTCTCCAGCAGCCAAACATCCACTGGATCTCTTGGATTTGAACTCCCTTACTCTCAAAGAAATCAATGACCGCTTGATATAACGCTTGGGAGGATGTATTCGTTGCGTCGAGATCATCAAGAACACTCCACCTGACAATTCCCAGACCACCTACAGGCAGTGGGGACTCAAACGCTGTTGTTGCGAGATATAAAGGAAGACCAGCTACCAAACGAGGCCAAGGTCTGGCAGGTAACTCGCTCACATAGACAACGAGAAAGGGGCCATCGATGCAGAAACCAAACTGCGATGGGAAGAGGTGAGATAATAGAGTGCGCTCCCTCTCGGTCGGAGGACGGGGAAGGCCACCTTCACCGATTAAAGTAAAATCCATAGCTATACAAGTCATTAGTATCCTTATGTGTTAAGGCACTCTAACTAATGATGATGATGGGAATTTACCGTCCACTTTATAGTTGAGTGCTGGAAGAGGAACCATCATGGAAAAAATGGAGGTCAGCATCCGGCCAAGTTAGATGATTATATAGTGGTTCTACCATGGAATGACGTAGTGGTAATGAAAGCTTCGTTCAACATAGTTCGAGATATGTTTGCAGCTGGCAAGGAACTGTTGAACGGGAGATTGACTGTTCTTCGACGCTGACAATATGGCAAAGAAGAACGATGCCATCCTCGAGACACTTACATCATATATATGCGTTATTCTGTGTTCCTTCGTCCTTTTTCCGGAGAAGATAAATAAACAACGGCTCGTAAAGGGAAAACGGCGTCAACGCGTCGGAACTGCGGGTACGTTTGTCATCTTGGTTCTTGGGCCATCTTCGCCCTCAATCCACGGTTTTAAGTCAGTAGCAGTGACGACATTTCTTAGACAGCCTGTGAATTGGATGCCATCACCAGCCTGGCCTTGTGGTGTTGATGCATCTCCTTTTGCTTCCGACAATAAAGCAAAGTAGATTGATGGGACGTTGAACGTCTTCGACAGTCAAGACGGCCTCCTTTTCCATAAAGCGGCAAGTCCTCTAGTCGATGATATAATGTCAGAATCTGCCATTCGGCCAAAAAGGCGAGCCTGCACTGATTGGTGGCAGAGAGACTGGTTATCTTTGACATCTAACGCCCTCTCTGGCACTGTGGATGAAGAGAGGGGTGTTCAGGGCAGCTCAGTGGGACTGGGAGAAGGCTGATGGGACAGAGCCAAAGACCCTACGTGTTGCAACGGGTCGAAACTGTTTGCAGCGATGCGTATACGATAGAACATCACGTAGAATGAGATGTAGAAGATGCGAAGGACAGTGCACGTGACTCACTAAACACGTGATTCCCCTGCAGATGTCGACGTCCAACATCTTATCTTTATTCCAACACCGGGTGGTGACGGAGACGAATATACGATGGTGAGCAGAAAGCTGCCAATGACCTGACCTGCTGGCGGACAACGAGCACCCACCAGAATTCTACCTTAACTAGATGAATACCCTTGGCGAGAGCTTGCTTTAGTACAGATAGTATGCGTCTAAGTTGCTGAAGCTGCTCGACCGGATCGAGTGAGAGTGGTAAAAGTGAGTGCGCCCCGATCCCATAATCCTGCCCTATCTCACTGCAGCTTCTGCGCCTATGTAAAGATAGACGTAAATATTAAGGTCTCAAGGACTGTTAATTTATAGGGGCAATCGGAATGTGCTTATACCGCATTAGCTGCTTTCTGGCATTTGTCCCGCGCAATCTTTTCCAATGAACCCTGAATTTCTGGAATATCGATAGCTTGGCTTGTAAGTATAACTGTATCTCCTAGAATTCCTTTAGCTTCTGCCAACTTCCTCATATTTCCAGTAACAAAGTTAAGGATCTTGGGCTTAGAGAGAGACATAGTATCTTGGCCGGCGGGATGGTTAATATGGTTAGTTTCTGTGGTTATAAGTGTTAACCTTGGACGTTCTTTAGTATAAATATACCCGCCGACCACTTGTTCCGCAAGGCACGGCACTTAATAAGCAACTACACAGGAGGCTAGTTAGGTACTAAGTAGGTTGAAAAGTAATAATAATTATAAAATCTCCATTGCTCGTTGTATCTAAGGCCCTGGGTAGTAAACACGTATACAATGAAGGGAACGTAGATAAGAATTAGACGAAGTGGCTCCCTTCGACCTCGTTGAAAAGCATATACGCAGCGGAAGGAGCTTGATCATTATCATGTTGCATTTTCTGACGCTAAACTAATGCCGGTAATGAGATAGCCTCCACGCATCTTTGGCGTGACGTGCATTATTCGTTTCGAGATGTTGAAATTAAGTCTATATGACATATACCATACCAGTGCCCTTTTGCCCTTAATTTTTTGATGTTGAATAAACGGAGTAGGAAAGAAATAAAAATCAGCTAAGCCAAGCAAAAAAGCACGCTCCCATGTTTACGTTCCCATAACTTAATAGCGGTAGCTGTAAAAGAGTTAGCAATGGACGTCGACTGCTACGAAGGGATAGGAGAGTAATGGAATGCTTACATGTCGCTCTTGAAAGGACCCTCGACGTCGAGGCCGAGGTACTCAGCCTGCTTGGTGGTGAGCTTGGAGAGCTTAGCGTTGACGTGCTCGAGGTGGAGGAAAGCGACCTGCTCGTCGAGGATCTTGGGGAGGACGTAGACGCCGACTTCACGCTTTCCGGTGGCGCCGAACTCGACGTACTTCTTGCCGAACTCGGGGTCGTTGCACTTGAAGAGGAGGATCTGGGCGAGGACTTGGTTGGAGAACGAGCAGGACATGACGAAGGAAGAGTGGCCGGTGGCACAGCCAAGGTTGACCAATCGTCCCTCGGCGAGGAGGATGATGTGGTTGCCGGAAGGCATGAGGTAGCGGTCGACCTGTGGCTTGATGTTCTGGACAGACTTGGCGTTGGCCTTGAGCCAGGCAACGTCAATCTCAATATCGAAGTGACCGATGTCTAGTCTGATGTCAGTATTATGTATGTAAAGTACGTGATAATGGAATACTTACTGCAGACGATGGCGTCGTTCTTCATGACGGTGAAGTGCTCGCCGGTGAGGATGTCACGGCAACCGGTGGTGGTGACGAAGATCTGGCCCTTGGGGGCGGCCTCCTCCATGGTGAGGACCTGGTAACCGGCAACGGCAGCCTGGAGGGCGTTGATGGGATCGATTTCGGTGACGATGACGGCGGCACCCATGCTGCGGAGAGCCTCGGCGCAGCCCTTGCCAACGTCACCGTAACCAGCGACGACAGCGACCTTACCGGCAATCATGACGTCGGTGGCACGCTTGATTCCGTCAATGAGAGATTCTCTGCATCCGTAGAGGTTGTCGAACTTGGACTTGGTGACAGAGTCGTTGACGTTGACGGCAGGAACAAGGAGTTCACCGCTCTTCATCATCTTGTAGAGGTGGTGGACACCGGTGGTGGTCTCCTCAGAGACACCGTAGCAGTCCTTGAGCATCTCTGGGTATTTCTTGTGAACGAGAGAGGTCAAGTCACCACCGTCGTCGAGGATGAGGTTGAGCTTCTTTCCGTCCTTGAAGGCAATCAATTGCTGCTCAAGGCACCACTCGTACTCTTCCTCAGTCTCACCCTTCCAGGCGAAGCTATACCCTTGTTAGAGATAAAGCAGCAAGGAACAGCAATTGGCCAGAGGGCACTTACACTGGGGTACCAGAGGCAGCAATGGCGGCAGCAGCGTGGTCCTGGGTAGAGAAGATGTTGCAGCTGGACCAGGTAACCTCAGCACCTAGAGCAGTGAGGGTCTCGATGAGCACAGCAGTCTGAATGGCTATCTAACCGTCAGCTCTGCATCCTCATCACCATGACTAGCATCATCTCAACAGCTAGACGTACTCATGTGGAGACACCCAGCGATTCTGGCACCCTTCAATGGGGCGTCTGCAGCATACTTCTTGCGGATGGCCATCAAGCCGGGCATCTCGATCTCGGCGATCTCGATCTCGCGGCGCCCAAAGGCAGCGAGGGACTGGAAGTGACAATTAGCCAGGGCTGACCATCACATTTTACCGTAGAATGGATGTGAAGGGGGGAGGGATGCCATACGATGTCGGCGACCTTGAACTTGGTAGCGGGAGCAGCCATGGTGGGGGTGTAGCTGAAACTGATGAACCGGACTTGATGGTGAAGAAGCAGATGAAGCTGATGCTGTAGACGAGAATGAAGAGACGAAGGTGAAGATGTTGATTGTAAGGAAGAGAAGAAGAGAAGAGAAGAAGAAGAAGAAGAAGAAGAAGAGAAAGTCGGCTTCGACCTTTTTTAGGTCGAATTTATCAAAGTCTCCGAAGTGGGGGAAAAAAGGAAGAAAACTCGGACCGAAAGATTTTCCGCTTTTCTTTTTTTCGACTTCATGTTTTATATCAAGAAGAAAAGGAAGAAGAAGAAGAAGAAGAAGATTGCTGGTTTAATTGTATCTGTCGAGGAGTATGTAGCTGTTACTATCGTACATCTGCAGTCTGGATATACATGGACAGACTTGATCGAAACGTCGAGACGGCGGGAGGAGATGGAAGCAGAGAGAAGCGCCGTATGTTTGTTGGCTCGTATCCAATCAGACCCTTGATTGCCTGCATTCTAATCACGGCTGAGAGGAAGTGCTGACATTATCCCCAGCCTTGGTAGTGGCTGGTCAGCGCTGCGAGTTGGTGTTTTGAAGGGCCCGTCTTCGTGGATGAACCGGTGCGGTATAGGCGATGTACTAAAGGAGAAGAAGCGGAAGAGAAAGAATAAAGTCATACGCTCGGTTACTTACCGGCGGTGGTGCATGTCTCTTCTGCCTGATTCGGATGTCGACTTGGATCTGTGATGACAGGTCAGAGGGTGTCTATCTTGTTAATGCAGGGGTTTTGGCGGGAAGCTGTTCTCTAGATGGAGTCTTGTTCACTGAGCGGGTTTCGGAGGAGGCCCCATTGGTCCTCCCGGAGCAGTCTTGGCCGGTAGGCGTGGGACTTTGAAGCCGGAGTCAGACGTGGTGCTCGACTGGTTGCCCACTTGCGTGAAGGTTCCGCTCTTGAACCATCGGTCTTCTTCGGCGGCCCGTTTCCTCTTTAGCTCTGCCTGGGCTTTGGGGTCGACCAGCTCGAGGCCCTGGAAGGGCGTGAAGGCGATGCTACTGGCTGTACCGGAGCCCGCGACGGGACCGACGCCGGTTGTACGGAGACCTTGTGTATTCAACACCGATGCGTTCCCGGGGGTGCTGCCCAACCTATGGAGAGAGGATGCATGGCCCGGCGCTGGAGTGGCAGTGCCCCAGCCCTTGTTCGATTTGCTGAGTTTGGCCTTTGTTCGGGGGTCGATCTGGGCGGCACGGATGCGTCCCTGGTTCTCTTGTCCGAGCATACCGAGACCCTTGGTGCTTTCTCCCGTCCCGTAGCCTACTTCTTTCTCCTCCTTGCCGAACGCTAGACGGTTCTGGGCCTTGCGTAGATCTGTCATCGCCGTCGCTTCTTTGGCTTTTCTCGCACGTCGACCGCCTCGTTTTCTTGACGGCTTGTCGTCCGGCGCGGGAAGAGCACGGGTGCCCTTATTCGGTGGCGGCTCAGTGAGTTTGTCCAGCCGCTCGAGACAGGCTTGCTTTAGCTGCTCTCCGGTCGAGCCGTCACGGCTGCTGTGCACCCTGTCCACTCGAGCTGCAAGCACTACCTTGGCAGATACGATACGCATTGCCTGGATCTTGTAATCGTTCGGTATATCTTGGATGATGGGAGAGTGGTAGAGGAAGCCTTGGTGCCGTATTCCAACGTTGGTGGCAAACCCAGATTGGGCCTGCTTTTTAGAACCTAGTGGTGAGATGTTGCATGAAGGCATTTTGGCCAATCCTGTCAGCCCACCAGCGTAGTTGAGAAGCTGAGCTGCAGTCAACGATCCAACGAGAGCCGTTAGGTTCGGAGCAAACATGGTCATCCTCGACTGCACGTATTCTGTAAGCACCGTCTTCGCCTTCTCAAGGGAGAACATCATCTCGCAAGCTCGCAGGACACACTCTAGTTCTTCTACAGGTAGTGGACTGCCTCGTGTGGTCGTCCCTTCCACGGCAACGGTCATCAACGATGGGCCGTCAAGGATAGCTCGCAATGTCTGCCCAACCAGGTTGTCTGTCGATGATGCCATAGCCTTGATGTCGTCGAACGGCCCGTTCTTTAAGATGGCAACGGTTTTCGCATAATCTACCGGGTTGGAGATCAACGTCTCTAGCTCCGGAAATCGCAACGAATAGTGGTCTCTGATAAATTTGTGGACAAGCATGATTTCGTTATCGATCGATGTGGAGAGCGAGTTGGACTGCGTGAGGAGATGGTACTCTTCATCGTCTTCGACCGAACCCGTCCTTGTCTGCTCCCGATCGGGTAGCTGTTTATAATGTGCAATTTTCTAACCAGTAAACCGTTAGTCTCCGACATTTAGGATATGCCTCCTGTACAGCATGAGTGTCATGATACTAACCTCCAAGATGGGCCGCAGTGTCTCCATGAGGCGCGCAACGCTCCGGACATCAGCAACTCCCTTGAACTGGGTTTTCTCGATCTGCTCCTGTCCCTCTTCATCGTTGTCGCCCTCATCCACGCTCTCAGGCAGTATGAACGTAGCTCCATCATCGCCATCGCGCTCGTCTTGGTCTTTGAGCTGCACGTCATCGAGTCCAACTTCGCTCCCGGAGTCCTCGAAATCATTCAGGAGTTCGTCTGCAAGGGTCGCCATGGTGTCCTGAGCTCAGCTCTAGCAATATATCAACATCAAGAAGAGACAGGCTGCCGGTAGGTGTTCGTGGCAAAGAAATCACTTTTGTATCTTCTTCGTCTTTCAACTTTTGAAGGTCGAGAAAAAATTAACGGCGGACTTTAGCAACCTAAGTTGCAAATTCTTGGCGTGTCGAAAAAGCTTCAACTTTTTTATATCGAAAAACAACAGCTTGAAAACAGCATTTTACGACACCAACGACAATATAACAATACAAAAACACCTACAGGAGCTCATACCCCCGGTTACAGAGACATACTCTGAGGGTGTACTCTTACTCTCAGCCATGGATTCCTCCCGTGGCCCTCCAAGGGTCAAGAACAAGGCCGCCGCGCCCCAGCAGATCTCTGCTGAACAGCTCCTTCGCGAAGCCGTTGACCGTCAGGAGCCCTCATTGCAAGCCCCAACACAACGGTTTGCAGATCTTGAAGAGCTCCATGAGTACCAGGGCCGCAAACGCAAGGAATTCGAAGACTATGTTCGCCGCAACCGGATTAACATGAACAACTGGATGAAGTACGCTCAATGGGAGCTGGAGCAGAAGGAATTTCGCCGTGCAAGGTCGATATTCGAGCGTGCGCTGGACGTTGACTCTACATCGGTCGTGCTTTGGATACGGTATACAGAGGCGGAGATGAAGAATCGCAATATCAACCATGCCAGGAACTTGTTTGACCGGGCCGTCACCATTTTGCCGCGCGTGGATAAGCTGTGGTATAAATACGTGTACATGGAGGAGATGCTGGGGAATATCGCGGGTACTCGACAGGTGTTTGAGCGGTGGATGTCATGGGAGCCAGATGAGGGGGCTTGGAATGCCTACATTAAGCTGGAAAAACGGTACAACGAGTTGGACCGTGCAAGGGCGATCTTCCAGCGGTTCATTACCGTTCACCCGGAGACGAAGAACTGGATAAAATGGGCGCGGTTTGAAGAAGAGAATTCCACTAGTGACATGGTCAGAGAGGTCTATGGGACTGCGGTCGAGACGCTCGGGACAGACTTTATGGATGAAAGGCTCTTCATAGCCTATGCGCGGTACGAGACCAAGTTGAAAGAGTACGAACGTGCCAGGGCTATCTACAAATTCGCTCTCGACAGACTACCCCGGTCAAAGTCTGCCGCCCTGCAGAGCGCTTACACCGTGTTTGAGAAACAGTTTGGTGACCGTGTCGGCGTCGAGGACGTGATCCTATCTAAGCGGAGGGTCCAGTATGAGGAACAGATCAAAGAGAACCCAAAGAACTATGATCTGTGGTTTGACCTAACCCGTCTGGAAGAGACGTCCGGTGACGTGGACCGTATTCGAGAGACGTACGAACGAGCGATTGCTCAGATCCCACCGTCGCAGGAGAAACGGCACTGGCGACGCTACATCTACCTCTGGATATTCTACGCCGTGTGGGAGGAGATGGAGAACCAAGATATCGAGCGCGCACGGCAGATATACACAGAATGCCTAAAGCTCATCCCACACAAGAAGTTTACTTTTGCCAAGATCTGGCTAATGAAAGCTCAGTTTGAGATAAGGCAGCTTGACCTGGTGCTGGCCCGGAAGACGCTGGGACAGGCCATCGGGATGTGCCCCAAGGACAAACTATTCCGGGGTTACATTGACATTGAGCGTAAACTTTTTGAATTTTCACGGTGCCGGACCCTATTCGAGAAACAAATTGAGTGGAATCCATCGCAGAGTGAATCATGGATCAAGTTTGCAGAGCTAGAAAGGGGTCTCGATGATGTGGAGCGTGCCAGAGCTATTTATGAACTCGGTATCAACCAGACGGCACTTGACATGCCGGAGCTGCTGTGGAAAGCCTACATCGATTTTGAGGAGTACGAGGAAGAGTACGACCGCACCAGGAGCCTGTACGAGCGACTGCTGAAGAAGACAGACCACGTGAAGGTCTGGATCAACTATGCACGATTCGAGATCAATGTACCTGAGGGCGACGAGGAAGAGGATGAGAACGAAGAGCGGCCGGTGTCTGAAGAAGCGAAGAGCCGAGCTAGGAAGGTCTTCGAGCGGGCGAATCGTGTGATGAAGGATAAGGACATGAGAGAAGAGGTAAGCTTTCTACCCGCCCACGACCGGCTCTGCTATTTATATATTGTTTATCCCGCTAACCACGTTGTTCCTGAATAGCGCGTTGCGCTTCTCAATGCATGGAAGTCGTTTGAGCACACGCATGGATCCCCGGACGACATCAGCAGGATAGAGAAACAGATGCCCAGGAAGGTAAAGAAGAAGCGCAAGGTAGACGACGACAGGTTCGAGGAGTACATCGACTACATCTTCCCTGCAGACGACGAGTCGACCGCCATGATATCGAACCTGTTGTCAACAGCACGGCGATGGAAAGAGCAGCAGCAGCAGCAAACCCGGGAAGCCCAGAGTTAGACATAGCAAGGCTCCTCATTTCCCCCCTCCCCATCCTTTTCTTCGTCATCTTCATTTATCAGCAACTCCGGGCTCTACTCTGCACTCTGTACATACTTCCTCCAAGGCAAAAACAGGTCATCCCCCGTACGACCTTTATATACAAGAAACAAGCGATCGGTCGAAAAAAACAAAACCAGGCAAGAAAACAGAAAAATACACAAGCGCCCGTATGTAATTTACCGGGAGTGGCTTGGCAGGGGTTAAGGAAGGGTCCACCCTGGTTTCCATAATGTTTCTATTGGTGGAGAAGGCCGCGGGAACCCACCGACCGGCCCGCCGTACCCATGTTCCTGGGTTGTTATTGGCTGGGGGCGGTATCAACGTAGGGTCTGGTGTATCCACAATACGCGTGCCTGACGCCCCTTAACACGGCTCAGGGACAGCCTTGATCGCTACAACCAGCAAGAAGCAGCAGAAGAAGGCCTGATGGTCCGTTTCAGAGGAGGCCACTCCTTGCGCAGTACGAGCGTCGCGGCATGAGACATCCCATCTCTGCCCCTGGTCTCATTCGCTTCCTTCAAACAGATCTTTCTCTCTCTCTCTCCTCCCTCTCCTCTTCCTCTCTCTTCTGTCTCTCTCTCGTTTGCCGGTTCTTGCAAACTGTGCTGTTGGTTATTTCGTTTCTTCCTTTTCTCGCCTTTCGAGTATATACACTCCTTTTTTGACTTCATCAGGTTATTGACTTTGTGAGTCGTCGACCTGTTCTTTCGTTCGTTCAATATTACCACCACCAGCCGTACAGATCATATCGGTTGTAACGAGAACGAGGGCTCGCAAGCTCGGGACTCGGTTGAACGGAGTGACGTTGGTGCTGAGCATCCACCAGCTCTTTGGCGACTACACAGCTATCGCCAGTCTTACTATCTTCTCTCGAAACGGTCGAAGCTCGCTCCCTCTGGATGCAGACACAACGACTTACCACTTGTCCGTTCTTCTGACGCGGTACCTCTGGTAGGATACTCACCTTCATTTTTTGCGTTCTTTCATTCTAGCTGGCGGTAGAATGTGTTTTGAGATCATCTGGCTGGCGGTCTTGATATAACGGGTTGTGTCCCTTTTTCCCATTCCCGACTTTCTCGCCCTTGCCGAACCATACGTCGAGATTAGGACCGCAGTCATGCCTTCTCCGAAACCCCCGTTCGAGCTCAAGGACCACTGTACCCTCATACATCAAAATGTCCTCTATGTATACACTCCGGCCGGGTTTATGTCGCTGGCTCTCGAGCCAAAGGCGAAATGGAAGAAGCTGGGCATGGGCATGTCTGTGACAGGAGCGTCCTGCTTCAAGGGCCCTACAGATGGAGATTTGAACAATCCAGCCTTTTACGTGGTTGGCGGTACAGGTGGTCCCGATGACTACCTCGGGGTCCAGAGCTATTCGTTTTTAGACAAGAAGTGGAAATTCCCGAGTCTAGATGGAAACAATATGAAAAATAGAGTCAACCACGATGCGGTCTATCTCGAGTCTCTATCGTCGATCCTTGTCTTCGCGGGTTCTACCAACGGAAATCCGAGCCCGTCAACCGAAACGTTCGTGATCTCCACGAACCCCAATTTATATCACATAGAATCCCGAGGCGGACCTGTTCCACCATCCCTAAAACCAGTCCTTCTGGCCTGGGGCAAGGACACGGCGATACTTGTCGGTGGTAATGAGGATAATAAAGTCTACCAGTTCATGAACGGTGCATGGCGGACATTTGATTACGTTTTAGAAAGTCCAATTGTTGATCCTGTCGCAACTCCGGTCATCACAAATCCTTACATAGACGGGAACATGGCCTTGCAAGTTTTCGACCTTGGAGCATCTCCAGTAACAGTTCGTACGGATAGCTTGGTACCGCCGGGCGCCCCTCATAGACGGTCAACTCACTCCCGGCATCACGATCACGGTCACTCCAGCATATGGAAACGGTCCTCATACCCTGCTTACAACTCTACGCTGGCTCCCACGGGATCTCGCACCGGAGCCTCTATCGCGTCTGACCCTGGGTATAACAACAGAGTGGTGATTTCTGGTGGTAACAATGAAGAACCTATTGTAATTTTTAATCAGGACGTCAATGGATGGCTAGATATTGACCATTTCTTTGCTGTCTCAACCATGACTTCCTCTACTATGACCCCAATGAGCAATACAATGACAATGACGCCCACTATAACCGCTGCACCAACATTGACCTCCTCCCCTTCCGCAACAGAAACTTCCACCTCCAGTGATCGAGTTCACGGTTCTGTTCCTCCTGATGGCCGTACCTTGACCATTATTGGCGCAACGCTGGGGACTCTCCTTGGTATCGGGGCCATTATCATTCTTGTCTTACTCCTGCTTGCATGGAGGCGGCGGACTAGCTTATACTACCAACATACCAAGGAAAAGCACATGAACTCGGACGATAAGGATAGGTTCAGCTTTCAGGATGCAGGAATGGAACCTCTCACGCGTTCCATACAACCGATTGCAAGAGGCCCCGTTCCTTCAACTGATTCCTGGGCATACATTTCTGGGCAAGTTGACGATTATTCTCGAGGTTCCGTAAACCCACCACCGCCAACTCGCTGCATGCCTGTATCTGAGAAAGGGCCAAGCCCGCTTCGAGATATGGAATCAACTCGTGATGAACGGCCTGACAGTGATGTCTACCCACCAGCTTCAAATAAACCCTCTTTTGGAGCTAAGGTTGACTCCAAACCAACCGAGGCTGATGGTCGGCTCACGGATGAAGGCTGGAGCAAATACTTCCAGGGTGACAAGATCGATGGATCGATAAAATCCCGCGCCTCCTCTGTCGACTCCAAATACTCCAAGTCCGACTACAGATCAGACTGTCAAAACAGCGGATGGCCCCATGTATCAGCCGAAGTGCCACCCCTAAACGTTGCGCGGTTTGACGGACCACAACCCCTAGGAATTGTCGCGAGCGGCAGCCCTAGCACCGAGCACCCTCCCAAATGGCCATTCACACAACATCAAGGCATGGCAGCGAAGATATCCAGTGCAGACTCTATCAGCCTCAACTCCGACGACTACTACGACGACAAGAGGGACACCAGGACAGATGCCTTCTCGTCAGGCGTTCCAGGCAGCACCCACGATGTGGATCGCTGGGGCCGGATGTCAAGAGAGCCTCGGGTGGCAAGTAGTAATTACTCGAATAGTGTATACTACGATAACCCCGGCCCTCCGCCGCCTGGGGGTCCGGACCGATACCTGAATGCAATGCCTGAAAGTCGTGCTCCCTCCTCTAATTACGGGCGTAACGCCCGCTCGGTGAACAGGGGAATAGTCAGCTCTGATATCAGTTGGCTGAACATTGGGAACAACAGATAGGGAATTCTGGGTTGTTTGTCTCTTTTTGACGCACACACACCCTCGACCCGTCCATGCCTGAAACCCTGCAATTACCGGATTGGGATTGGGGCCAACAGATGGGGGCAGCTTTTTTTTCTTGTAGGCTCTTTGCCTTAGTTCATTGTCCCCGATTGGGACAGTTAATCGGGTGAAAGGTGTCGATTCCGTTCTGGTGTGTCCTTAATGGGGCCGGATAACGGTTGATTCTACATCCTTTTCGTATAACCTGCATTCGTATGGGGGCGGAAGCCGACCAAATTCGGACTTTGGGCTCTGGCCCTGTCAACCCTAAGGCAGGGGACTTTATTGGCCATCGCCATTCCTCAAATTTCACTGTACATGTTTTTTTTTTAAAACCCTTCCATTTCTCTTCTTGGCTTGCGCCCAGAAAACATGGCCCAGCGATCCCCTACCTCTTTTGGCTGTTTTCTCTATTTTACATATCATACTCTTGTTTTCTCTGTCTTGTGCAGTTCCCATCGTTTGAACCATTTCCCTTTTTCTTCTTCTTTTTTTTTTTCTCTTTCTTTGGCTCTATAGAAGCATGCATGCATGTAATAATACCCGATCTGAGCCATTTCCAAAGGCAGGATTCCACTCATGATTAATGGCTGTTGACCAGTTTTTGTTGGCTGGATTAATGCGTTGGACCTCCCTTCCCCTATCTTCTTATCTTTATCTGTTCCTTATACCTATACCTTGTTTGTTTGCCTGGCATATCAGCAACATCCGTCCCTTCTTTAGCTCTCTTCTACCCTATGTATGTACTTACGGACCGCCTTTCAGTAATATACTCACTCTTCAACGCCTATCCTCCTGTTTTCAATAGCCCTCGCTTGCTCTCTCCCTTCCCCAAAAGCTGTACTTCTGTCTATACATGGCCTCGTCCAAATCGAGTCAGAAGCCACCCTTTGGTTAGTACTGGCAGTCGTCCACAAACATTTCCAGACTCAATGTGCTGGCCTTTCCGATGAGCAGGTTCCTGCGATAACTAGGAGAAAGCGGATGGTTGAAGACACAGCCAACGGTCCAGGGGGGACCAACTGTTAGTGTTGCAATGGCTGTACAAGTGCACCTCTCCTGCAAAGCGCAAAGAGATGCCGGCACATACATACGTGGGATGCACAGCAGCAAGAAAGGGGGTTGATGTCCTTCTTTATAAAGACCCGCGCATAAGACGCATGTTGACGCCGTTATTCATAACCCAGCCACACTGCGATGCTGGAGGATGTATAAAACAATAAAAAGGAAATATATTTTGGGAGCGTTGCATCTTTGTTGACAAATAACCATTTCACCGGGCGTCTCTCTCTTTTTTGCAGTTTTGGCCGTGATTGGGGGCTAAATCGGGTACTATGTACGTACATACGGTATCCATAGCCATTTTCCTTTTTTTTCTTCTTCTCTGACGCTGACTGGCGAGCTTGCCCGGCGTCTTAACGGGTCGAACCTAGGGATACCCGGCAATGCCGTTGCGGTATCAGTTGTCTTCCCTCTTCGAGTACTCCGTATGTACAAGTAACGAGTTGCTGCGACGAAAAGGGGAACCCCTGAAGACCCTGTCTTGCTTTTGAGCACTCGCATTAAATGTCAAGCAACGCTGTTCAGGGATGTATAGTTGGTCTTTCCGCCTCTTCCAGTAAGTATTTCTCTCTGGACCAATCTGTGTCTTTTTTTAATAGCTATTATTGGAACTAGAAGCGCGCTACCAACCCGCTCTGTTGGTTTGTGGAGCGTCACTAAAACATCCACGTACCGAGAGGCTCCATGGAACTATAGTAAGGAACCTGCTGGGTCTGATACCATCATTACCGAAAGGCGTATACGTATTGCCGGTGGATGATGCAGGTAATATGGTGAACCTGGTTTGGAGTCGGCGTCCCCCTGAAGGTGAGTTAGACATCCGTGTTTCTCCATGATTAGAAAAGGAGTCCTGACTTCTACAGGTTGCGGCTCCCGCGTTGCCCCGTCTCCTGTCTGTTATGCCAGCTCATACGATTAATATCGACTGTGGTAAGGAATGTTCGAACCCTGCCCATTCAAGGATTTTAGATTGCGCTGGCCTGCAGGCATTGCCAACCAATATGACCGGGGTATATACGCCCAAGATGTCCTCTTATGTCTTCATTATCCCCCCTATTCTATGTATACATAAGATATACACTCACATATATATATATATAGTTATGGGATACTCCGTGTAAGGTAGCTTTGGGGGTCCACATCTGCACGATCTGTTCTGGAAATCTTCCGTCCAAGTTATGCTTATATATTATCTATCCCACATCGCCAGGGATATGCATTATGATCTTTACGCCGGACGCCCGATCCAAGAAACGCCCTAGGGTGTCATTGCATTTATGTATACGGCCATATACGTAAATATGACCGAGAGGCCCCGTTATTCATCCCGACTTTTCCGCCAGCCAGAGAGAAAGAGACCCTTATGCAGTTCCTGCGTTGCTTAGTGGAGCTGCTATTCCCGCTCAGCGTTGCATAGCAAAATTTCCCCAGTGGGTGAAAATAGGTCATCTGGATATATTCATGCGCCTATGCGGGTGCCAGGGAGTTACATATGCCGCAAGGGAGGGAATGGCATCGCATGAACTTCCGCTTTGGACGAAGATGCGGGATGAGAGTGAATAAGGGCATGAACTTTTCTTGCCCTAGCTGCGCGTCTCCCCGAGCTGCTTGCATGAAATACATGGAGACAAGCGGTTAGCTGACTTGGGGACGAGAGGATCGTCATCGCAGCCCAGGCAGTGGTCGATGCCGACGGACTCTGATTCATGCACAGTGTTTGACGTCTTCTCAGCTGGACATGCCGACGGACTGGGAAGGAATTGCTACGAGACTAGGCTTAGAGAAGCCTAAGTCAGCTCTGCTGTTCTTTTTTATGGTAATATCTCTTTTGGCTGCTATTGGAATCAGGGGGTATGTCTGATATCGTCTATTGGGTGCGGAAGAGAAGAAGAGGAAAAACAACAACCATCATCTTGAAAGGACGCCTCAAAGCGAACCTCGCTAAAGTCGAACATCCATCTAATTTGTCCTAGCCGAGATAAAAAAAAACATGGGAGGCAAAGAAATGTCCAGTACGGGGTAGATATACGGTCTTTCGCCAAAAACGCCTCTGTTGCACAAGTCTTCTCCTTCTTCTTCTCCTCCTCGTGTAGGGGGTCTCACCATCTCTCCGTCGACACAGCTACACTCCACTGTTCGGTCCGTGAGACGCGGTCCTGGGTGCTGCCGGATGCAAGATGTACCCTTAATGCCCCCCCTCCATATAAATATACATATCTATACATACATGATTGACGGAGGGGGATGGGATAACTAATCATTCGACCAGGCGGACAAGGGCTCTTCAGCTCCCACTGTCGGCTCCAGCGTCAAGCCATGCCTCTAATGACCCCCCCTAGCTCGAGTTTGGGGGCCGAGTGAGCAAAGCCTAGAGATCCCACTGCCTCGTCCTCGGTGATCCCTTCGAGCCCATCCCAAGCGTCATCTGGCACGGAAGACGCGGTCATTCCCCTTTTACCCAGGCTCTTTGCACGATCACGCCCAATAGTACTCACGGAGGCGCACTCTACGCCACTTAAAACTGACCATCATATTTACTTATTTGCCATAGTGCAACCTGAACCTGTTGGCTTGGACTGGCCATGTGTCCGAAACGTGGATGGCGCAGAAAAGACGAATCACACTTGGGAAACTGGTTATTCTATGCAGTCAACAGCTCTTCCCTTTTTTTTTTTTTTTTGGTTTTATATTTTTTTTTTTCAACTTCTTCCCTTTTATCCACATTTTACTCCCTCGAGCCACGCGCAGTTGCAGTTCTCGAGACGGCGTAGCTGCGCCGTTATGCAACCAGATGCCCAGGACCCTGGACGGCAACAAGCGTCTACCGCTAACCAGAATATCCCCATCCCGTAACAGTGGACAAGGGGTATAAGGAGTGCAACCAACCTCCATTTAGCTCTACCAACCCTACCAGGCTACCAAATGGAGCGCCCGATGAGCTCAAGGGAGAAAAGGAAAAAAAAAGTAAAGAGGGAGAAAAATAAAAGAGCACGTCTAGCCTCGATGGTGCTGGTTCCACAATGACAAAGGAGGTACAAACACCCTTGACTCGTCCTGCTTTTACTGTCTATATTTGCTTTTTCTTTACGAAAGGGGGCCAGAAAATATTTATATCTGGTAGCGATTTACGTTTACCTGGACAGCCTTCGTCCCCAAGAGCGCGCTATATGGTCAATGCAAGGAGCCGGCTCGGATCGACTTGTCTGTCATGCACCTGGCGGGTGCACAAGCTCCTCTTGGAGGCTTCTCAGGCGTCCCCGTTACTGCCGGCCCTGCTGGTCTGTGGGATCATTACGCTTGGCTTTCGCTTCAGGGATCTCGCGCATATATACCAAGTCCAAAAGAGTTACAACAGGACCCTGGAAACGCTACAAACCCTTCCAGATAGGGAAGACTCATCCAGGGATTTGCTGGTTTGCCGTGGGCCACCCTCCCCGCCTTCGCTCTACTATGTATGTTGGCTCCGGTTCCGGGAACAAAACGTGGGATATTATGTCCACTTCCTCTTCCCCTGATGCGGGCCGGACCTCCAAATTGGGCATACATTATGAACTCGAATCAGTGGAAGTGTACATGTAACGTCACGATTTCGATTCGGGTTCAAGAAGTAGGATGTCCGCGCGGTGGGGGGCCAGGAGCTTAAGCACCCTTGAATCTAAACCCGTCTTTGCAAAAAAATAAAAAAAGTAAATGATGCAAAGACGTAGCATTATTTTTACTTCGTTTATTTTCACTTGCAGTTCCCATGTGCCATTGGCAACTGCTCTATAAAAAAAGAAATTCAAAACATAATCTCTCTTTTCCTTCTACCCCATGGATATGAAACCCCCCAGGCTTATCAAACTGGAACCTCCGGCCATTCAAACCGTCTTGATGTCAAGGTTAATACTGCATTTATTCGGGTCATTCCATCGACCGTGCATCATTTATTTACAACAAGCTTTCCATGCTGACCCTTTTTTTCTTTCTATATATATGCATTCCCGTCTGTTCCCCTTTCATTTACATTCTTTTACAAGTGGTCATATATCCTTCTTATATCCCTATCATTGCCCATATCTGTCCCAAGGAGAAAAAGGAAAACTAGTAGTCGACAGATCTATACCAAACATAACCCCCACTGCTTCTCGGTTGAGACCTTACGTATAAGCCGCCAACTCCTACACGTTATCCTCTCCTCGAAGTTTGTGACTTACCGGGCCACCCCACATCTGCCATCCTTCGCTCATATCGATATCTGGGCTTCCTCCACCGGAAGTAGCCGCCTTGTAATACCTATACAAGGCTGAGGTTCGTATAGTCGACCGCAACGGCGTTTGGCTTTGCTGAATCTGCTCTCGGAGCCTTGAAGACACCATTTATATATCAGAACGTCCGCCGACCACTTTTCTACCCTTTTGTTTTTCCGAACTATATCGTGAAGAGACAGACACTCGGGGAATATATTTTGCTTCTTAATCTAGCACCTGTTCTCTCTCGCGGCTAACATATCCCGATATCCAATCACCCCGTCAACCACGGACATTATGTCTAGGGGCCCCGAGAAACAAAGGATGGTTTCGATATTGAACAATGATGATAACCCGTCCTTCGTGGTCCGGCCCTCGAAATCATCCAAATATCGACAAGAGCCAGCAGCGTACTCTTCACAGCTTCAAGCTTGGCCGACATCCTCTCCGGAATCGCACTTTTACTCTTACGAGCTACAGACACATGGCTCTCTACCGCCGCAGTATGCCATGCCCCATGGCTTACCGCATGGATACGAACACCACGAGAGGGGGTCTGCGGCACATGTTTTGCAGGATGATCGCCAGATAGCAGAGCGAGACAGGTTATCACCGCGATCCAGTTATAGCAATTTGGCAGAGTATACAGCGCCGCCGACCACCAAGAAGAATAAGCATGCCTGCCCGTACGCTGCCTCACACGGCTGCCCGGCAACATTTACAACCTCTGGCCACGCTGCACGCCATGGAAAGAAGCACACCGGTGAAAAACGAGTCCACTGCCCAGTGTGCAACAAGGCTTTTACCAGAAAGGATAATATGAAACAACATCAGAGGACTCATCGAGAATCAGGTGCAGATACGGATTTTGAAGGGCAGGATCAGAACGTCTCTGATGCAGCATACTCTCAATCACCCGGCTCTTCTATAGCGTATCCCCCGGCATATGACCCAGACGCATCGATGAACTCGCGTTACCCACAGCATCGTCGACATTCAAGCCGCTCCGCCACCAGTTATGATACTTCTCCTCGATATCTATCCCGAGAACTCGCAGATCCGCTGGATCCAGAGGATGAGAGACGGCGACGCTCCTCGGCATACCGATCCGATAGTGTTTCGTCAGGACTGGACTCACTTGCGATAGCATCGACCAACTCAAGCTATGGAAGCAGGCATATATCAAAGAAATAACACCACATGTATTTTTGTTTAATATTCGATACAACTTCCTACTGTTAATACACACCCCAGCGGTGTTCATTCCTTCTTGTCTTTACTTCATTACCCCCCTTTTTTATTTATTATGTTCATCTACTAGAAATACCAGGGCAGTTTCTATAGACAGGTCTAACGGCGTCCCTCTTCCTGATCTAGATAACCATAACTTCTCCCTGATAATAAGCTATCCCCGAACCGTGGACCTGGCCCTGAAACTGAGTTAGGGTTCGGGTTAACACGGGCCACCCCTGGTGATGATGTCATCTGCCAAGCAAAACGTGACTTGGGCCGCAGTTGCGGGTCGCTTCTTGTTTTCCCAAGATATAAAAACCAGCCACAGACATCAGACGAGTTACGTCAGTGGCTCCAGCGGTAATCATATATAAAACACTCATAAAAGGGCACCCCTTGACAGGTTTATTCGATAATCAGTCTTCTTGTCTGAAAGATCACCCATGGCTGCCGACTACTACAGAGACCACCCGTACCACAGGGGTTCGTCAAGACACCACGATAGCCCTCGCGCGGGGCAAGTTCCGTACGGTGAGGCCACTCGCCACGGCTATGCTCCCGACTACTATCCACCAGAGGGCGAAAGCCGCCGATACAGGCGATCTCATTCAGCTGGAGGGGACAGACATCGTGAAAGAGATAGATATGATGATGAATACGACTCATCCCGAGATGGAGAGCCACGTCGCCGCAAGCATCGCCGTACGTTACTGCATTTTACCCGCCGAGTTGACTGCCGCTTGGTAGGATGTATTAGCTAATCTACAATATAGATAAACGTTCATCGCGCCATGCACACTCACTATCAGTACCATCTAGGTCTCCTAGTCCCCTTCGCCCACGGAAATCGATTGGTGAACAGGCTCTAGAAGCTCTTGGTTTCACTGGAGCGGCCGATGAGGCTCGCAAACATGGCGACCGTGGCCAACGTCGCCGTTACGAATATGATGACGACTACAGGGACCGAAGGGATTCTGATCGCCATCGTTACGACTATGATGACCGCCGTCGAGACTCACGTCATGGTAAACATCGCCACAGAAGCACCTCATCCGACTCCCGTCTACGTACCACTAAAGACGATCCAAATAAGAGTCTACAAAATACTATTACTGCTGCCTTAACAGCAGGAGTTCTGGAAGCATACCGTGTCCGTAATGAACCGGGCGACTGGACTGGAGAAAAAGGGAAGAGGGTCCTAGCTGCCGTCGCCAGTGCTGGCGGTACTGAAAAGATCCTTGACCACGGAGGCTCTGGAAAATCTAGCAAGAAACATATATTGGAGTCTACTTTGGCCGGTCTTGCTACAGGCCATCTAGCGGGCAATTCGGACTCAAAACGCCGTTCGCACTCGGAGAGCCGTGGAAAAGTAAGCACTGGAGCTACTGCGGCACTACTTGCTGCTGCAGGGAAAAAAGCATACGAGCACTATCAATCCAGCAAATCTCGCGATTCTGGAAAGTATGATTACTCTAGTGAAGATGATAGGCCTAGCAGGCCTGGGCGGCCGAATAAGAAGCGAAGCAAGAGCGTGTCAGACTACGTTGCCCAAGGGATTGCTACTCTTGGATTAAACGGTGACCGGGATCGAGACAGTGGTCGTGATAGCGGCTATAAGCGTGAGCATCGGCGGCACCGAAGTCGATATACTAGCCCGTCCGATGACGGGTACGATTATTCCGATAGGCCTCGTCGTTCCAGAACACATCACGACAGGTACTAGAATTTCTACGATGCTACCAAACCGTCTTTTTTATTTCATTCTTTTCGGTTATGACTGTTACGTATGATCTTATACCTCTTTTTTCTAGTACCCTTTCTTTTGATCCCCCTAGTTTTTTTCAGTATTGTCCCAGTCAAATTGCACTATAAGACGTTAAGTGATCAACGTGTTGGTTCGTATTTTATGACTATCATGCCCTTGATGCTCTAAACCTTATACACTTTATAGTAGATATGAAATCAAAGACCAAAAGTATAGCTACATAGTAGCATATGGTAGTACTCTTTTACTAGTAGTAGGTCGGCGAGTGAACAAATCTTTTGACTATAGTCACCACAGACGACCTTGTATCACTTATTGCTAAAATAAAATGTCAACTATATACTTTACGGAGGCTAAAGCTTGGATGGACTTGCTTGAACGTAATGGATTATCTAGGAGAGGTAGTTGGAGTGTCTTTTAACACAAATACATCGCAACCTAGCCAGGGAGAATCACAGTTGCCCACAGTAGAGTTCCAAGAGTAAAACTTCTTTAGGATAAAGGTTTTATATTTTTACTAACAGGAGTGATTATATAAGGGGGGGTAGCTGTCAACGTTTTCGAAGTCGTCAATGACGAGTTGTTATCAATGGGCTGGGCTCAGTGTCTTCCCAGAGAAAAACGGTAGTCATCGCAAGTAACAAGAGTATTGCTGGTAGCCTCAGAGAGGGGACGCATAGGTGGAGCGTCGCTGAAGCAGCACTGCTTACACACTACGCAATAACGCCCAAGATAGATTGAGTATTGACTATGATTGCATTGGAAGGGTGGTGAGGAGGGCCGTCTTGTTAGCTCCGGGTAACAATCACAAGGCCTACACCCTAGACGTATCAGGGTGGAATCCATCAACAATATTGTACTTTTATACTAAACACAAGCTTGTAACTAACCTATAAGCCTTTTTTCTAATGGCATTTGGGCAATTGGATCCAAAAGGCTGACGTCATAAGCGCTCTGCGGCCCGGCCCGCGCAGCTATGGCCGCTAAGTGGTCTGAACACTACTATGTAGTTAATCTCAGCCACTCAATAGTTGATAACTTTGTGGGACTTAAGCGGAATATAAATTGTATACCGGATACTCTGTAGGTTACCATGATGACATAGTATAGATAATAAGAGTGGGGTTACATACAATATTTATATGCTTTAGGCGCACATATCCAAAGTATAGAGTACTTCACTACTAGAATGATCATTATCATTGTGAAACATCCTTTTAGGGATCTGATTCCCTCCGCAACCCTATGCTCCCCTTAGTTACTTTGGCGGGAAGGGTTGTGCGATGAGCTGTCACTCCCTATTAGATATCCTATCAGCATCAATATACTTATTAAAACGTTGGCAGTGAGCTAGAACCTGTTATGGAAATGGCACAAGTCGGTTGATATATATATCCACTCTTTTAGGCTATACTACGGCGTGGCCTTCTAGTAAGTATGTTTTGTTGTGTATGCCTATAGCACAATAAATCCAGCTATTCTACCTGTGCTGTTAGTGGTGTACATGTCTGCTGTAATACAGGAGAACGCGGAATATGCCGGCGATAAGTCTCCACAGCGGCCTTTATTTGGGAGCCATAGACGTATTGAATGGTGAGATTTGAAAATTCTTCGGCCAGATAGTTATAGGCATATGTAGGCTCTATTGGCTAGACATTAGGCGGATTTCGCACAGCTATCACAGGGGGAAAACATTAAGTGTAAGTATTGTGGAGTGGGAATATGAAGGAAATTCCAAGGCCGCCGCAGATACTATTTCGAACCCAATAGCCATGATGCACCTTCGCCTTGGGTTCCCTTGATGTGGTTGCTTACTTCTCCTCCTGCCATTATCACTCTTTTAAACAAGTCTTTTCATTACCGTAAGGGTGAACCTGCTTAGCGCCATGCTATGAGGCTGGCTACCCTCATTGACGATACGAGGCTCGAATTATGTGATGTTTGATGCGAATTTTTTCTAGCCGTAACACTTCGTAGACGAGTATTCCTATGGCTCTTTTTGGGGTATACTCCAGATATTCACTAAATCGTGGCCCCAAAGGGTAAATGTCTCTGCTAGAATATCAATATCCGACTACGTAGTACAGGAAGTGAAGGAATAGTATTCAGTTGAATTGTAACTCTAGGTTGGCCAACTACTTACTAATAGTCATGTGGTTAGCAGTTAACCTTGGAAGTTGTAACTTCACGTCATTATCCGCTAGCTAACCACAACCCCATCTAACAATTTTTGCAACTACATCATCAAGTACTTTTCCATGCCTAAGACAGCTGAGAATTAGTTTTTTATTTTCTAATATAAGTAAGTTTCCAATGATTTACGGATGGTAACATACCTATCATGCTAACCAGTTAAAGATCTCATCAAAACATTCTTTTTAGGAAACCATTGATACTACAAATAGCCATCTTCTGAACTATAACTGCTATAATGCAGCCCTTTCAGCGGCAAGGAGCTAGATTGAGCAGAGTTGTTCGGCTATCCAGCCTTCCGCATTATCGTGGGCTGGATGGAAACGGGAAGGCTGTCGCACCAATACCACAACAACGCCAATTATGTTCATCTCATGGCAGTATATATGCTCAGCCCTCGGGTTACAGCTCGAAGAATTGGCTGGGCTACCCGAACAGCTGGCACTTACAGCCTACAAACTCGTCCCCCTTGACTGTTCGGGTTCAAGGGTGTCAGCCGACCATTCCGAGTAACAACAGGGGTTATTCCACCAATGAATCAACCAAAAAGACCACAGTTGACAATTACATTCAAGAAATAGAGGACTTGTAAGTGACTTGCTGAATAAACTAGAAGTTGATCCTTTGCTAACGATTCGCAGATATGCAATTGCAAAAGACGAGGTATGAGTACAACTGTCCAGCAATATTTATTAATCACTGGGCGGACAATAAAAATAGACTTTATTCAACTTTTCCATAGACATATTTGATGAGATGACTCTAATAGCAATGTTGAAAATAGCTCGAAATAGCGGCAGAATCTACTGCTGAGGCGACAATATATGCTGCCTCAGACCGTATATCTATGCGCGAAGCCTTTGATGATCTTAAGCATACATATGGTGCTTATGCTGATAACAACCCACCTCCTCAGGATATTGAACCAAAGGATGGAGCGAATGGTGTTGATGTTGCAGAAGAACGCTCTACCGCTTATGACTCCACGGATATTCCTGATGATATCAGGGCTGAAATTAAGCGGAGGGTTGGTCACAGAATAAGGGAGATTGAAAATGCGGTGAATAGCTTAGAGGAGAGTGCTAGGCACGAGTGACCATAAATATGCCGTCTTCTCAAGCCGTAAATTCGAGAGGAAGGATAGTTTGGAGAAACGGACTGGGAAATATTATTGACCTCGGGCCTGTTCATGAACTGTTCACAGTTAATATATAACCAAGGCCAAAAAAACATAGGGTACTGCAAAGATTGCTAGTATGAACACGCTTGATTAGCTCTGTTAAAAGACTATTTGCATCGCTATGTAAATCAACTGCGCAGAACAACAATATGATTATTCTATCCTGGAAATCAAGTCATACGGCATGATGTCGTCAAGAGTATATGCGTTCCCGTTTGAAATCGATAGCTAAGAAATTCGTAAAAATGCAACCATCGTATCTTACAGACCGGTTCCATGTAAAGAACCCCCTATAACGCCCTCGTATCGCATGATTCATCCTTGCTATTGGATCCGTGCTGTGGATCAATAGGATAAAGCATAAGACGTTCTCATGGGACCATCGTGCGATGGTCCCTCAGTATAGAATTTGATTTGAGCTCATGGAAGGAAAGTGCGAAAATAATCCGTACAGATGCAGGAGAGGGTAATCATCGTAAGAATTCTATGCAGGAGTGGTTATAAGACGGGTATGTTAGGAGTGACTGTGGTGGCTATCCGTTGTAACGAAAAAAGATCGTCTTTGTGAGCGGTTTTCGCATGTCTTTTTAACTGGTCTGAGAAAGCGGGTTAGTAAAAGGGTCATGGATGGACGGATAGGAATAGCTGATTGTGGTAAATACCTGGCCGTGTGAAACTTTTGGAGCACCCGGGGAAAGGGCATTTATGTCGTCGCTCGCCATGTGCTGTGAAGATGAGTTGTTAAAACGAGGAACTCCTTCATCTGCGTTGGCATTACTTACTTAATTTATGACTCGACATATTAGAGGACTATTATTAAATAAAAAAGTTAGTAATCTGCAGTACCAAGACGAGAGTATAGGGTAGAGCTCACATCGCCAGTTTCGAAATTGCAACCAGGGTGCTTGCATTTGAAAGGCTTCTCTCCAGTATGGATTCTCCTGTGGGTTTCTAATCCTTGTTAGCATTATCTTGCTCCCCGGATATATCCTTGTTGGCATGGTAAAGAGCAGGGGTGACTTACTAAGTTCACTGCTGTCAGTAAAAGCTTTCCCGCATATCTTGCATTTATAAGGTTTATCTCCTCGATGACTTCGTTCATGTCTTTCTAAGGTCGCTTGTCGTGCAAATGATTTCCCACATATCGAACACTGGAAGTTTTTATCTGTAAAATGATGTTAGGCGGCGGCGAAGTAAAAACATAAATGATACAGGGCAATCATACAGTTACTATGTGTAAGATAATGGCCCTGGAGCTTTGATTTTTGCGAAAAGGGCTCATGTGGTCGGTGGCAACCTTCCCAGCAGCAATAATAGCCACCCCCTTTTGCCCCTTCGGTCTGGTTGGCGTGTTCTTGTACAAGGTGTTCTTGAAGAGATTTGGCATCAGGGAATGTGATGCCGCATATAAGTCCTGAATCGCCATTTGGAAGCCATTTGCATATATGCAACTCGTCACTGACGTAGCCAACGGACTGTATGCTAACTTCTCGGCTTGTCAGGCAAGTCAGGGGGCTTGAATCCAGGCTTAAATTTGGGGTAGAACGTGTGGAAATGGTGGAGGTGTTAGTGATAGCATCAGGTATGAAGCTTGCACTGCTAGCTTGTGAGTGAAGCGATTGATCTGCCTGGTCTTGCTGTATTGTCCCAGCAGACCACTGAACAATATCGAAAGACTTATCAATATTTGTTCTTGGCGTGAAGTGATTGAGGTAACAATTTTGGGTATTATTTTGACTATTTAGGTTATTGTTGCACTCAGCTGTCGCGTTGGTAATCGGCCATATACTCGCTGCATGAGTCGAGCATGGCGGACCGACGACAGGACGGGAGTGTTTCGTATAGCAGCAATAAGGATCGATGCTTCCGTTACCCATCTCTTTGGAGACAGGATTTAAATCTAATGAGTTTAAGGGTCCAACGGAGTGAAAATGTAAATGCGGGCGGAACTTATCACTGTCCATATTGCAGTCTTGTAGAGACGCCTCGTTAACAGCGACGTTGGTGGTAGTAGCAGCGGCGTTTTGCAAGTCCAGGCACCCCCAGCTAAGCGGTACTCCCTGGCTAAAGAAATGATTCTGCTCGATGCATCTGAGAGACTGTTCGCTTTCGTTAACGCAATTTATATCGAAGCAGGCGGTTGACTGTTCATTGCAATTCATGTCGTTGCACGGTGGTTCGGAGCAGGCGGTTGATTTATCACAGTCCACAAATCCGTCACATATGGTGGCACAACCGGGAGAGCACTTATCATCGTCGCAGCATTCTGTGCCCGTACCACATATATCGAGTGGTTGGTGAGAAAAATCGCCCTGGTTCCAGCAACTCGAATCAACACAACCAGGCGCCAGTGTCGTGTTGCCGTCTGCGTCTAGATTTGGCCAATAACACTCCCAGCAGAATGTGCGGTCATCAAACTGGTCGGCCATCTTATATATATATATGTGTGTGTGTGTGTGTGGGTGTAGAGAAGATCTTGATTAAAAAGGGACCAAAAGCACGCAGTACCAAAGTACTGTTCAAAATTCGCAGCACGCCAAACTAGTTCCTGTCCAAGACTGTGGCTAGTTGATGGGGAAATAATTGGAGTCCATCCAGGAGCGAAATGACTGATCGGCCAGTGTCTTGCAGATATATTGGGCGTTGAAGCGAGAAGAAGCAATTTGGTCGTTGGAAATATGGAAGAAAAGGCGCTTCTTTCCCTGTTTTTTTAGCCGCGGGCCAGAATTTCGCAGAGAAATCGATTTTACCGCATTTGGGGACCTTGGGAGCCGCGCGCTTTCGTCATATGACCCCGCGGCTTAGTAAGCTGACTCAGCAAGACGACAGCTGAAAAAGATCGAGAGAGCAAACGGCGAAAAGGAGAAGACGAAGAAACCGCCGACGGGAACATGCCGGAATAAAGGAGAAGAAGAACGGGCCAAGGAAGAGGGAAACCCACTCGAACAGACCTAACCATACCTGGATACTTGACGGTTTTTTTTTTTTAAGAGGGTGGATATTACTATGCTACTTGTCCAGGTGATGCATATTCGAAGTCATCCAGTGTCTTACGAAACAAGGACTTTTCGACATAAAGCTGCTATATTGACACATATACTATAGCGTTGCTCGGCTATATTACCGCGATGGGGAACGTTTGCTCCAAGTCATCGAATCCAACGGACCCCTTTGCGCAACCTGGCAGAGTCCTAGGTTCCCAGCCAGCGCCGGCTGATACTACCACACCACTCATACGGAATAACGAGCCCTCCAAGTCCCACACAACAGGTGGAAGGGCGTTAGGTGGTGGCGGTAATGCAGGTGGAAGCAGTGACGCCCGAAGTGCAGCTGCTAGGGCAGCCGAGGTATGCGGTTTCTCCCCTATACACTCTCTATATACCGGTTATACCCCCCCTGGCTGGTCCTTTTGGTCATCTGCGCACACGCCACTAATACTGGATTTCCCGTAGGAACGAGCGGCCAAACATTCGGCAGCTGCCGGAAAGGGTAAACTGAGCTCCCAACTTGCTGCCCAAAAGGCAAAATCTAGAAATGAGACGTTAGAGGATGTAAGCCGAGCTGAACGGGAAGCGAGGGACGTCCAGAACGCCGATGAAACTCGGAAGTGGAATTGAACTCTGCTTGTTTGATGAGCAGAGCCGTTTTCCTAGCCTTTTGGTCGATTGATCGACCCATTACGCCACTGTATTGTTTATTGCGGTCTTTTTTCCCCCCTTCAATTTGTGGTAGCTGCTTTATTGAGCGGATGCTTGTACTAGCGTAGATTTATACTAGAGATTCCCTACAGAGTTTATTTTGTCGTATGAAGAATTTATGAGCGAATTATAGTCACTGGTGGCTAGATCTGGAAACCAACCTCCTCTGTAGCAACCGCGGTTCAGCACGCAAAATGCACGGTATTAATAAAGGTTAATGATAGTTAAATACATTTATATGGCTATGCTATTAGAGATAGTGGTATGCAATTGGAAGATAAGTGGAAAAAATACTAGTTTATACAACATTGTAGCGACCAGATGGGGCCCTGGCATCGCTATCCGCTGCCGCAATAGTCCCTTCTTTCAATAGTCGCATAAGTTCTCGCATAGCGTTGGTAACCACCAGCTCCGTATCACCTTCAACAAGGATATACAGCTTTGGATTCTCACCTGGCTGAGGCTCCTTTCCGGCTGGGTAGAAACTGCCCTTCGTCGTGATTGATGTCCCGGTTGCTTCTAGAATCTTAGCAACGTTGGTCCGGTTGGTAACGGCCCACCGAGCTTTTTCTATAACATAGTTAGTAGCTGCACACACAATGCATAAGGCAAGAGAAACTTACGAGGGAAGTCATTGATCTCAAGAGTAGCATGGAAAGCTCCCGCATCAGGACCCTTATTATCAATCGGAACGCCAGATCTCATCACACCAGCTTTGTTCAAACGGGCATGGATGTCTGCAACAGCAGAACCCACTTTATCAAGTGTATTTTTGCCCGTAGCTGAATTTGGCTCTTTCTGTGTCCTATGAACCGTGATCTTCCCGTCCAGATCCACGCCTCCGGGTGTACCAAATGTGGGAGTTGCAGTGGAAGATTGGACCGCAGATGCAACTCTGCTAAACAGGTCAGTCTCTTTTTCTTTCTTCTCTTCTTCCTTGTCTTCATCTTCACCCTCTTCTCCAGTTTTATAAGTTTTTCGTTCTCGGTTTCGCGTAGCATCACGCTCCTGGTCAAGTCTCTCTAATCCCTTACCTCCAAATCCAGATCCGCTTGCTTTCTCCTTCCCTTCTTTGACTTTATCTAGAAAGGCTGTTACCATTTTCTGTATGGGTTCAGGGACTGGTTGCCCACTTTGTTTAAGAGCCTTTGAAATGTCCACAGAGTATCGCTCTTGATCTTCTGTTAGGAATGTGACTGCTGTTCCAGTGTTTCCCGCTCGTCCGGTGCGGCCTGCTCGATGAACATAGTCTTCAAGATGGTTGGGTGCATCATAATTGACGACCAGCTTAAGTTGCTTCACATCAAGACCTCGTGCCGCTACCGATGTAGCTATGAGTATCGGGAATATACCTGCCTTAAAGTCATCTATTGTCGAATCTCGATCAATCTGATCCTTTCCGCCGTGTATCGACATGCATGGATAACCTTTGCGCATCAGATCACGGAGCAAGCGGTCTGCCGCTTCTTGTCGATCGACAAAAACAAGCGTACGGGCATCTTCATTCTCATCATCTGAATAGAGGTTTCCCAGTAGTTCGAGGAGGCGAACGAATTTGGCGTCATCATTACGAACCTCAACGATCTGGGTAATCTCTGGTGCGACAACGCTTCTCCCTCCAACTATAATTTCAACAGGTTTAGACAGGGTCTTCCGGGCGAGCGCTTCCATATTTCGAGGGAAGGTTGCGGAGAATAGGACAGTCTGACGATTGGGTCGGATGTTCCCAAGGATTTTCATCACTTGTGGCTCGAACCCCATATCAAACATGCGATCAGCTTCATCAAGAACCACATACGTAACTCTCCGCAAGTTAGTGACTCTTCCAGAGTTTGCAGTAAGTAAGTCAATCATTCTGCCGGGAGTGCAAACTATTATCTCCGCACCACGCTTTAATTCGGCAATTTGGTCTTTAATCGGCGCACCTCCGTATGCACAAACGGCTCGAAGGTTCAATGCTTTCAAAAAAGGCCTGCATTCTCTGTGGATTTGGGTGGCGAGTTCTCGGGTCGGAGTCATGATAAGGCTGATAGGGCCCTCCATATTCTCCAATGGTCGTTGATCTCTGATATGTCGGAACATGGGTAAAAGAAAAGCGATAGTCTTTCCGGAGCCGGTTTTCGCAACTCCTATTACATCCCTGCCAGACATAATTGCTGGTACGGCTTGTGATTGAATCGAAGTAGGTCCTTCATAGCCTAGCTTGCGGATGACATCCAGGGTTTGGACTCCGAGACCACACTGTGACCATTTCTGAACTGGAGTTGGGACATCAACACCTCGGACCTTTATCCCATCAAGCTCTAAACGAATATTCGCAACCTCTGCCTCACTGAGACCAGCAAGGTCAACGGGTTCTGTGTAAAAAGCTTTTCGAAATGGCTCGTAATTCATTTTTGAATGGTTGATGGACGGAATCTCCTTTTTACGTTTCGATTTGCTAGCCAACGCAAGGAAGTCCTCCGCTTCCGGCTCGATAGGGTCCATATTGATGTCATTTTCGTCTCCAAATATGGCCTCAGGCTGCTGGTGCTTTAGGTTAGAAGATTTAATGCCCTTCTGTTTCGGTGTCGAGGTGTTCTGTTTTAAGTCGGACATGAAGGCATCGAGCGGATCAATTTCTTCTTCTGCCTCATTTTCGGCATTCACATGGTCAGTCATGACTACGTCATTTGTAGACTCCATGGCTTGCGGTTCGTTTTGGTTCTCTTCAGCAGTCACTTCGGGCTGTAGGCGGCTCTGCTCACGCTTTTCTGCAGCAGCTCTTGCAGCAGCAGCATTCTCCTCTTCTGTACCCCCATCTTGCATAAGCGTATCATCATCATCATCATCATCGTCATCACCATCTTGCGGGGAGCCGTTGGTTAATTCCTCTAGGGATGAGTCGGGTAGTTTTAAAAGTTTCTTCCCCTTGGACTCTTCGTCACCAAAATTCAAGGTCCTCTTCACACTTAGTTTGTTTGAATCACTGGGGGCTTTAGACCCTAGGCCAAAACCACTGAGATTGCCTGAAGTTTTAAGGGGGACGGTAGCTATAATGGAATGTTAGTATTGGATCTCCCCATCATAGATATCGGGGGTAGGGACTATGCTTACAGGGCGAAGAGCTGGTACCGGCTGAAGGTTTGTTAGCTACGGTATCTGCTGGTAAAAGAGTAGAGGCTTCAGACACTTTAGTACTACCAGAAGAAACCACAGGCTTCTTGAGCTGTTCAGGTTTTCTAGCAGATGGTACTATTTCTTTGGCTGCTCCGCTTGGGTCGAGACCGGTAGCTGGAGGTACCGACTTGCTTACAGGTGTGCTCACAACACGCGTCAAAGCGACCTTTTTGTCTATTTCATCAAGAATTCCTCTTGCTCCACCTGCGGCAAGCTCCGTCTGTTTTCGTTCACGCTCGGCGGCCTGTTTCTGTTTCCATGCCTCCAGCTTTGCAAGTCTTTCAGCCTTCTTCTGTTCATCAGATTGGGCAGGGATCGCACCGGAGGTCTGCTTTGAGATCTAGGATATGTAAGCATGATCTCCCACAGCTAACGATGATAATCACTGGGTATATATATCACTTACCTCTCGAGATTTTCCGCTAGACTCTCTCGCATCTCGATCTCTACTACCATCCCGCCGAGAAGCACGCCTAGAGTCAGCGGAGCCGTCCCTTCGCCTGCCACCCCGATCACGAGAGTCATCTCGTCTTCCACGGTAGGTCCTGTCACGGCTCCTGCTTCGATATCGGTAGTCACGGCTGTCATCCCGTGAGCGAGAACGGTATCTGGGCCGCGAACGGCTTCTTCTGGGTCGATATGACGTATTGTCGCGAGAATCCCGAGCATTGATGGAGCGATCTCGATGGCGGTACAGGTCTCTATCACGGTCTCGGCCTCTATCACGATGGCGTCGCTAGAATGCGGAGATGGCAACCATTAGATATTGTTTATTTGACATAGCATCCGAAGGGAGACAGGAGAAGCTTACCTCAGGGCTGCGAGACCTCCGATACCCCTTCACTTCATGGCGTCTGACTTTGTCGTAATTTTCATCGCTTCTGCGGCTTCGTTTCGACGAAGAATACGTGCTGCCTACAGGTGATGGTGAGCGAGTATCCCTGGCCATGGTCAACTGGCCGAAATCTAACTTTTCTTTCTTTCTTTCTTTCTTCTCTTCTGGTATAGCCAATGTCAAAGTACAAACTGGCGACTTTAGGGACAGCGCGTCAGATGAATACCAACTGTCAAACAGGGTGATACCATGGCCGTCAAAACGACCTCGACGCTGCGTAAAGCTGGCGGTTGATAAAAGTTGACGTTGAAAGTTGCGAGTTTGTTAATCGATAAAAAAAAGAAAAAAAGTTGATAAGCCCAGATTGATTATGTAATAACCCAAACTGGGCTTAGCGTCTTCCGGGGCCAAAACAAACCGATTTTCTTGATATCAAAATAGAAGAAGAAGACCAACATTTTGCTTCTGTCGCGCAGAAGAGTGACAAGACTGACCTCCCTGCCCCGTTTGTGATCGCAACTGTACTCTCGAGCTGTCACTATGGCGTTCAAACTTACACAATGCGGACGAGTTGCGTATCGACGCTTCAACAGTCGCGTGCTTTATGCACCAAACTCCGGACTGCGTCCTGATACCATCGCCAGTTCGTACGCAGTGAAGCCCAATATCGAAGCTCTCTTCCGGTCGTTATCCCTGAGCAACTCATATGCTACCGCTGCCACGCCAAAAACTAAGACCAAGAAGGAAACCTCTAAGAAACCTACTCCACCGCCCAAACGTGGCCGTCCACCAAAGAGTGAAAAGGAGAAGAAGGCTGAAAAGAAGGCAAAGGAGGCAAAGATTCAGGCAAAGGAAGACTTGAAGAGCCTCAAGCAAGCTGCCCTAACGCCTCCCAAACCCCTACCAACAACAAAATTTGCCATCTTTTCTACTGGAAAGGGGCCTCTTTTGGAGTCGTTGAAGGAGTATAAAAACATATCCGGGTTCCAGGTTGAGGTTTGTATCTTCGTTTGATAAATAACTGCCCTTAGATAAAGCTGTACTCACGCTGTTCTAGGAGCTCGAGCAAACTGCTGAAAAGAATGCTTCGACCAACCGCCATAACCTCGAACAATGGATTGAATCTTACTCCCCTCTCGAGATCAAGAATGCCAATCAGGCCCGTCGCAAGCTTCGACGCATCTTACCAACCAAAGCTAGATCCTATAGCGCAATTCAAGATGAGCGACAGGTCAAAGGACCCCGCAGTGCGTACCTACTCTACTCCATGGATAAACAGCAGAGCACAGAGTTCAGCCACTTGCCTACTAAGGAACGTATGGCGGAAATTGCTCGTAGCTGGAAGAATGCAAGCCAGAGCGAGAAGGAGGTAAAGTAGCATTGACGCTCTATAATGTTCTGAACAACACTAATATCACATTTAGAAATACAAGACATTCCAGGCGGAAGATCGAACGAGGTATATCAACGAGTATAAGTCGACGTACGGAGAAGAACCGAAGATATCTGAATCAAGTGAAGCTGAAGACCATTAAACGCTGTCTTTTACCTGCCATCCCAAGGCTTACAATATCGCACCCCCACTTTACCCTCTGTATCAATGCTCCGGTAGTCTTTTTTCGATATCTCAATAGCTCATTCTTACCCTTTGTTATCTTGTCTGTTCACTGTTACGGTTGGTTGTTCTTGTTCAATGTATTCTACTCAGACTCGGCAATGGTATACGGAGGCTCGTTGGTGCGTTTTATTCCTCTTCCCTTTCCTCTCCAGAAGAACATTCTCCAAACCTAGTTATCGCTCATAAGCTCCGAGATCTAGACGAACCCTTGGGTCAGAGATTGAGTCCCAGGGATTCATATCCTGTTACATTTAAAGTAGCTAATTACACACATTTAATTATGTAGAGGGTAATAATTCATTGCATAGTAACTAGTTCAAGGGTCATCTAACATCCTGCTCATGGTCATTATATAAATTGATCCATGATAACGTGAGTAGCTAGAATACAAAGTCATTATTCAAAGTGGCATAAATCATCAAACGGGCATCAACGAGGAGACGGTAAGGGGAGGAGTAAAATAGCTAGGTAGGTGGTATAAAACATTGCACTGGGGTATATCGAAAGGAAAACGCAGGGATATAGGAGAGACATTAAACCATCAAAAAGAAGCCATTAGATACCGAGAAACCAAAACCTCCAGAAAGAAACCCCCAGCCATTAAGGTGCCAGTCGAGTATATCATCCAAACCCAAAGGCACTGATAGTACCACATGATAAAATCAGAGAAATAAGGCGTCAGAGCAAAGGCATCAGAGTGAAAGAAAAGGGAAAACATAATAGATTCAAGATGGCAAAAATGAGCATTTAGAAGCCGCTGGTAAGTTTCTTAAACCAGCTGGTCCTCTTTGGATTCATACCTCCGTAGCGGTTATCCATATCACCACTGCTTTCATTGCTTCGGACTGGATCACGACCCTCTCGACGAGACTCACGTCTTCGAGGCCGTCTATCAACATCCACATCCATCGCATCAACAGCACGGGATTTCCTGCGTGAGCGACGATGGATTGCCCTTCGTGCCTCTTCATCCGACGACAAAGAGGCGTTTTGAGGTTCACGCGCCGGATTAGGCATGTCTACGACCGTCGCAACAATGGGAGGCGCTTCAGGAGGATCGGATATTTGAGACTTCACCCAAGAAGAGGTTTTATCCTTGCCCCCATTTACCATAACCGGGTATGGGACGGCATGATCATGACGAGATGATTTCTCGCGTCGAGGTCGATGGTTGTCGGGAGAGGACTTACGGCGTCTGGGCTTCCCGCCTTCATCGTCGGTACGATGAGAGCGATGACGACGGCCTTCAGTAGGTGAAAGAGGGTCCTTTGGTGGTCTCTCTGAACGTGAGCGACGGTCCGCTTTCTTGTCGCGCTTAGATTCATGAAGGACATCCTCCATTTCTCTAGCGTGTCGCTTGTATCGACGACCTTCACGTTCAATTTCACGAGCCTTCTCGTCTCTCTCTTCACGCAACCTCGCTCTCTCGGCCTTGCGTTTCGCCCTTCGTGCCTCAGCCTCTTCAGTGGGGCTGTTGTTGCCAGTTCTCATGGCATCAGTGGTGAAACCTTCGCCATCTGTGTCGGGTCTTACAGATCTCTTTCGGCGTTTAGAATCATCCTTTTCTCTGTCCGTGTCCCTTCTTGAGGATTCATGACGAGAGCGAGACTTGGGGCGCTCCCGAACCTCTGGAGCTCGAGGGGCAGGCTTTCGAAGGGACAAGAATCCGAATAGCCCTTCAGGCCGTTTTGGCGATGTGTTAGCGCGACGTAATGGTGCGGGTTCTCTAGGAGAGGGATGGTTGATTCCAAAGTCGTCTCTACCCATCGGCATTTCAGGTCCTGGAGGAGATAAAGCTGGATCACTATTGTGTTTCTTAGACTGTTGCGTCGAAAGAGTTAGTTTGGGAACAGTTTTCGGGGAGCCTTAGCATATGGATGACTGACCTCTTTCCTTGACTTGCGCCTATGTTCTTGGTCTCTTAAGGATCTACCAGGAGGCGAGACCAAACCATCGTCTGGGCTCAACATGTCGATGTCATCATCAAGTGCATATGGATCGCGGGGACCTTTAGGGAGGCGAATATTAGCATCCTAACGTTGAGAGTAATCTACTTTTGGTCTGTATATATACCTGATCGCTTTTTGTGGCTTGAGCTGCGCTTCACGCGCTTGGACGACTCCACGCCCATCGTCTTAGCAGCCTTCTCTGGAATATCCGGACTTTCACGAGGGGTTAAGAGGCCAGAGTCGTCAATCTCTATAGAGTGTCGTCTCGAGGTGGGTTTCGATGCAGAAGCCCGCTTCGTGCTCTTGGACCTAGTAGGCGGTGGGCCAGAAAGCATAAATGGGAAACTCATACCACGGCTGTGCTTGGAAGGTCGAGACGGGCGCCTATCCTTATCTGAGCCCGATGATTTCTCCACCTCTGCACCCAAACTTGAGACCTTCTCTCTTTTGGTAGCTGAGGATTTGGATCTGCTCAGCCCAGATGGCCTTTCTTTATCCTTTTTAATAACGGGTGGCTCACCAGTATCCTTGGACTTGGGCTCCTTTTTAGATGATTTCTTTGGAGCAGGCCCTGATGCTCCAGCAGCCCCCCAAAGAGCCCAGGACGCGGCTCCGGCAGTCCGATCAATCCTGGCTCGTTCCTTCTTGGCACCCTTTTTTGGTGTGGAGGCCGGCATGGTATCAGCCCCATCGCCGTCTGCTTTGGCCGTTGATGGACGCTGTAACGAGGCGGCGTCTGGTTCCGAAGGAAGCTCTCTCACCTCGACCACTTCTGGCTCGGGAGGGGGCGGTGGCGGTGCCTCTACGGCTTCTTCTTCTTCTTCCGCCATCTTGATTGGCTCTGGAGCCTCTGGCTCGTCGATATCAGCCAGGTCGTCGAATGCACCTGGGAAGCTTCCAGGTACAGAGTCACGTGGAGTTGGCTCTTTAGCTGCCACTGGAGGCTCGACAACGTCGAGAACCTCTCCTTTGTCTGCCTTGGATTTTGATTTCGACTTGGTTTTGGAGGTTGACTTGGTCTTGGAAGCAGCAGCGTCTTTCTTCGAAGGTTTTGCGGGCTTGGTTGACAGGTCCTCTACCGGCTCTAATACCTCTGGCTCAGGAACTGGCTCGGCGGGCGCGGGAGGTTCAGGTTTGGGCTTTTCCTTGGACTTTGACGACTCCTTGGCCTTTGTATCCTCTTTTTCTGTTTTTCTGCTCTGCTCCAGCTGCTTGATGCGCTCTGCGACGGACGCCTTGCCTGGTGCTTTGGGCGCAGACGTCGTCGCCGCAGCCGAAGTTGGTTGCTTGGTCGCTTTGTCAGCTGTAGGCGCGCTAGCCGCATCAAGCCAACCTTCGTCCTCCTTTTCTTCCTCCTTTGCTACATCAACCTTCTTCTTTTTGGCCTCCTTTTTGGCGTCTTTCTCCTTTTTGGAATCCTTCTTCGAGGATTTGGCGCTGGCCTTGTCTGCCTTACTAGTCGGTTTACTAGCGGGTTTGGGCTCTTCTTCGTCAACCAGATCTAGCAGGTCGTCTGCTCCATCTACTGCTTTCCCACCCGAAGCCAGCCCAAAGCTGCTCCAGTATCCTTTGGCAGCATTTGAAGCTGACACGTCCTCGATCGGAGTCTCAAGGATGGGATTTTCGGATACGTCAACGACCTCCAGTCCCTTGCCCTTGGTTTTACTTAACTTGCTCTCCTCAACATGAGATGCCTTTGATGTTGACGTAGTCGTTCGCGAAAGGGAACCCTTCTTCATCGAGCTCGGCCAGGGTGCAGTAATATCGTCCCACGTATTGGTGATGTCATCACCTCCATGTTCAGGCGGGAATTCCGGGGGTGTAGGCGCAGGCGGCGGCAGTTCGCTGGCGCCCTTTTTGCCCTTCTTCTTGCTGTTGGTGATCGTTCCCCAGATGTCCCAGGTACCCTCGTCCGCCACCTTGGGGACGGGGACCAGCTCTCCTGAGCCAACGCCCTCGTCCTGAGGGAGCACATCGATGACCTCTTCAGTAGCCTTTTTACCCTTCTTGCCTTTAGCTGCTTTATCGGTTTCTTCTATCGTCTCAGTAGCAGCTTTACTTGACTTTGATTTCTTCTCCTTTGTAGGCTTTGAGGAACCCCAAAGACTCCATGATGAAGGTTGAGCTGGCTCTGGCTCTGGCTCTGGCTCTGGCTCTGGCTCTGGCTCTGGTTCTGGTTCTAGTACTGGCTCTGGTTCTGGCTCCGGCTCTGGCTCTGGGTCAGCGTTCGGTACAACTTCTATAGTTGACTTTTGACCCTTCTTCTTCTTTTTCTTTGTGTCAGTAGCTGGTTGGTCGATAATGTCGTCCAGTGCGAATGGGTCCTTCTCTAGTGCCTTACTAGCTATATTTTCCTCGGCGGCACTTCCTTTCCTCCCCTTCTTTGACTTGGCTGTCGTGCCACCGGTACCCCAGCCAAAACCCACGTCAGTCGCTTCGACCGGCTCAACGACCGGTGCAAGTTCTGGCTCCGGGTTAGGAAGAACCGCAGCAGCACCGTTCTTTTTCTTATCCTTCTTCTTACTGGTTGTTACTCGGGTACCCCAACTATCAAAGCCATCAACAGGCGGGGAAGCCAGCAAGTCGGGCTCCTCCTTGGTGTCTTCGAAGAAGTCAACTTTGGGCAGTTCCTCAGCTGCTGGCACCTCCGGTGCTGGGTCAGCTGCTGCTGCGGCTTTCTTCTTTTTCTCCTTCTTTGATAACTTCGTTTCTTTCACGGGCTTCTTCTCTTCCTCTTTCGGGACAGTATCTTCAACAACCTCATCGACAAATTCAGGTATTTCGAACGGATCATCCGTTTTACTAGACTTCTTCTTGCCCAGGCCGAACCAACTGACTTCATCAGCTCCACCGGTAGCCTCTAGAGCAGGATCATCGCCAAAATCAAACGCCCCTGGTGTCACCGTGTCAGCTGTAGTTTTGCCCTTTTTCTTCTTGTTTTTCGAAGACGTAAGCCCCATCCATGTTGAATCGTCAACCTTGGGCCCGTCATCAAGCAGGTCGGCGCCTTCATTTGTATTAGTCAAGCTGTGATTAAAGATCAGTTCAGTAGATAAACACCCAACATACCTGCACTCTTCAACTCCTTGTCCTGATCAAATTCATTGCACCAAGAATCATCATTATCAAAGAGATCCTTGGGCTTCTCAGGCTCAACAGGCGCAGGCTCCAGTTCATTCTTCTTTTTCTTCTTATCCTTCTTTGTAGTGAACCCCCAGAAAGTCTCTGCTGGTTGTTCTTCCTTAATTTCCTCCACTGGTTCAACAATAGGCTCAGGCTCTGGTTCTGGAGGTGGCGGCGGAGGGGGAGGCGGATCAGTAGCAGCACTCTTCTTTTTCTTCTTTTTGTTGGAATTAGGAAGGCCGAATCCCCATCCTGTAGGTTCAATCGGCCCCTCTTCCTCAACGGGCTCTGGTTCAACCACAGCAGGCTTAGGCTCAGGCTCAGGAATTACCGGCGCTGTTACCACCTCGTTTTTCTTCTTCTTATCCCTTTTAGTCGAAGATGGAATGGCCAGTGAGTCCCAGAAGCCGCCCCCCACTTGTTTTTCTTCCAGAGGAGCTTCTACGACCGGTTCAGGCTCGGGTTTAACCCCTGTGACCGTCTCTGCTGCTGCGGCGCTCTTTTTCTTTTTCTTCTTTTCCTTGCTAGACAGGGCCGGGACATTAGCCCAAGATTCATCTACTACCTCTACAGGCTTTTCTTCCTTTGGCAGTTCAGATTGAGGCTCCGGTACTAGGCCATCCACAATATCATCTTTCTTCTTTTTCTTGCCTTTCTTGGATGTTGTGGTAGCACCGCCAAAATCTTCCCGATTCTCCCCCGGCTTTTCCTCAACTGGTGATTCTTCCTTTACAGGTTCCAGGGCAGGTTCAGGCTCGGGCTCGGGCTCGGGCTCAGGCTCAACTGCTCCAGCTTTCTTCTTTTTCTTCTTCTTATCTTTCTTTGTAGGCGCCGGGGTTTCTTCTGCCGGTTGCTCTTCAACGGGAGGCTCGGGAGCAGGTTCAGGTTCGGCTGCCTCGTCATTTTTGCCCAAATCAGCGAAGAAATCGACACCGTCGTTGCTTGGTTCATCAATAGCCCCCCAGGCGGATGTTGTCTTCTTCTTGTTCTTCTTTGACGTAGAGCCAGAAAACTCATTCCAATCTTCGGTCTCGGGCACTTTCTCCTCAGTTTCAGCTGGAGTCGAACCAAACCCGATCGAGTCCTTCTTCTTCTTTTTGCCCTTCCCAGCTGTAGCACTCGGCCAGGGGTCTTCGGGCTCCTTTGCAGCTGTAGTATTGGCAGGCTTGTCGTCGATGCCAGCCGAACCGAAACTGAAATCGAGCCCGCTGGTATTCTGCTTGTTCTTACCAGTGCCACCCCATGGATTCAAACTATCGTTTTTCCCATCACCACTGGCCCCGAGATCAAGTTTGCCGCCGGTAGCCCAGTCAGTCCCCCAGACACCAAAACCGAATCCCGTAGACGCCTTTGTATCATCTCCGCCAAAGGACATGTTAATATGCGGCGTTGCACCGCCGTCGTCCAAACTGACGTCCTGAAACGTAGTGGGTGGTGGATCAGCCGGGGAAAGCTCAGTCGCCCCCTGTAGAATATATAGTTAGTAGGGTATAGCTATTATATATGTATTGGATAATTCCAGCAACCCACCTTGTTCTTTTTCTTTTTCTTCTTCGATGTGGTTGCACCTGGAAAGCCCCAATCTTCGGGGTTAGTATCGTCCGCCCAAGAAATATCAGCACCAGCCTTTGCCTTATTCTCTTCCTCCAGCCGTTTCTTTTCCTCTTCTTCTAATCTCTTCTTCTCCTCTTCTTCCTCCAGCCTCTTCTTCTCTTCTTCCTCTAGTCGTTTCTTCTCCTCCTCCTCTTCCCGTTTCTTCTTCTCCTCTTCCTCATCATCTTTCTTGCCTTTCTTCTTCTTCTTTTTCTTTCCGCTGGACTGATCCCCGTCGCCTTCGCCTCCTCCTTTGTCTTCATTCCCTCCAGGATCATCACCGCCACCAGAACCGCCAGCGCCGCCGGGATCTCCTCCTCCTTCGCCACCATTGGCACCATCTCCTTGATTCTCCTCCTTGCCAGCACCAGATCCTTCCTTTGAGTTTTCATCCGCCCAAGAATCATTTGCTGGGGTCGGCTTTTTTGCAGCTGCTTTCTTCTTCTTTGCAGTAGTTCTGAATCTAGAAGTGTCTTTGAGATCGACTGATATATTCATGAGCGGGTCTTCGAATAACGAGGATGTTTTCTTGGTTGGCCGCTGCTGCCTGGCTGGAGCAGGACCGGTCTCTGTGTCAACTTTCGTCCGAGCATATTCAGGTCCAGCGTAGTCTGGCGGAAGGTCAAGGATTGCATCGTCGTAAGACGGTGGTGGAGTGAGCTCCGGCGTCAAGAAGGCTGCTTCGATTATGGCTCTGAGCTCTTCTATGCAACTAGACGTTCCCGTATGTTTACAATTACGAGTTAAGGAAGATACCTCCACCTATCAGACAGATATGAGCATCAATTAACATGTAGCAAAAGAAAGGCAAGGCAAGAAAAGAAGATGAAACGTTCATTCGCGACACGCGCAGTAAAGCCATTAAGCCACAAAGGATAGAGTAAGGATTCAAGTAAGGGAACGAAAGGGAGTAAAATCGAATCAAAAGAATAGTGCGTACTTTCGGCGAGGTGTACCGTGCCATATTCCCATCTGTCCAAGATGGCCAGGAAACCCGTCCCACGGTCAAATGATGATGCTGCCCTGTACCTGACAAGTTTGAAGCCATCTTCCCGCCATCAGCCAAAGGAGTATCGCCCACACAGCCCAACCGGTTCCAGGTGTCGTGCACCTCCACATCCGCGCAGGCCATGGTGCTCAATCGAAGCCTTTCCAGAAACCGAGTACTGGGGAGATGGAGAGACGGTCATGAGTCGCACAGAGTAAGCGTCGAGGTGGTTGACGATGGTGACGTTGGTCAAGGGCAAGGGGTTGACGATAAGCTTATCGATATAAACCGCCAAACAAAACCCTATCCTATCGCACAGAAAACGATAGCGATCAACCGTTCGAAAAATGGTAAAACTGGAACCCAGGCGTCTAAACCGGACGTCTAGAAAGGTCAAAGTTCAACTTTTTTTTAATCCTCTCCCGAAAAGATAAAAAAAAACACGCAGCCTCACGACTCGATGTCCCTGGTGGTACAAACTGTACGGATAAGAAAAAACTAGGAAAAGAGCCGGTTAGAAAGGAATTGAGCGAGCAAACCAACACCTCCTCCCACCGAGAAGATCCAGAGAGATGTATACTCGTCTCTCCTCTTTCGATGCTGGCCGGGGAAGTTCGATAAATAAGTAAGATGAGCAAAGGCCCAAAAAAACTGGTTAACCTAAAAAAAAAAAAAAAAAGATAAATGCGCGGGACTCAGCCGGCCTCTAGTGTCGAATCACAGAAGGCGACGCAGCTTTCAGTTAGGGCTGCAGCATCCAAGGCGTCGAGCAATGGCGAGAGGCGGGAAAAAGAGTTGCCAGCACAAAGAGAATGCGAGGCACAGGATAGAGAGAACCTGCGATTGGTATTAGCAATAGCGAATCATGGATATGGCGGGGGGTTTACCTGCAGTTCAACCTCTTGGAAGTTAAGACAGGGCGCGCAACAACAACAAAGTGCGCAGGAGCCGACAAGACTCGATGTATTATTCTTACTATTGTTCCTCTAGCTCAGTCGAGTCACATTATTGTCTTATTTGTTTTTTGTTCGTCCTGTTCGTTCTGTTCGTTGTAGATTGTTTTTTTTGGCTGTTTTCTTGTTGTTTTATTTGTAAATAAAAAAAAGAACGTTTCGGGATCCCAGGTTATCACGTGACACACCGCTCATTTGAAGAGGCAGGGAAAAAACCCAGCAAGGAAGAAGTTGATGGAGAAGAAGAAGATGGATGCTGCATGTATGATGTATGTAGGTATGGATGTATGAAAGGGTCGGGTTGGGCATGCGTACAGGAGAACGATGCATCTGTGAAACAGCCGGGAAGAGATTCAGATCCGCCCCGGTCACCAGCGGCCAGCACATGATGCATAGTAAGGGGAGGGTCCGCCAGACGGAAAACCTTGACCGGATGCACTTCGTATCGCGGAGACTACGAGTATATACAAGGACGGGGATAGAAGGGTATGGTCGGTAGTTGATGCGTCGATTCCGCTCATTGCCAATTACATATGTAGTCGGGAGGAGAAGAAGGAGAGAAGAAGAAAAAGATGACTCTTATAAGGGAGGAAATGTACCAGATCCAACCACCGGACGCCTGTCATGATTCAACCAGATAATAAGGGGTTCCCTTAATAAAAAAGAAGAAGGAATATATCATATCATAGGAGAGAAAGATAAGAGAAGAAGGAAAAAAGAGAGAGAGAATCAGGACTGAGAGTCGTTGGGGAGAAGGTTGCCTCGGACACCAAACATCTTGCCCGTGGTGGCTGCCACAAAGCCATCGATCTGTCTCGAGTATTGCTCCGCCTGGCAGGTGTTCAGCATACTCTCCAGTCTGCTTGGTTCCTGGGGAAGCTTGAACAGTCGCTGCCACTCGTCCTCGGCCAGCAGAGGCTGCTTCAACTGTGCCCGGCTAACGTTCTCGGCCTTGCGTTTCGCCTGCCAGGCAGCGATCTTTGTCTGTTCACGGGCCAGGGCGCGCTGGTAGTACTGGAAGTTGTTGTTCTCGGTATGGTGCGTTTCTATGCTCTCGAGCAGCAGGTCACAGTTCTTTTCGAGGAAGGGGTCGATATTGAGAGACAGGTTGTCGAAGTTGGGAGTGTGCATTGGCGGGTTGGCCAGGGGGCTGGACAGCAGCGCCGAGAGGGACGGTGGCAGGTCGAGTTCGTCGGTGGGTGCGGAAGAGGGGATCTGGTGCAGGTAGGTGGTGAGAAGGTGTGAGTTGTGGATCTTCACCGGTAGCTCGACGAAGATGTCGTTGTGTCTGAGGTTGGATTTCTGGAGGCTATACGGTTGTTAGAGCCTAAAATAAAATGCATAAGAAATGTCTTGATAAACGTACTTGTCGGCGGTGAACTTGTTTTCCTTGAAGGCTGTCATGAACTGTGGGGACAGCCTGAAGGCCCGCAGACTGAGAGGTCCCTGAGAACTGCGGCTGACGTCGTGAACAAGCGTGATGGCGGTCTCGTTCATCTCCTTTTGGTAAAAGTACTGGTTCTCAATGACGTTCAGGTTCAAAAAGTTGCCCATGTTCGCACTCGTGTAGTACCCCACATTGTTGGCGTCGATGTTGACTTCTCTCAGCATCCGGATCATCTCAGCCTGGTATGCCACATTCGACTTGGCCCTGGGAGCGGCGGCAGCCGTGTTCGAGGGCGATATATCCAGATGCGAGTCTGGCGGGAGGTCGACTATCGGGAAGGGGAACGAATTGGTGACTTCCAAGTTTCCCTTGACATCCATTCCAACCAAGGACCCTGTGGCGGTCGTTGGGAATGTCTGGGTGCAATGCTTGATTATCTTCATGACAACCTGCGCAGCAACACATCAGTACCACTGATACCAACCCATAGCCATGTATATCATATATCATTGCATACCAGCGCGTCCACCTGGACCGTCTTCAGCGGGACATCTTTTCTATTTGATTCAACCAGTCAGCCCCTGCTCTAACCAGAATAAAACCGGAGAAAAGAAAATGTACATACTCTGCCATGATTACGGATACAGTTCACGAAGAATATGCTGTTTAAATGGTCTTCTAGGCGGTCAAATTGGTATCTCAAGCTCTTCCTCCTCGTCTCTTCGTCATCTTTTTGTGTGAAGCAAAAAAAAAAAAAAAAAGCGAACCAAAATAAGTCGCTAAACTGAAAATAGACTAGCAGGATCTTGCTTAGATAAGCGTGACTTTTTTTCTTGCTGTAAAAAGTCTTAATTCTTAATTCTATTCAGTAAATACAGTAAATATTGTACAATGGAGAGATCTGCTAAATGTAATATATATATCTCTATATTTTAATAGATATAATAAATAAATATATATAATAAGTTTATAAACAAAGCTACTGTGATGGGGAACGCGGTGCGCCGGTCGGGTCAACTATTGATCCGCAGTCGGTGCGGAAATACATTCTTCCGCCATGACCTCGGTCCATCCACGGATCCAACTTACATACTATGTACATAGCAGTAGATACAAGAAACCACGAATACATTTCGAACGTTACGCTGAGCATTGAGCAGTGACCGCGCGAGCTCTGATATATCATGTCTGTGTAGCTAGTGAGGACACGTTATCGAGCTGCCCTACGTCATTCTGTTGACATGCAGATTGATATGATTGGTGTTGATGGATGTTGATACCTGCTTTACCACTCTTCAGCCCCAGACACCAATATCAGGAAGACTGCATGCCAACACAATTATTAGGTTGACCCTCGTGTAGTTGTCACTTTCTCTGTGAAACGCTAGCAAGGAGTAAAGCTGGCTCAACCACAATACCACGAAAGCCTCAACGCATTTATCAACACATCTACATAGCAGTATGGAAATTCCGCTGAGGCGCCTTATCACTTGATATCTGATCTTCATCTAGCTCGTCAACTCATACCCTATGCTTGCCTCATGCTACCTCTCTGCAACCACGTGGCGCAATGTGTTTGTAAAATAGAGCTGATCTCCATCTCCTATTGAGACTCAAAATTTGGAACTGCCTTCTAATGGTCTGCATCGCATCACGATCTGCCATAGGAGCCAATGCCTGGGAATTGACGGCGACGATCGTATGAGAAGATGATTGACGTGCTGGTGATCGAACTCCGTGTGAGAGCAAAGACACAAGTCATGCGGCCAGTAGAGCAGAGCCCGACTGGATTGAGCGGGCGATCTGAGAAGGGGGACGGATACACGGGAGGGCTGGCGTCTTGCCTGGAAGGGTATATAAGAGAGGGCCATCATCCGCTGTTCGAATGCTCGTTGTTCATATCATCCAGCGGCACATCCCATTCACATCTACCACCGACACGCGGGAATCACTTCTCATCACACCAACTACTTCGTTCTTTAGCCATTCACAGCTAATACCCCATTTATCTACCATGAAGCTCTCCCTCCTCGCGCCCTCTCTCACCATACTACTGCCTCCGCCGGTCTGGCCGCAGAATGTGGTTTAAAGAGGGAAATCAAAGGTGGTAAACTACAGAGTGTACTCCAAGGGACGTGCGGCGGAAGTACCACTTGCATAAAGAACCAGTGTGTGCCATTTGCAAAGACTGGAGAAGCCTGCTCGGCTGACAAGCCCTGCCATGCCAATCGATACTGCGACACAGTCTGCAAGAAACCCAAAAGCAGTGAAAATGAAATATGCGCCAACAACGCCGAGTGCTGGGGCGGCGTATGTCTCAAGGGCCGGTGCCGTATCCTGGGAGTTGTCTGCGGCGACGACACGGACTGCAAGGAAGGGGAGGTCTGCCGGTATGAAGAAATTATAGACTGGCTTCCTACGCTCGAGAAGACTCCGCGGGTGTGCGGGAAGCCACACGAGTCCAAGTTTGGGCAGTTCTGCTCGATGGACTCCGACTGCGGGATCCGGAAGTCGACCGTTGCCCAGAATCTGCTGAGCGAGGTGGCCGAGCTAATCAAGGAGCAATTTGAGGTTGATAAAAGTGAGTCTCGTGAGCCCGGCGCTGCCACTGGTAGCCAGAGCGGAGAGGGAGAGGTGAAGGTTGAAGATGAACACCTCAGATGCAGAGCCGGCCTTTGTGTCTTTGACTCCACGCTCCACGGCCAGGAGGGTTTTACGGGATGGCCATGCCGCGTCGATACCAACTGCCGCTCCAGGAACTGTGAGGCACAGACGTTTGCAGATGGCAAGTTGACAGTGAAGAACTGCGCTCCTCGAAGGAGAATGACAACCAGGAGCTTTTGAAAGATCTAACAGATCCTCTCTTCCGTTTTAATATTCTTATTACTTTTAATCGGAGAATATAATGTATGTAAAGAACCGCCTGTCAGGCGTACAGTTAATGAAAAGTTGTTGGTTCATATTCAAATCACTTGCATGGATGCCCACAAATGTCTACAATCTACTTTGCATATAGAACATATTAGAACCTGGAGTCTGGAGTCTCTATTACAAACCCATCTAAATTGGCCCACGGGCTAAACTGACGGGTTTGGACATGCATGCAGAAGTCAACCCGGCTGCATCTCTTGCGCTGACGATTCTTAACACGACCGGCTTAAACGACCGGCTTAAACGACCGGGCATGGGTGTAAGCCCGCACTATGTACGAAGGAGGAGGGGCAAGGACAGTTAAATAGCTCGTCCATCTCGGGCTGAAGGAAGGGCAGAAGAGAGAATTCAGCCCATCTCTCCTACACTTCATAAGAAAGCATCTCTTCTACAGTTTAGAAAAGAGTCCATAATGGCGGCTGTGGAGTCTTGCTACGAAAAATACACTTATGGAGACCACTATCTCCAGAACGTCTACGTTCATATACCACCTTCTCCGGCTCCAGTCGAGTCTGGGTTCTGGATAGTGTATGGGGCCCCTCTTCCCGTAATTCTCTTGCCACTTGGATAGACAGGCTGACCAGGACGCAAACAGGTATATACACGGAGGCGCATGGCGTGATCCAGACATTCTGGCACCCTCGTTCAAGGCCACGCAGGATAACTTGCTGGCCGGAAGCAATACTGAGGTCACTCGCAGCATAGCTGGCATTGCGTCCATCGACTATCGCCTGTCGCCTCATCCGAACTTCCCTCAGGATGCTGGTTCGGTTGATGCGCGCGAGTACAGAAACGCTAAACGTCCAGAGCATATCACTGATGTTCAAAAGGCGCTGGCTCTGCTGCAGGAGAAGTATGCGTTTGGCGAACGGTATGTTCTCATCGGGCATAGCTGTGGAGGCACGATGTCCTTCCAGGTGGTGATGGATCGTGTGCTGCGTGCAGAGGAGGTCGTGAGGCCGGTGGCGATCGTATGCGTGGCGGGTGTCACTCACATGCCTTTGCTGGTAGAGACGATGGCCCATGTGCCTGCATACCGGGAGTTTATTGCCGATGCATTTGGTGGTGAAGATACCTGGCGTCTGGCCTCGCCTGCTATGGATGTCACGGCCGGCGGTGTAGTGGACAGCTGGAAGAACGGCCGCCTGGCAGTTGTGGCGAGATCGGTCAACGACGAGGCACTGCCTGGAAACCAGCTGGCGCCGATGAAGGAGGCTCTGGCCCCCTGGGCTGCTGCTGCAGAAGCCGGAAAGGAGAGAAGGGTGAAGATTATCGAGGATATGGTCGATACTCATGATGGGATGTGGACGAGCGGGAAGGAGGTTGCAGCCGTCATTTCCACCGCTATCAAGGAACTGCAGGATATGAAGTTGTAGAATGGGTTATTATAATTTTTATATCGGCTGATATATACAGTCTAAAAGAAGCTATGCAAAAGAGTACTTCTAAATAAACGAGTCATCGGGTATATTTGCAAAAAAGCCTTACATGAAGAAGATGCTTCGACCGGGAGAGAGCATAAGCAACTCGCTCCACGGCCACAGATGCTGCTCGTAACCATCTATCTGGCCTACATGATCCCACAACGCCATCAGGAAATTGCGCAAGCCACAGATACTCAGCGTCCCCAGTGACCGGCACAGACGCCGCAAGACTGACTCAAGAAGCGTCCTGATCTCCCCAGCCTCCGGGTCCACCGCAGCCTCAACACCGGCGACAAACATCGGCCAAACCAGCACTTTGATAAACGACTTGCGGGGATCGGTGACCGTCACGAGGATTTCCCGCAGTCTATCGAAGAGGATCTTCTTGGCTACGAGCAGGACGTCGGACGTGGACACATAGGAGGGGGGTATAGGCTGATCGACCATGAACGAGACATGCAGTAACTCGTCTAGATCCAGTGCCAGGCTCCGGATGCAGTATATTGCAGTAGCAGCATGGTAGACGCTAGCTATGTGAACCCAGTCGTCACGGGTAGGGCGGAGATAGGCCTTCTTGGGGTCCGATCTCGTGAAGGAGGCGGGCTGCTGGCTGCACCGGTCATCCATCTGGTCTGCCCAAGAGGCGATGGGGAAGGAAAGGATCTTCTCCAAGACGGCATGGACAGCTGCTTTGAAGCTGGCCGTTGAGCCGTCTTCCTGGCCGACTTCTACGATGGCGTTTTCCGACAAGGCTCGGAGATGGTTGATCTGGATGATGGCGTCGAATAGCTCGTTGGGACACGGAATGCATGTTCCGGACCCGTTTTGATAGACGTCAGAGATGATCTCGACGTATTCGAGTTGTCTCCTCGTGTCGAGGATGGGCAGGGATGCTGATATAGCTGTAAAGCTCAGCACGTCGGTTCTGATCCACAGTCAGCTTCGCCCCTTGCTTCCTGTACAGAATCACTTACACCATGAAGTAGGTGAGTAGGCCGTTTAGAGGCGCACTATGACGAGCAATCGTTTTGACACCGCCGCGAAGGCGGATGATGTGGCAGGCGCCTTCGAAGTGCGTCTTCCACGAGCCCACGGCCGACAGTTGTGTCTGTCAAGCTGTCAGCTTTGTGTATGCTACATCTTGGATAGAGGACATACCTCTGCTAGAAACAGCGTCAAGACGCCGACGAGGGTGACATCGCTGATCCGGGTCTTTGGATCGGCCAGGTTCTTATTCAGTCTCATAAAGGTCTGCGACTTGGACCTGTAGACCGATCTGCTAATCTCAACCTGGTCGTCCGGCTGGGTGCGTATGGCTTTGTGTGTGTCCACAGCACAGATGAGGATGTGCCAGAGGATAGAAGCCAGATCATCCTGCCAGGCCGTGGGATCCTCTGCCTCGACAAAGGAGAGATGGTTGATGGGGTCCAGGTCAGGGGCCAGTTCATGTTCATCTACACACAGTCAGTACCCTTTCATTGAAGCATTTATATATATATACTTACAGTACCATATGGTTCTGACGACCTTCTGGATCTCTGCTGGATAGGAGAACATCATGGTCTCCGGTATATGACCGGCAGCCTGGTCGAGCTTGACCACCCTGTCATCTTCTTCCGGAGTGACCTGCCGGGGAGACGGAGACGTTGATGCAGTAGAAGCCGAGGCGGAGACGTTAGAAGCGGTAGATCTAGTAGTAGATGCAGTAGTAGATGCCGTAGACGAAGCAGAAGTATCGTCACTCGCCACTATCAGCCTGGGCCTGCCCTTCTTCCTGCTCTTGCGCTCCCTAACGGGCAACGAGGCCTCCTTGAGATACTGATTCTGGTTTCCGCCGCCCTCCAGCCAGACCAACGGCTTCTGCTTGCCGTATCCCAGACACTCGATCCCCTTGTCACGGCACTTTTGGCATGCTGGCTCAGCTGAGTCACAGCGGACCCTTCTCTTGCGACAGGTATGGCACTGTTTGCCTGTGGCTGCCGGCTTGGACAGAGATGCCGTCTCTGAGGACGATGACATGCCGGCCATCCTGCTGTTGGCCAGTTAACAGGCAAACTCTTCCGCTCTCAAGGGAAGTTCGGGATCTCTGACCATGTATATACTCAAACTAGCGTCTTCGGTATAAAAGCCCCCGGCGTCTCTGCTCATGCACAGCTGAGAAAGCACGCAGGCTTCCAGTGGCTGTGTCCTTGGCTCGTATAGACATCGTCAACCGGCATATAGATAGTCTTCTACTATTGTTATCTACTCTATACTCTACTTCCACTATTAGCTGTCGTCTACCTACTTCCGGATGACTAAAGATGCTCGCAAGGTCCTCGCAGTTCTTGATATATAAAAAACTTCGGTTTCTTCTTCTTTTTCTTCTTCTCTTCATGATCTTCCTGCCTGGATGCAAAATACCGGAGATGAAAAAAGTCCCAGAGCCCGTCTTGACTATCTGTTGCTAGTTTGCTGAGCTGGCGGGCCAGATGGACGCCGGCATGCGCGATCAGCCTGTCACCGCATGTATGTTGCTTACCGGCAGGTATACGGAGAGGCTTCTCGGCCAGCACAGGCGAGACGTTACAGCCGTCGGATGCCGTGGCACGAGAAGGACATGATGAAGCAACAGAAGGAGAAGAGTATAAGAGTGCTTGTTATTACAGGATGGCAACGATGCCTCATTCGTTGCTGGGAAATCCGGGCTCCTTTTCTAGCCTCAGCCGGATCTTCCCGCTGGTGCGAACTCAGGGCCCAAGAGGCAAAGCTACGCCTCGCTAAAGAGGAAGAGAAGTGTGAAAAAAAAAAAAGGATATAAAAACCACGACGGCGCTGCTGGGATCACTCACTGCAACCCTGCAACTCTCTTCCTTCTGGCTATACAACTTGATATTTCTTGACTTGCTGGTCTCAGTTGGCTGCTACGGATCTGCTGGATTCATCTAGCAAAAATCATGGCCTGTGGAAACAACAAGGCAGGATGCTGCTCCAGCTCGAGACAGACCGAGAAGACCACCTCGTCCTGCTCTCAGGCTGCGGCTGAAGCTCGACTCGATGCCTCGCCGGCCAAGACCGTCGCCTGCTGCGATCCTGACGCTGATGAACGCTGTGATGGTCAGTGGCGTTTCTCTTTGTTCTTGTCCCACAGAACTACATATAAAAAGAAAAGAGAAAAGGAAAAGGAAAAAAACAAGGCTGACTCGTGCTGCTTGTAGAGACCTGCATCGAGTCGTTGGCTGCGTACGAGTGCCAGAAGGCCTGTGATGACGCCCAGGGAACTGCTGGTAACGCTTTTTTTTCTCTCTGTTTCACCGTGTTAGATGTAGAACTGATCGATTCGAAGAACACGATGAACATGTCCATGAACATGACGATGACGGGAAACATGCTCCGGTGGCGTGCAGCAGTCATCTCCGTCTGGCTTTTGAGCGCTTCAGCTCTTATTTAGAGTCTGCTCAGTGTATCTGTCGGAGTGTTATTGCTAACCACAGCCTCACTCCTTGCTGCGCCGGACAGGCTACCGCCGCGCTGACTTCTGCTGTAGCTACCTCTTCAGCTGCCATTCCGGGGACCAAACGAACTGACCATGGCCACGGACATGAACATGGCTCTGAGAAAGGGTTACTTTCAGCGGACAGCTTAAGCTGCTGCTCTGACGACCATGGCCACGACCATAGTAAAGATACAGGAGTTATCAAAGGTGCCGTTGTTGACCTTGAAAAGTCGGCCGGACACGAACATGTTCTCCTCTCAGTCACCGGCATGACCTGCTCCGGCTGCGGGAACAAGCTCTCCAAGGCCCTCCAGGAGATACCAGCCGTTTTCAATGTGCGAGTCAACTTCGTCCTGGGAAACGCGGAGTTTGATCTCAACACCAACGAAATCAGCGTCGACGCTCTGGTCGAAAAGGTCGATCGGGTAACCGGCTTTCGCTGTGTAAAGTCTTCCAACGACGACCAGCACGTCGACCTTGTCGTTCCAGGCGGCTCAACCGGGCTGACGGTCGATACCTTACCCAACGGAGCCACCCAGGTCGATGTCCTTGATGCGAAAACAGTCCGTGTTGCTTATGATCCCTCTGTCCTTGGGCCCAGAGACCTCATACATGCCTTGGGGGACCGCACCACTGGCCTTACTCCCATCAACCACAAGGATCCATCTGCCACCGCGGGGCGTAAACGGTTATACTCGATGCTGTTCAAAACCACATATGCTGCCGTCCTCACCATCCCAGTTCTCGTGCTAGCCTGGGGACATACCATGACTGACATGCGTACCAAGGCCATCGTCTCTCTTGTCCTGGCCACGGGCGTCCAGGCCCTGGCTATCACGGAGTTCTACAAACCGGCCATTTCTTCTCTAATCTACAGCCGTGTGGTGGAGATGGATATGCTCGTCGTCATAAGCATCACTGCTGCATACGTCTATTCTGTCGTTGCCTTTGGCTTCGCCATGGCAAACCGACCTCTTCAGACAGCCGAGTTCTTCGAAACAAGCACCTTGCTCATCACCCTTGTCTTGTTTGGTAGATTGGTTGCTGCTTATGCTCGTATCCGTGCCGTAGAGGCCGTGTCTACTCGATCTCTACAGCCTACTACTGCTATACTGCTCGAAGGCACCCAGACAAGAGAGATTGACGCCAGACTTTTACAGTTTGGCGATAAGTTCGTTGTCTCGCCTCACTCTAACGTCCCTACAGATGGAAAGGTTGTGGATGGAACCAGTGAAGTCGATGAATCTATGCTCACTGGAGAAAGTATGCCTGTTCTAAAGCAAAAAGGGTCACAGGTTATCGCAGGTACCATCAACGGATCAGGAACTCTGACTGCTCTCTTGACTCGTCTGCCTGGCAAGAACACTGTTGCCGAGATATCAAACCTGGTCGAAGAAGCCTCAAGCCATAAGCCAAAGGTGCAAGATCTAGCAGACAGGGTTGCCGGATGGTTCGTGCCTGTTGTTACGGCTGCGGCCTGCATCGTCTTGATCGTCTGGCTTCTCGTCTGTCTTTTGGTCCGCCACGAATCCGCTGGTGGTGCCGTCGGCACTTCCATAACTTATACCATTGCCGTCTTCGCCGTCTCCTGTCCGTGTGCCGTTGGCTTAGCTGTTCCGATGGTCTTGGTCGTTGCTGGTGGCATAGCTGCCCGTGGCGGAGTTATCATCAAGTCCGCTGAGTCTACCGAACGTGCATACCGTGTTAGTGATGTTGTCCTCGACAAGACAGGAACCATCACAACCGCCGAACTCGAGGTCGTGGAAGCCAACCTGCTACCTGATGCAGACGATGAGACTCTTACCATCACAAGCGCCCTGGTCCGCGATAACAAGCATCCCGTATCTGTAGCCGTTGCCAAATATCTCGAAGACAAACCCTATCGACGCCTTGAAAATATCCGCATCATACCTGGTGCAGGTGTCGAATGCCTTGTTGATGGCACCACTTTCTGCGCCGGCAACGCCAGATGGCTCCAGGCTCAGGACCATCCTCAAGTCTCCCGCATCATCAACCAGGGCATGACCACCCTCTGCATCACCAGAGACTCGGAGCTTCTCGCAGTATTCGGCTTGAAGAACAACCCTCGCCCCGAAGCCATCCCCGTCATCAGCAAGCTCCAGAAACGCGGAATAACAGTCCACATCGTCAGCGGAGACGAAGTCAAGGCCGCTGAGGAAATGGCTTCCGTTGTAGGTATCTCTCGCCAACACGTAGCTGGCCGTCAGACTCCGGCCGACAAGCAAGCCTACGTCCGCAATCTAATGGAAGAGAAGAAAGTTGTTCTCTTCTGTGGAGACGGTACCAACGACGCTGTTGCAATCACCCAGGCAGACGTTGGCGTTCAAATCGGTTCCTCTTCCGACGTTACCAGGGCCACGGCAGATGTGGTTCTGCTCAGCGGCCTAGAAGGACTTGTGCTGCTCCTTGACGTGTCTAGGGCTTCCTTCAGACGTATCGCATTCAACTTCATCTGGTCAGGCCTGTATAATGTGTTTGCCATCCTTTTGGCCGCTGGTGCGTTCGTCTATGTTCGTATTCCCCCTGCATATGCGGGTTTGGGCGAAATAGTCAGTGTCCTCCCTGTTATTCTTGCTGCTCTGAGCATGTTCTGGACCAGACGCTCTTTTGCCAATTAAATATACTACCGGAAGATGTGTCTTCAAGAAACAAGAGGCATGGTGGGAAGAGCCTAAGCGTTGTTCGGGATCCTTCGCTACAATTTGAATGTTGATATGGCTATTTGATCACCTGCATGCTCCCTGCATAATAGTTTCTATAATTACTTTTCGAAGATCATACCAGTTGAGAAGAGAATAATATTGAGCTTACTGAAGATCTTCCTCGTAAACACGAATAATGAAGCGCATCATTCTCTCAGTGTAAAACATATATAGCAAACAACATACCACCATGCTCCATTTTCTGTATTGAAAGCAACATTGTTGAAGGTAAGCAATGGAGATGGAATCGTTCATGTAAGAGAATAATTTTCAGTGTTAATTGTGTGATCACGCCCAGTCTGAAATTTGATATGCCAATGGTGTGGGTATGAAGAATGAAATTATGGATCCGATTAAAAGACCACAGAGACCAAAGCGCCTTCCATGAGTAACCATGCCAATCAGCCATTAAAACAACGAAGGTTCGAGTTTAGTTCAGTCCTGCGATACCAGGATATCTTGAATTCGCCGGTTTTCGAGCCAAGTATTGCTTCAGTGAACTGCCGAAACCGATATACGCCTGTGTACGCCTTGTCATGTCCATTATTATAAGTATCCATCCTACATCACCTTTCAAGCATGGGCTGGTATCGTTTCCATTGCGCCTTCCTTCATTATTGAATCGCCTCCCTCGTCCTCTTCGTCCTCTTCCTCTTCCTCTTCATCTTCGTCCTCTTCATCCTCCGTCTCCCTATCTTCAATAAATGGACTCTCGATATCTAACATGTGCAACCGGTTAAGTAGCTCCTCTTGCTTTCGATCTTGCCATCTAGCAAGAGCTGCACAAGCGTGGACTTTGAACCCAAAAACACGAGGTTCGTATCTTTCTCGTGACTTATCTGGTATTAGGTCGGGGTAGACCTGGAAAAGGATGTTGTGGAACGATGAGCCGAAATAGGCACCGTCAACAGCGGCGTGGCGGGATGATTTGGGGTTGTATATGTCTTCGCATTTTGCACAGTAGAGCTTGACGGGTTTTAGGCCGGGGAGGTCAGATTGGCCCATAGGTAGAAGGGGGTGTTGATGACACATGACCCGAGGACATTTGCCAAAATCTGCGCGTTTATATTTTTCAAGCTGCACGGAGTGGAGTGTCAGTCAATTGCTCAACAGTTTGATATGGTTGTCTGGATCAGGTTGAGAGTAGAAGCGTACCATTTTCGCTAAACCGCGCGTGGTGACAATATATCTTGCATGAACCAGTCCGTACAGATGTCGAGCCGACTTCTCGATCTGTTCCCGTAGGTCATCGTCTGCGTCCAGATCGAAGAGGTCGGTCACCATATCCAAGGCATACTGATAGTACTGGACTTCGGTGTTTAAACCAGTCAGATTAAAGCGATCCGTGAGGTACTCTTCGTCTATTTCACAGAAATATTCATTGCCCCGGGAGGATATAAACTGTTCTCACAATGTGTCAGTAGATGTTCTTCCTGAAAAAGCAGAGAGGTTACCTGTTGAACCAGCCACTCACCCAATCTCTCCAAAACGACGTATAATCGCTGTCTGTGTCCGTATTGTTGAACTCGTCCATTGTTTCTCGCAGGTTTCCCTATTATATGTACGGCTTCCGACCTGATTAGACCCAGTGTAGCGAAAGTCCCACCCCGCTTCGCGGACGAGTGTGTAATTAATTAGCTGTATCGATTGCCGTGAACGAAGAGAGTCGGTTTTTCGTGTGGGTTAGTTAGATGAGCGCGATAACAGGGAGAAAGCATGGAATTCAAGTCTCTCGCTGCCGAAGCCTTGAATCTACAACTTCGTGGCTTTGGTTGGTGGTTTTTTTTTCTTCATGAGCTCTTGTGGCGGCGCTTCCACGTGATGCGGGTGAAGCTCATTTTTTTATTTATGTTTATTTTATACATCAAGAGAGAAGAGGACGTATGACGACGTTGTTTCTTTAGGTGAGTTATAGACTTAGCGGAGATTTGATATCTGTAAACAAAAGAAACGGTAGATACACAGCGGAAGGACGCCACAGGTAGACAAGGGCAACAGAATATATACAAGGGATATTATCAGAGACAAGGAGATTCGTAACAGAAAGGGCGGCAAGGTGGAGGCGGTCAGCGGCTGACTCGGTTACATTCCTCTATAAATCTGCAGACGCCTTCGATGCCTCCATAGTCAGAGACCGTAGGGGTTGGATAGCGGATATCGGGGAAGAACTCTCGGTCACCGAGTTCACTAATGCCTACGCTCGAAAATGCAGAGGGTTGGCGTGCCCATGGGTTCTCCTCTGACAGGTCTATGAGAGAAAAGTCTCCTCCAGGCGTACCAAAGGGGGAGAGAGAATCTTTTGAGAGCACCATTTCCCGCCAGTTAACGTATTCTGGTGTCCGCATGAGAGGACTGTCACGTAGATACGACCCTGGTTCGGAGTGTTGATGGCTAGGAGCAAAGGGAAAAAGGAGTGCCATCTCGGCTCCATTTCTGCTCTCAAAGTCTTCGTCCTGGCCAACCACTCCTCTCTGCACTCCAGCCTCGACACACAGATGCTCCACGGTCTCTGCATCGCATCCTGGAAACCGAACACGAATGGTAGACTGGTCATGTAACGATATAGGAAGGTCGCCGAGAGCAGCGAGTTTCTTCAAATCGTTTAGCACCGCGGCAAGTTCCTTGAGCACACGAGCGAAGTCTCCGGAGAGGAGGTCCAAGAGACCAGCAGAGTTAAGAGTGGCCTGCTCGTTGGCTTGGAAAGTTGATTCCTTTTGCATCGACTTGAAGCATCCAAGAGCCGTGATGGTTGGAGAGATCTTGAAATCAACATATGATCCCGGGGCAGTGGTAGGGATGGCGCCCATCTTGCGGCCTGCCTCCTGTTGCAGTGCAGTCACAACTTTATATTTTTTAGCACCTGTCCGTTTATCAATACCGTCAAAGCGAACTCTCTGGCCGGACAGCCAGAAAGAACGCATTGCCGCAGATACATTCTGGATGACTTGAGCCGGGCAAGTGGGGGAGCTAGAGAAGTATCTCGCGCCACCTATCCTACCGGCACCGATAGCATATCCCCCCGCCGTCCGGCAGAATGCACCTCCTGTTAGGTTTGGGCGTAAGGCGGAGGCAAAGGGAGTTCTGGTCGTCAGGCGGCTAACCTGAGTGACGATTTTCAAAGGTTGGGTGGCTCTACCGGATGCTGTGCGGGCTGACAGCCGGACAGTCGTGAAAGAACGAGTCTGTGACCTGAGAGCCGCAATCCGGTCTGCGGGCGTCCGAACAGGCGGACGAACAAATGCTGGTTGAAGCTGTAGAGCGCGAGGTTGAGGAGCATCGGGAAGCCTGCTCCTGATTGCTCGAGCGGTCTTCTCGAAGGCGAACCTATGTGACTGTCAGCCTATTTTCAAATCTTTCCCCGAAGTCTATATAGTGAAAACTTACCTAGCTACTCGCCAGACCTTCGGAATGAGCTGGTGGCCGCTGGACGGCGCCATAATGAAGCTATCAACAGTAACAATCTATGGTGATGTTGCAGGGTGAAGTTGAAGATGAAGAAACGACGAAAGGATTCCCCGTTTCGTCATATCACGGAGTAAAATTATTCCGAACCCCGGCAAGAACGGAGAAATTATAATCCACGCCACTGCTGACTAAGATAGAAATATAGGAAAAAGAGCGAAAGTTGAAAAGAAGCAAAGTAAGAGGAAGCAGAGAAGAAAACACGCCCATAGTGATAGATATTGACAAGATGTCGTCGGGATTTGTATCTGCTGGTGTGGAGGGAGACGACTACGAGGTCAGCAAGCCCAATGATGAATGGTCCAAGGTAAAACAGGATCTCGAGGCGAGCCGCCAGAAGAGAACTACAGAGGGACAGCAAGAAGGTGGAAAGAGTCTCTATGAAGTGTTGCAGCAGAACAAGGGTATGTTCTGGATGCAGATGCTTGAAATTTGCTCAGCTTTGGGTCTCTATGTCTAGTAGTGCTGACGGATATGGATATACACCAGCTGCCAAACAGGAAGCGTTCGAGGAATCTATACGGCTAAAGAACCAGTTCCGAACTCTGGATGAAGACGAGGTCGAGTTCCTCGATTCGATACTTGAGTCTACGCGTGCCAAGGAGGAGGCATTGCGGAAGGAGACGAGTGAGAAGCTGGAGCTGTTTCACCGGCAACGTGAAGAGGCTGAGAAGGCTCTCTTGGATGTAGAGAATGGGAACACTGCTGAGCCTGCAGGATCAGCGGATGAGAGTGATAACTGGGCCATCTCTGCGCGGAAACGGCGGCGTGTCAAGGATAGGGACGGTGGGCGTCTAGGGCTTAAACGACGGAAGTCTTCTACAACTGCTACAGATAACAACAAGGATGGCACAGCTGAAGCCCCTCAGCCTCCACCTATCCAGAAGCTAGAGACGACCACTCCGCCAGAAACAAAGAAGAAGGCTGTATCGAGCCTCGGTCTGGGTGCATACAGCTCTGATGAAGATGATTGATGAGGATGCAAGCATGCATGAATCTCCCATAAGGGGCTTGCAGCATGCGCCATATGTTCCATACGTGGTTCTTCTGCAAGAGGGTGAATCAGCAGGGCACCTTGGAATGATGCGAGCACTTATTCATCGAAGCCTCGAGGCTACAACCTCATGGGCTGAGCCACCGACTAAGTTAAATTAATATCCAGTCTGCCTGTGATGGAGCATCCAGCCACCAGCTACACGAAAAACGGGGAAAGGCTGATGAAAGTCTCTTATATTGCTCGATACACCGAAAAGGAAAAAGAGAATCACTGGTATAAACTGGAACCATTATCCCACCCAGCCAGAGACCCCGCCATTATTCGTCATTGCTGTCGTCGTCGCCACTGCATTCAATATCTATGCAGATGTTCAGCCATGCTTGACATCCATGACGGTGCCGTCTTCGCCGACGTAAACGTTCAACCTACACAGCTCGCGGTTAGAAGAGCCAAATCTAGAGGACCAGCTATTTTTATATCGACTTATATTAACATACCGCTCCGGGTTGAAGTCCATCGTAGTCATGTCGCCGGGCTTGAGTACTCGGTGACCCTCAGGAAGGTCTTTCTTTGCGAAACACTGTCAAACAAATAAAGAAAAAGCAATGTCAGCATCCAAGTAACCAGCATGCATACACAGTCCGTTTGCATCTTCTAGTTCCAGCTTACAGTCTCATTGGACTCAGAGTCTGTAATCTTCTTGCCCATCAGCTTGGCCGCCCAGGCAGCCTTGTCGTTCTCCGACACTTGTGGCACAACGAGAGGCATGGTTGATGTAGATGTGAATCGTCCAGGGGCCAGCAGTTTCTTCAGATGATGCGCCGTTTTTACGGTCTTCTTACAGAGCAACGAGTATGACGGTTGAAGATGAAGATTGAAAGATGAAGAAGAGAAGAACGAACAACCCCGCAAGGTTATTTATACATGTCAGCGCTTCCCATTTCTTCCGCAGTGGCAAGTATGGATGCGACCTCAGCAGGCATCAGCATTTCTTGAACTCTTCCAACGTCATCTTGCAATGAACTCGGCTTCACCCCTGCAAATTTACAATATATACATAGTACTAAGCTTGGGGTGGATGGCCTCATGCTATATAGCTATGACACGCTGCTAAGTCTACACGCAAGTCTACATGTCCATTATTCACAGCCACCTTACTAACAAACGCAGCGCAAATCTCTACGCTGATTCACCGAAGAGGCGTGGACAAACCACCAAGAGACGCTACAGGACACTAGTAGCGGATAAGGGGGGACCCCCTGTTACGGATTTTCCAGATGGATGCCGCCGATGGCCACCAGCATATGCGTATATACGATCTCACTGGGGTCCCTGGGCCCTTTTTCAACCAGCGGGGGGAGACGGGAACATGAGTCTCTCTGTTGCTCGCGTTTGTCAAGGCCCTTCATGCAGGGCTCTTTATAATGTGCTGTTTCAGCGTCGTTCTATAATCTTCGCGAACCGTCAACCTTCAGATCAAAGGGGGTCAGCGTACACTCGTTACGAGCCGTTACGCCCACATAAAGGTGCGGGTTTATAACAATAATTCTCCATCCAGCTGCAGGTGGGCGCTTCGTAACGAGAAGGGTGTAAAGAACTTTTTAAGCCTTTTTCGTTCGTTTTTCCTTCTGGCGGAGTGGGAGAGCGAAAGGAAACCGTTGGCATTCTCTTCCATATATCAATGGGAAGCGGCTGCTTGCTGGGCTTACGCACTCCTGAATAGCCCAAAAAGCAAAAGAAAAAAAGTCTGACAGGAACGGGTCTCTGGTACTCGCTCGACCATGCTCGCCCGTTGTCCGTCGTTCGTTCGGCCGTGCAGATCCTAGCGGCGCTGTCGTTCCTGTGGGCAGGTAAAAATAGAACGATTTCGACCAATTTACAATCAAAATCCAACAGCAGTTCGACTTCTCAGAAGAGAAGAAAAGTTTTACCCAACATCAGTTGCAGTCACCAACGTCTCTCGTTCGCCCGTTCACTTATCATTCACTCGTTTATATGCATCGCCATCTACTGGCGCGTTGTGAGTTAACCGTTTTGCCGAAGGACTTCGTCCTTGGCCAACATATCCAATCATGTTACCGCCGACTATCATTCAACTATTGCTGCTACAATCATGCGCTGCTGCATTGACGACCGCTGCCTCATTACACCCATCCTCTCGTTCTGGCGCATGTTCTGTACAACACCGTGGCTGTTTAAGCCCTGAAGACCCACAGCCAGGACGCGAATCAAACCGTCTTGGGATATGGAGCATCTCGAAAGGTAGGAGAGATGGTGATTCCGGAGGCAAAGGAGACAGAACAGACGGAAGGGGAGATCAGGGAGGGAATCAGAGAGACAGTAAGGGAGAAGATCAAGGAGGCCAGGGAGATAATCAGAAGGATGGTCACGGTGGTGGGCGCAATGGTGAAAGGCCCCCTAACCGCGGCCCTCCCGATCGTGGCCCGCCAGGTCGTGGGTTTCCTGATCGAGGACATGGGTGGAATAAAAAAAATGATGAAGACCGTGGCCAACGCCCACCTAGCAAGGGCGATGATCACGGCCGCGATAATGATGGTGGCCATGGTAACGGAGATAAACCAGGCCAAGCAGATGGCCCTGGTCGTGGTAATGGCGATAAAGGCGACAGCAGCGGGGATGAAAATGGAGGAAAAGATGGGGGAAAAGATGGAGGCCATGGTCCTCCATCTCCGACCAAGAATGACCCCCCTCCGTCCATGCCAACTGAGCAACCGGATCCGCCCAAGGGCCCTCCTCCAGACAAACCTCCAGCTGAATCCATGACTTCAAAGGAGCCTAACCCACCTCCGCCCCCTCAAGATACCACGACAGCAGACCCTGTAACTCGCACGACTGAACCAGGAACCCCCCAGCCTACGAAGGGAAACCCTCCCTCATCACCGCCTACGTCATCTGAATCAAACACAATCGCGGAACCAACCGAGTCTCCTACTTCCACCAAAAACCCAAGCCCAACTTCTTCTACTGGGTCATCATCCGTGACTCCATCCTCGGAACCTCCAAAATCGTCTCAGGTGCCGGGACAAACTCTTCCGCCAGCAGGCCCTGAAGAATCCTCTAATGGCCCTCCTGCTCCAACATCATCTTCATCTCCTCTGACTTCTTCCACAACTACTCCTGGTCCCCCCAAATCAAAAGGTAGCAGCCTAAGCAAAGGCGGCGTAGCTGCAGGTGCAGTGTTTGGCGGGTTCGTCGTTGTCTCCCTAGTATTTCTCACATTCGTCTACTACAAACGATGGAAACATACTAGGGAGAACCAGAATGACGAAGGTTCGAGCAGGCGGCAATCTCCGTTCCCTCCAACCCCTCCCATGGGCGATGTACAGCAAACACAGACGGGCATTGTCGACCACAGTGAGTCAATGACATACGATCACAACATGCACTCGTTTGGCGCTCTATCAAGCCCTCCTCCTCAAGGAGATGCATATTCTCAATATCCCCAGAATATGGAAGAAAAGGGGCTTGCCTACTCTTCATACCCAACACATCAAGATGCCACTTATAAGGCATCTTTAGGCCAACCGGGTCAAAATGAGTTGCGGATCCCGCAAGGTGATATGAATAATACGATGCAATCTGCTTCACTCATTGCCCCGAACGAGCACCAGCATCAGTACATCGCGTACTCCCCAGACTTGATGGAGGATGAAAAGACCGGGTTCCATACAGTTGGTGCACCTGGGCTTGCACCATTGCCAGAATCGTCCATGGAGAATCTACACAGCCCCTCAGACGAATACCGGCGGCCAATTTCAAAGAGATACAGTGCCATCAACTCACATCAGGTAGCACGAAACAGTCTCAGGCAAATTACAAATCGCAATAGTGCTACGTACCCTGGAAGTTCACAATAACATCCATATCCAGCATTTTTCTTTTCCCCCTTCATTTTTGTTTCCATTCCTTTATTTAAACAGAAAATGTCGCTCTTTGGTTCATTCTTTCCACTCCATTTTATCACTATGTTCGGCATATACCACCGAAGAAACTTTACATTTGCCATCTTTTCTCACATCCAAGCAAGGAACTCCCTTTCATCCTATCATCATGTGTTTAACCCTTTGCTCTGGCAGTGATATTTTCATAAACCTTCGATTCTCTCTTATGATCTCCTTGTATTATGACATTTCTTTGTGCCTATTTATTCAATTTCTGCATTTCTTTTCAAGGCCAATTACTCAATCGTTTTGGATGCCTTTGCTTCTTTTCTTCTTACCCTTTTCCCATCATATTTCTCTTTCGGCCCGTTGGCTTTCAAGCCTCTAGACTTATTTTCTTATCAGCCTGGGTACTTCTCCCAAGAGGAACGAGGATGCCGGTTTTGATATCGTTTGGATTGTTGTTTTCTTTTAGCAGTTGGGTGCTAATGATAGTTGTATCCATATGCCCCGTCAGGGGCTCTCTATAGACGAATAAAGAATGGTTATTACCACGAGATTACTGCCGTTGATTAAATTCTCATTTTCTTCCAGTGCTTAAGGAAATTAAAGAACCAGGATGCGCCGAGTATATTTGACACGGCAGTCCCGCCTGGGTTAATTAGCGAAGTGAATCAGTTACCTGCATCTGGCCCGGCCCATAAACATTATGCGGCCGAGGTTGATATATTACTAGCATTTGAACGAACTCAAAGATACTCATACAATGGCGAAAACAAACGCTATATAGAATCAACCGCCTTAGAACGAAACAAAAATATTGCGGCCATTAATATTGAGGTACAGGCTATGCCACCTTATACCCAAGAAGAAAAGTTGTTAAGTAGATCGAGCCGACCACTAGAAGTGAACACCGGGAAAATATCTCCAGAAACAAAAGACAAGAGATGTACTCCACTCTACATGGGATCTGTAGGCATTTAGCCTTTAATAATCCGCAGACAACGTTCCATGCGTTTACCGCGCTCTTTCTCCCTGATGAGTGTCGTCTTGACAAAATTCCGAATAGCCTGTCTACCAGTCTGTTCTCTCCAGGAACTCCACCCCGCCAGCTCGCCGACGACAACGTCCTTATTCCATGAGATTTCCTTTCTAACTTCGTCAATCTCGGTCGTTAGGGTGGCAATCTTAGTCTCTTGCTCGCGGATAGAACGCTGGCGGGATTCTTCAAGCACGGAAAAGTTGAATTTGCGTGGAAGTGATGAGGAGGCTACTGCAGAACGAGCACGAGAAAGAGCCCGCTGGGCAGAATTGAGTGATAATATGAGGTTGTTGGGCCGAGAGAGGGAAGTGAGCATTGCTGTTGTGGTATTCTGAGATGATATGAGTGCGGCCAAAAACTGAATCAGTGGCGAGGAATCAGTCGACGAAAGGTTGAAGGATGATACGAAGCGGTGGAAGGCGCGGACATAGTGATGGGGGAGAACATTGGCTGGTGGTTGAAGGGATGAAATCATGGAGCTGCAGAGGAAAAGGGCATCTGCAAGGTCGGTAGATGCATGCTGTAACAGATATCCGCAACAAATCAAGTTGCGGGTGCCTTCGCTGACTGATTGAACTGCATCCTCCGCATGGGATAAGATCTGCTGCGCACTTCGTATGACTTCTGCAGACGCAGGTTCATAATCGTCCATTATTGATTCGGCCAGTACTGTAGCCTTACGTGCAGACCGCTGATCAATCATTTCCGTCTGGATCTCAGGAACAAGGAAGAACTCCCAAAGCAATTCATGGGTCGAGAAGGTTGGGTGGGCTAGTAAAACTTTTAACAATCGATCTAATCGTTCCTGTATGTCATGGAGAACAGCCCTTGAGGGTTTTGAGGGTATTTGAAAAGGTGATCGGAAAACTGGCATCTCAGGGAGGTATGACGCGGGATGTTCCACCCGAAGAAAACGGATTAGGTTCTCAAAGTCATTAAGACTACGTCGACAAGTTGTAACAGTGTAGGTAGTCGTGCGTGTAGCCTTCGAATTTGGCGATGGTGAACTAGAAGGTGCACCGGATTTGATGATGAACCGTATCCCGAAATCTTCAACAAATAATGACCTAACCACACTTGTAGTGCGATTGGTTGCATCAGGTGAGGGTGGCGGAGAGCTGGAGCATAGCACTAGATCATCTATTCGGTTTCTGACTTCATCGTCTTTGGCGAGTTCCACTGCTGTGAGGCCGCGAGATTCTCGGAGGTGGACATCTACGCGAGGGTCGGCAAATAAGGTCCTGACGAGGTCAATACGACCATATTTGCTAGCTACCATTAATGGTGTAAACCTCTTGTCATTTGTATAATTAGGGTCTCCATCGCATTGCCTGAGCATCCTTAGTAGTATCTGTGGATCGCTGACGATATGAAGGAGGGTATTGCCCTTCGCATCGACATGGTCGTCGAGCCGAAGTGGCTTTCCATCACCCTGAGCTTCGGTTGCTAGAGTGAGCGCCTCATTGACCATGGAGTTATAATCAGGGTGATCGTACGACCTGCATAGGGCGAAAAGAGGTGTTTGCCCGTTCCTGTCTCTCTGGGTCCAAGGCAGGGATCTTCCTAGGCGAGAGAGCAAGTCGGGGGAGTTGAAGAGGTAATGTCCAACAGTGCGGCCTCTATTATCAGCTTTCATAAGGTATGAAGCTACATCACGCTGGTTTTCTTGGAGGAGGTATTCAATAAGTATGTTGATAATTTCCGTATGGGCAAGTTGGACGGCGGCACTCAACAGCGTGGTTCCTTCACTGTTTACATCTTGAAGTATGCTTTCTCGGGGATAATATTCACTTAAACCCAGCAAGTAGCTTAGGGCTTCTGGCTGACCCGCTTCGACAGCCATCATTGGAACTGAGTGACCGGACGGATCTTTGGTTGTAGTTAGACTCTCTATTGATGTATCACCTTCGATACCGCCTGCTATTGACCCGAATGTCGTAGAGCGAGAAAGGAAGGAGATAGTTGACGATTCTGACATGCTTCTTGTATCCATTGATACCCTTTTCCGGGGTTTAGGTCGCTCTATAGTCGTAGTATGTTGTGCCCATGTTTGAAATGGGAAAACATGGGCGAGCCGTGGCGTTTCTGGGGCATCATCTTGAGTAGCAGAGTTGGAAATAGAAAAGGCCGATTTATGAGTGGTTTTTGAAAGCCCATTCAACGCCGGCCATTGACGCTCACTGTTCTTTTGGCTGCTGGAGTTGTCTGGTTGCACATTTTCACAGTCATTCTCATCGGTAATGGGGCTTGATGCCTGAAGTTCTGGTTGTAGTATCGCGGTCATTTCAGGTATCTTCCCATGCTTAGTTGCCGTCCAAAGGCGTTTGTTCCTAGAGCTAGCTTTCCTGAGACCGGCGGAGTCATTTTGGAGATATATCAAGACCCCTTCGAACGTGCTCAATGCATATCCCGACTCGCCCGATTCAACATCATCCACAAATATAAAGCGTTGCATATATAGAAGCCTGGCATAGAGTTGCCGTACATGTGATCGTATAACAACTAGAAGTAGTAACGAAACCAGCACGTCAGCATTGATAGTAAGAACAGAAGGTTTCTCGGTCTGACTGTCAGGGGCGCCTAAAGCCTGGTCTATAGTGACTATCTTCACAGTCCTGAGTAATATCGAAAGCATGTCCTGTGGGCACCTTGCATCTGATATCTTTCTAAACTCCTCAACAGCTGTTCCGATACGGCGCCTGAGTTCTTCTCTGCCCTTGTGGCCGCCTTCTATGGGTATTCCCACCTGGGATACATCGATATTCTCCATCTGGCGTACACGCAGATCAAGGTCCAAGTCATCTGCTTGACGACACTCGCGGAGTCGTGGGAAGAGAAGACTATCATGAACTTGCTCTAGGACGTAGCGCTCAATTAGGCGTTCGACCATCGGGCCGGTAAGATCGGTTGTGGCACCAAGAAGGGAAAGCTGCTGTTTGTCGACAAGGCGGAATATATCTATGGCCGCCGTGACTGCGGTGTCCAGGGCATTTCTCATCATGTCTTCTTCATCCTCGAACTGCTCGCAAGCACCGATTGATAGGGGGTGGTTAGAATTTCGGTGTGAGTACGCCTCATCTCCGTCTGCTGGGCGGTCCGGCTGCGTTACAGGAGGATCAGAAGGTGGTGGCGGAAGGGGTTTTCCTAGTTCTTTGCCAAATTCACGGAAGAGACGATCCAGGCCAGGCTTCATCTGTTTTGCAATCAGGGGGAACTTCGAAAGCAGATCACCGAAAGAGGATATTTCATTACGATGATAGTTGGAGTGGTAATTGGATGGATCTGGTCCGGAACCGTGACGTAGTGATATGTTGTCCAAGGAGGAGCCTGGGACTATAGCCTGGACAATCTGGCCCGATTCGTAGGAACCAACCAGAGGCTTAGAGATGTAGTAGATGAGCCACTGCTGGGAGCTATCGATTGGCGAGGAGTAGAGAATGTCACTGAGCAGCTGAGCATGGTTGACCATCTTGAACCCCTTATTGCTGTAGACCACCGACTCTTTGATGACAACCGTCCTTCCATTGGCCGTTGCCATCTGCCATGCTTTCCCCTTCTGATCTCGCAGTGTCGAAACCTCTTTGATTGCAGACGAACCGGGCGAGCCCGTAATCCGTAGCACATGGCTGGCGAGAAAGTCCTCCGAGGTGACCAGGTCTGCATACTGCGCGCCTGACTCTCGATCCCGCGAATTAATGAGAGACTCTGTCAGAGGGACCAGGAGGATCTACTACATTGTTAGCCAGGTGTATATCAGAGGTGGTATATATCTGCATATATCTATCCGGGTAGATCACCTACATGGCTCTCTACAGGAACACATTGCGACGGCAGGGAGCTCCGGAAAAAAGAACGGAGAAACGGGTTTAGAGGGTGCATCCACACGACATCGGACGGCCTGGCGGACGAGTCCCGCAGCTCGTCAACGCTCCCTCGCAATGGTAGTGGTCAAAGATGGCCTTTTGGGGGGGAGGCCGGCAGCTCGAAGGGGCTTTCAGAAGGCAAGATAAAGCGTGAGAAGACGGCGAGATGTAGCTTCGCAAGGTCTAGAATGGTCTGTTATAGAGTAGATGTCCTGTAGAACTTGTCGTAAGTCTCTGTCTGATGTTGTTAATTTGATAATGAGCTTCTTCTTTTCTTCTTCAATTATCTTTTCAAGCTTGTGAAGATAATTGAGAAGCCTGATAAGAGATGCACGTGACCAGCACTTTTTATCTATACATAGTAGACAGCCAGGAGTGATATATTGAGATATAGTGATAGATTTACAGATGTAACTGGTAGAGGCAAATAGTAAGATGTATAGATGCTAGCTATAACAGTATTGAACAAGTAGTATACATGGATAGACACTAGTCAGAACAGTAGAGACACTAATAGTCGAGGCAGCAAGGGACGGTAAAAAAAGAGTCTGAGAAACATCAGGTTGAGACACATCGGGTCCGTCTAACCCAGACGCCTCACTGCTGGGCTTCGTGTGCCGCCGAACTTCAGTCTCGTCGCATCTGACACCCGGACAATTCGCTCGCGGAGGACCTTGCCCTCCTTTCCGAGTAGGACTTTGGTGAACGCTTCTCGACCGGGCCCGAACCCTCGGAATATGACTTCCAGGCAGTTGATGTCCATGAGGAAGCCTCTCTCCTGTATCTTGCCCATCGAATAAACAGCCAGCTGGTGGGACGCATCGTAATCTTTCCTGTGGCCCTTGCGGAATCCGATGTTGCCTGTGCTTAGAGAGAGTAGCACCTCGCCGTTGGGCTTCGTCAAGGTGACATGCGAGTTGCGCTTATGGGCGTAGATGTGTAGATGGTGGGGAGGCTCGGCGGTTTGTTGTGGGTTTTTTATCAGGTTTGAGACTCTGGCGAGGACCTCTTCCGTCGTCTGAGAGCTGGATGATGTCGCTGCCTTTGATCTTGTGCTTTGAGATAGTGCTGCAAGCCTTGAAGGGCCCGCGTTCTTGCTTTGGCCTCCCAGTAGTCGGTTCTCGAGCTCACGGTCGTTTTTGCTCTGCATCTCCTTGGAGATACTGTTGCATCGTGATGTCGATGAGAAAGGCCTTTGGAGTAGAAGATGTCTGAAGCAGCTCTGGCCTTCTCCGTAGAGAGTCAACGATCGCAAGGCCGATGACAATGGTATTCTTCCACTCATGGCCGATAAAGACGAAGGTCGTAAAGAGAGGTCGGTACGGTAAAAAAAGGGCTCCGAGGGGTCAATTAAAACTAAAACAGCTACTCATACCAGTACGTCTGTATTAACACTGGTAGTGCCACTCTTGTCGTCTCGATTATTCCAATATTCCGTGGCCAAACGTCGTCTTCTTCTGTTTCTTCTGTTGGTTTTTTTTCCCATATTTTTTTCTCTTCCGCCGCGCGCTTGGCGCTTGCAAAACCCAAAAAGGCAAAAAAAGAAGCTTCCAAAATATTTTCTTTGACTTTCTTTTTAATAGCATTTTTTTTTCAACGCAGCATAAAAAGGCGAACAACCATCCGCTTCCTACGATCAAATCTGCTCGTCTGTGCAGATAGAGAGAGTGTGTGTGAGAGTGAGAGCTTTTCGGGTCTTGCACGGGATATTCTGTGTTTGTTCAATTGCAGTGACGCTCTTTTCAGGCTCGGCTGTCGACTCCCCCAGACCCGTCATCTTGCGGTTTAAAGAGCCCTTCTGCTCGCTATCTAGAGGAATACAGAGCATGATTGGAACAGGAGCACTATCTCAGCCTACCGCTGCGCGGTTAGTGCTGCGCGGATGCTCTCCCTTGGCCTCCACCACCCGCGCTCGAGGACAGTTCGCTGGCCGCCGGGTAATTCCCCCAGCCGCTCTTCGACACTTTAGCACCCCAAACGCCGTTCACTTAACCTCCCGCTCGCTTCTCACATCGACTGCTGGGTTATCTCGTCTATCGAGGCATACCAGCGACCCCTTGTGGGTAATCCTTGCTACCAAGAGAACATTTCACTCCGCAGGTATCCTACGACAGCAACAGCAGCAAAAACAGCAAAACCCTACAGATTCTTCTGCCGAGGGCGCTGCGAAGGATCAAACTTCGGACGAAAGCTCGAAGCAGCAGGGTGAACAGGACCATTCTAATGCTAATAATGAGGACGGGAAGAAGAAAGAGGAGGCCCCCCCACCTCCCCCCCATGGTGACAAGACCCCGTGGCAGGTCTTCACAGAGACTCTGAGATCTGAATTCAAAGCCTCGAAAGAATGGAACGAGTCAACCAAGGCACTTGCTTCTTCTGCTCACCAGTTCACAGAGAGTGAGTCGGTAAGGAAGGCTAGATCCGCCTACGAAGCTGCTACCAGTACTGCCTCGTCGACAACGTCTTCAGCGTTAAAGAAGACAGGAACAGCGATTGGAAAGGGTGCAGCATGGACTTGGGATACTACTGCTGTAAAAGGAATAAGGAGTGGTGTCGCCGCGACTGGAAAAGGAATTGAACAGGTCACTCGACCAGTCCGAGATACCAAAGTGTACAAAACCGCTGTAGGAAATATGAAGGAGGTCATAGATGATGGAAGCAGTTCTCGATATGGAGGATGGGTCGAAAAGGAAGAGAGAAGAAAGCGAAGGGAACAATGGGAGTTGAAGGAAGGCAAGAAAGCAAAGATAGAACGCATGGAGGAAGACCCAAAGTAAGTACCTTATAAACTTTACTATTACCTTCAAATGTTCTGAGCTAACAACTTGACCTAGCGCTGGGACCAATGTCACCCTTCATAAAGATGCAGCCTGGAAAGAATCGTGGCGCGAATTCAGGGACACCAGTCCAATGATGCAACGACTATTCTCTCTGAAGAATACATACGAGGAATCCGAAAATCCGCTGATAAGCACCGCACGAAGCATATCAGACAGAGTAGCTGGCTTCTTCGCCGAAAACGAGACTGCAATGGTTATCAAAACTTTCCGGCAAATGGACCCAAATTTCCAGATCGAGCCGTTCTTACGTGAGATGCGAGAATATATCCTACCAGAAGTGCTGGACGCTTATGTCAAGGGTGACGTTGAAACCCTCAAACTATGGCTATCTGACGCACAGTTCCATGTTTATGCCGCTCTGACGAAACAATATAAGACCGCCGGCCTTAAGTCTGACGGCCGCATACTTGATATCCGACATGTTGATATTTCCCATGCTCGCATGCTGGAACCGGGAGACATCCCCGTTTTTATCATCACCTGCAGGACACAGGAGGTTCATGTTTACAGAAAGGAGAAAACTGGTGAACTTGCTGCCGGCATGGAAGACAAGGTGCAACTTGTCACCTATGCGATTGGCGTTACTCGAATTGCGGACGAGGTGAACAACCCAGAAACTCGTGGCTGGAGGCTTATTGAGTTGCAAAAGTCTGGCAGAGATTACATCTAATCTTGTTTTTGCCTGCGTCCCTGTCCTACGCCCATCCAACCCGGAAATGACCCCAAGAATCTACAAATGTATATTGGATGCTTGAAAAGCTTTGAAATATACGGGTCTATATGAGTGCAACAATTTCCCATTCCAGCATAGCATTACATTGCAACACCCCCTTCTCTTTCTCAGTTTCCTTCTTCCCCTACTGTTTTAAAAAAAATCTGGCTGTATACTACTTGGAGTCCAATAGATGTGCTAACGGTGGAATAACGTGCTTGAGGAATGCACGAGATCCGTTTTCTGATGACCGCGAGCAAGTTCATTTTTATTGCCTTGTTTTAATACCTCATTTGTCTCGCATATCACCCATATCTCTTCTCACCTGCTGTATATATAAGTATGTTTTTCTAGTTCTTGGACCAAATAACGAATATTACTTTATAATTTGACGATTTTCCTGAGATAGTATATAAAGAAGCATTCCATGGCATTAATCATAACTATCCAATCTAAAAATACGACCTGATGCCAGGTATCAAACCGGGTCCTATACGGAGCGCAGAGCCCCGAGCAGCTAATCCAGCAAGTCCCAATTCACAACCACAACACCATACTTTTAAGGGCTTGGGCCGGCACCTCGACCAGCACCTCTTCCTCCCATGAAATTCTTAGCCCTGATAGTAATTATTGTTAGCCATGGAAACGATCATGAGGTGTGTGAGTGGGTATATAATGCTTACATCTCGGCAATGCTAGGGTCATTCATTAGAGAAGACATGTCAGGGAGACCACCACCTCCTCCGCCGCGACCGCCTCCAAAGTTCTCGGCCATCTGTCTCAGGGCTGGGTTGTTCATTAAGTTGTTCATCATATCAGGGTTACTCATAAGATTCTGAGCCATATTAGCGAACATAGGATTGTTCATGAGAGCGCTAAAATCGGGCATGCCACCTCCACTTCCGCCTCCAAGCATGCCTGCAAGGGAGGAAAGGTCTGGCATGCCACCCGGTGCACCACGGGAAGAACCAGCGGCGTCATCAACGGCTTCGGCCGGAGGCTCATTTTCCGCCTTCTCCATTTCTGCAATTCGCTTCTTAGCTGTTTCTAGACCCCTCTTCATGGCATCACTGCCGCCATTGCCTTCGGCCTCGATTCCCTTCTCGTAGGCTTCAGCAGAGCCCTTGGCATCACCAAGCGCGAACCTGGCTAGCCCAAGTCGGCTCCAGGCCTTGACATACTTGGGATCAGCAGCAACGGCGACCTCAGCATCTTCAGCAGCCTTTGTATGGTTTCCAGAAGCGGAATATGCGGCGGCACGGTTGGACAGATAGATAGGGTTGGCAGGCGCAATGTTCAGTGCGCGAGAATAACAATCAATGGCAGCGGGGTAATCCTTACGGGCCATGGCTGCATTCCCCTCTGACTTTAGCTTGTCGGATTCAGGAGTGGGAGCGCCAGCTTGGGGGGCGGTTTTGCTAGGCTCCCTTTTTGTCTCGCTGGTGGCGGCGGGATTAGTATTCCTGGTGCCTTTGACCTTTTGGTACACACTGTAGATGTTCAACAGCGACTGGCCACCCAGTGCATCCTTCATGGCAGCCTCGTCGGACGGGTCGACGCCAAATGTGTCTCCCAGACAAGAGGTTGCGATCTCTATGGACTCTGAGTGCTCTGCCGCAAGCGTTCCATCCTTGATGCTGGTATTGAGGAAGTCTATTATGGCCAATGCCAGCTGTTTTTGAGAGTCTGAAGGAGCCTGTAGACAACGTTAGCTCTATGCGACCGAGTTTAACACTGGGGAACAGCAATAAAATACCATGGTGAAGTATGAGAATGCAGTCACTCTTCCTTCTGCGCTGCTCAAGTGGGATGTTTTTTTCCCTTGTTGGCTTTTCTTAAGAAGCGTTACAATGTCACATGACCCAGACCTCGGAACAACCAAAAACGTTAATACGACTTCAAGTTGTAACTGAAGGATGTGAAATGATAACAAGAACTGGCATCTAAGGCACCTAGCAGACATGAGGCATGGAGGTGTTGATTCGAAGATGAGCCAATGCTTTACATGAGCGCCAGATAGTCAGACACAGCGATGTACTGGCCAAATGGAGTGCCCCGAGTCTATGCAGTGAACGGTCCTGAGATAATACAGCAAGCGGTCGAGCAGGATGATGGCGGAACAGAGGCTAATGGGGAGCAAGCGGACGAGAGAGAGCAGAGTAGTGGCTTGCTCAAAGACGAGCAGCAAGGGACGACGCAGGATGCTGGAGGAGATGCATGGGCTGATGAGCCGATAGCTGGACTATGTGTCTCCAAGAACGGAGCCTTGTTTGCTACCATGACAGAGACATCACTAGCTATCTGGCAGACCAAGGTAGGCTTTTCAATTATCTAAGTGTACTTATGAAGGGTACCATTTGATACTGATCGTAACATATAGCCTACAGCCGTTGTCGCGGCAGTCAAACGGTCTCCCCTATCTATACAGAACTACGGCCCGAACGTAGCTCTCCTACTTCGACCTGATTCCGGCATCATTGTTGTACAGACTCTGAACGGCTACTTGATAACGTATTCCATTGCAACTGATGCACAATCACACATATACCAGCAGTTTTTTTTACAGCCACAGTCTAGACGAAACGTCACATCCAACGACTCCCATTCAATCCGTGAAGTTAGCCTACGGTTCAGGGTGGCCATCAAGGTTGATGCCGGAATCAGCAAAGCTGTGGCATTAGATAATGAGCTAATGGTTGCTACAATGAAACCTGCGGCCATACAGCTAATTCGGTGGACTCCCGATAGTAGCGGTAATCAAACCAGCACTGAACTTCTGAGCCGAATACCATGGCTTTCAAAGAAGTCACTTGTTGTGGAAATGATCTATGATCGTGCTATGAACCTGCTACTATGGGTGACGAGTGATGGCCGAGTCTACGCTGTACAGTACGGGTATCGAGAGGCCGAAGAATCTGCTCCTTCCAAGGTCAATTTCACCGGCCATAGATTTCACAATCCAGAAAATGACAACCAGCGAGCACTTCAGGTTGCTGTAAACGCAAGGTTCTCTCTTTTTGCTGTAAGCTGTGTTAGCGGCGAGATATACATATATGCTGCCAGAGATTACTCAGGCAATATCCCGCTGTCCCATAAACTTCAAATGCCGGCGTCCGCAACCACTATGGGAAAGATATCCTTTCTAAGTTATTCATATGACGGCTACTGTCTGTTTGCAGGCTACGAAAACGGGTGGACAACATGGAGCGTATTTGGAAAACCTGGCGGCACTAGCTTTACTGCGGACAAATCGCTTGCTGAAAGTAATGGTGAAACATGGCTAGCTGGAGTTTCGATGGGTGCATGGATCGGTGGCGGTTCTGATATTCTTTTGGCATCCTCCAAGGATAAACGAATATGGGTTCTAGAGGCTGCACGCAGTGCCTTGACCGGTTGTTTTTCGTCCGCAAATCTAGCTCGAGCACTTCTCCAAACAGGCACAGAAATCATTCTATATCGTGGCCACGATCTTCCTGATTTAACAACAATATCGGGTAAAGATTCGTTGTGGCATCATGCCCAGTACCCGCCCGGTTATCTTCACGCTCAGTGGCCTATTCGCACATGTTGTGCCTCACAGGATGGTAGGTATGTGGCTGTGGCTGGCCGGCGCGGCCTGGCTCACTATAGCGTCCACAGCAATAGATGGAAAACGTTTGATGACCCTAAAGTTGAAAATTCTTTTGCCATACAAGGGGGAATGTGTTGGTATGGCCACATCCTTATTGTTGCAGTTGAGTGTGATTCGTCGTATGAGGTACATATTCAATGCTTATCCCTTTCCCATAGGATTCTGAGCTAACCATAGACAGTTGCGTATGTATTCCCGTGAGCTTCCTCTTAACAACTCTTCAATACTCCATTCCGAGCCTCTCCCAGCACCAGCAGTATTTATTGGTCCCTCAGGGGAGGATTCTCTCCTGGTATACACTTACGATAACATATTATACCATTACGTTATAAACGCTGTCGGGACAAGGATAAGCCTTGTTCAGGTCGGTCAAATAACGTTTAATGGGATCGTGAGAGCTCCAGCTCGTGTTCGCGCAATCAGCTGGATACTACCAGAGGATCAACTTCGTATGTAATTTGATAATCCACATAATCATCTACCCAGAATTCTATCTAACACAACCAATTTAGGTGACGGCGACCCATCTCAAGATGTCGCGGTAGCGTCGGTTCTCTTTCTTGTTGATGGAAAGTTAGTATTGCTGCAGCCTTCGATATCGCCAAGTGGAGCTTTGAAGTACGATATGCGTGTTGTAGCTCATGACGTTGAATACTACATCCTTATGCGGGACCAGCTTTCATTTAATTTTGCTCCGCCAAACGATGAACCGAGTTCAGCAGGGCAAACCTCAGAAATAACATCTAACAGCTCCTCATCAGATATCTCACTAAGAGATTCTTTATGGGTCTTTGGCGGGAAGGACCTGTTTGTATGGAGTGATATGCAAGATGTGCTCCGTCCAACTGGCCGATCAATTGAAGGCCCGAAGAACCTACCTATACCCACTGATTTTTACCCAGTGTCGATACTTCTAAATAAGGGTGTCGTTCTTGGCATCGAGCCTGAGATCACACAAAGGCGTGATGTTACCTTTACATTATTGAGATTTGCAATCAGAGTGAGCTCTCCCTCTAATGGTATCAAATGCTCTTGGCTGTTTCCTACTGACGTTTTTAGACTCAATTATTCTTGCCATATGTGCTACAGCACAATTTATCATATTTTGATACACCCTCCGCCCTCTCGATTTGCCACCATTTCTCACACCTATCATACTTCCCTCATGCACTAGAGATCCTGCTACATCATGTTTTGGATGAGGCAGTGGATGACCATAGTACAGGGAACGTTATTGAGGCCCCGGTGAAAGGGAAGCAGTTACTACCTGGGGTTCTGGCGTTCCTCCAAGCCGCCAATCCACCCGAACTCTACCTTGACATACTTGTCCAATGTATCCGGAAAACAGAGCTACGATCGTGGCGCACCCTTTTCGCTTACTTACCTCCCCCCAACGAGTTATTCGAGCAGGCACTGAAGTTTAACTCGTTAAAGACGGCTGGAGGCTACTTGCTTGTTCTTCAGGCATTTGATGATGTCGATGATGAAGATAGTGCGGATAGCATTGACAAAATTGAGGATTCTGCCGTCCGTCTCCTACGGTTAGCATCCCAACGGGGGGACTGGGAGTTATGCGGTGAGATTGCGCAGTTTCTCATTGCACTGGATGGTTCCGGCGAGGTGTTGAAACGTGCAGTTGTGAGGGTTGGGTTGAGAAGGGAGGCTCCTGGCAGTATTGACGTGGATGGAGGCCCAATCCCTCGTTTTGGAATGTTGGACATAGGTCCATGATTTGGAATCTGGAGGCTTGTGTCGGTTGACCCAAAGTCAGGGCCATGCAAATATACCAATGCCAGCTGACACTTAATTTTCATACTACTTTGTTGAATGAACTTTGAACGAATTATACCATATAATGATGAAGCTTATACAGCTATTTGGCAGAACCTAGACCTGCCACAACATGCACCCAAACCAGTACCAGTTATGTATGTAAATAAGTCACAATGAAGGAAGACGAGTTAACATATCCGTCTGCCTTCTGGCAGAGAAGAGAAAATAATTAATCAAAGTTTAGTTTCCAGAGCCCATCGCCTAAATAATGACCTTCATCCATAACAATGCCTTTACCTTTCTTCTTGATATCCTCAGTGCCCACCTTCAGCTCACCAACCATGCATATCTCTTCTTTCCCTTCTGCCCTGATGGCTACTATGGTGCCTGCTTCCAAAGCGTGATCTGCATCAGGTAACCTTCCTCCTGTCGACGTGAGGCCAGGAGCCATTAATGTAGCGCCTGAAAGAACGAATCGGATGGCTCCTCTGTCGATCCCAACTGTAGGCAAGGCGTTAGGGAAAGCATGCAGAACCCGTAGATGAGGGATGAGAGGGCTGTCCATAGACTGGAAGAAAATAGGCTTGGAATCTGCAATGTAGAGTGTTACTCGGTCCGGGCTGTAGATATATAAACCATCAGCTAGCTTGTCCATCTCTACTGTTTATTTGAGAGGGAGGATTCGTATAACACACAGCTTCATGGCTTCCAAAGAAGCCTTCTTTGGTAGAACTTCATCGATATATGGCTCGAACCCGGGATGGGTTTCCAGGAATTTGGTCCTTAACGATCGCTGCACTGAAGACTTTACTTTTGATCGTGCACCGGCGGATATACTGAGCAAACCGTATCGTTAGTTACTTAATATGTTCAAGTTGATATTGTAGACCCCGCGCACCTCCAACGCAGCGGGGTATATTGATTAGATAGCAGTATAGACAGATACCATTTTCCGTCAAGATCCCGAGCTAGATATAAGACAACTTACTCTTTTTTAAACATTGTTTTAAGTCTGTATAGTAGAATTTGATATGTAAATATGTCACTGAGAAATAATAACGAAGCTTTTGCGCTTTGAAGGAAGTTGATAACTTTGATCACATGATGAGAAAGTTGCATAAAAATGTTCAAATTGACGAGAATAAATGAAGTAATTAAAAGGCCATAAGTTCATATTAATTATTATTTCATTTAACGCATTTATTCCCTTGACTAGTATTTTAGTATTACAGGCCGGAAGCGTTTAAATGCTAAAGCTAGGGGAAACTATGTGGTAATTCATGGGCGTAACTATGCCTTGGCCGCACCGGCTTTGATCAGGACGATATCTCCGTCTTCGATAACATAATCTTTGCCCTTGGTAAGGATTTTACCAGCTGCTCTGACAGCAGCTTCATCTCCGCACTCTTTTAGTACATCAAAGTTAAAAACAAGACATTGGATAAAGGTCTTTTCAAAATCTACAAGACGAATCATGGGTCAGTGGGTGTTTCAAGTCAAGCTCGGAAAACGAGAGTATGAATGTACCTGTATGGATGACACCAGCGGCCTGGGGGGCCTTTGTACCCTTGCGGATAGTCCACTGTCGAACCTCATCCGCACCAGTGGTGAAAAAGCTGCCGAGGTTAAGACTCTGACGCATGGTCACAATAATCTTGGGCAAAGCAGATTTTGTGCCTAGCTTCTCACATTCTGCAGCAGCTGCGGCGTCGTCTCCGAACTGCGTTAGGCGCTCCTCAAAGGAGACTGAGAGAGGGATTATAGGGTCACCGGGTGAGTTAGTTTTAATCCATTCAGCAACCTTTGGAATATATTTATTCTTTTGTCGGATATAATCCTTTTCACTGAGGTTGACAAGGTAAACCACAGGTTTGGCGGTCAATAAAAAGAGAGGATTAATCACATCGACCTAAAACGGCGGCGTTCTCGTTAGATCCATATAATGAAAATGAAGACTTCAAGCAAAGGCAGAAACAAAATCGGTATCAACAATCAGCTTTGGATTTTATCTCACGATGACCTGAGGCCATTCGACGAGCTGGGTTAAAGTCGAGCGTTATAGCTCTTATTCATCATAGGAGATACGCATTCAATGTAGAAGGGCGTCTTAAGAATCAAAACGGAGAAAACGGCTTACCTCCTTGGGACCCCAGTCACCCTTTCTAATGTCATTACCATCTTTGAGAAAAGCAAGCACTTTGGCAACTATCTCTTCTTCCTCTTTCAGTTTCTTCATCTCGAGTGACTGGCCACCTCGTCTTGTCTGTTTGGACAGGGCTTCCAGGGCCTTCTCGACGAACTCGATATCTTTGATACGAAGTTCCTCGCTAATGATGTTCAAGTCACGGACAGGGTCGACATCACCCTCGACGTGGACAATCTCCGCATCATCGAAACACCGTACAACCTGGAAGATGGCATCAACGGCACGGATATGAGACAAAAAGGCGTTTCCAAGACCTGCTCCTGTGGAGGCTCCTCGTGTCAGACCAGCAATATCGTACACTGTCAGGTTAGCCGGCACCTCAGACTTGGGCTTGTAGTGCTTGCACAGCCAGTCATATCGTTCATCTGGAACAATAACACGGGCTTGCTCGGGGTCAATTGTGGCAAAGGGGAAATTGGCAGGGTTTCCCAGTGTAGATTTGGTGATGGCTTGGAAAAGAGTAGATTTTCCGACATTAGCCAGGCCGACCTAGCATAGAAACACGTTAGCTATATATATATATATATATATAGATACTGAGAAACGAGAAGCTATGAGAGGGAATTCGCACATACTATACCACTCTTCAGGCTGTTTCCCGGCCGTCCGAGGAGGACCTTCTCACGCTTGATAGGCTTCTTGGGTGCCATTTTCTTTTTGCTCGCAAAGCCTCGAGTGGTTACAAGTGACGGAGAAGATCTGAAGAGGAGAAAAGCGAAGGAGAGTGGATTGGGTGAAAGAGCAGGACCAGCTGCAAGTTTTGTCAAGGGGTGAGTGGGAGAAGAGAAGAGAAAAAGAGAGCGGGAGGGGAAGAAAGGCTGCATAAATGATGGTTATTTGTAAGTCAGTTTTTTATTTTGGTGTTTTTTTATTGTTTGGCCTGAAAAAATTTCGATGTTGCCCTAGACACGGATTATAGTTAATCCGATGTAAGTTAATCGGCTTAGTAGTGTATTATATAAGCAGGATTGGCTGAAGGAAGAGAAGAAGAGAAGAAGACACCAAGAGGACCAATCTAAGCTGATAGAGTACAAGAGCACACGGTGAAGAAAAGAAATATCCGCCGTCCCAGCTGCATGTAACCCCGACCCTGAACTCCAAGCAATAGACATAAAGATCAACCTAAACAGCCATGGTATCGTCGTCATCCTGACTCTCGTCGAGTATCCCTAAAAGCTGGGCATACGGTACAGTCACCCGTTGAAGGTCGCGGTGTTTGCCTTGCTTACAGTTAGCATTGGTCGAGACAGGAGTAGAAGACGGGTAGGATGCTTACCAAATGCTAGAATCACGTCCTTGAGCAATGTCCGACGCGGCCATCCACATAGCGTATCTGACTCGTTCAACCAGGACCTCTGTTCAGGCTGTCCAGGTTGACGGTTCTGCTTTGCCTGCTCCTCCTCTGCAGCCTTGTCCTCGAAGACGCCGCCGAGTATGTCTTCTAGTAGCTCCTCGGCCTTTAGTTTTGCCCCTTCTGCGCCTAGTCGTTTGGCGTACATGGAAAGGTACATGCGGAACTCCTCCTTGGCAGCAAGAGATAGAGTGGCAGCAACTCGGTTCTCTAGATGAGCTATGGAGGCAGAAGCTTCAAAGCTCTCGAACCCTTCACGGGAGAGGAGGATCTTGATTAGGCGTTGTAAGAAATGTCCACGGCCCCGCGCGAGAACCTCCTGGGTCGTATTTCGTTCGAGGAAGGGGACTATTCCTGCAGAGACGGGAGCTGCAGACTCGCCTTCTGCCTGCCCTCGTACTTGTAGGTTTCCAACCGGAGCTTCGGTGGAGTTCCAGTACTGACTTGCCACAGCCCACCATGGCTCTGACAGTCTCTGCCAAGTATACAATGACGGTGAGTAGCTGTAGCCGTCTCCTGTGGATAGGCCGACTATTATTCGACCTTCCGAGCTGATTCGTGATGCAACTATGGATGGGACAGCGGTGGCATGGCCTGTCATTGTGTGAAGAGCTGCGTCCAAAACTGGCTGAAGTGAAATCGGAGGATGAGGAGATGAAAGCGTGCTAATATTCCACACATAACACATCCCTACGGCAGTGATGCATAGTACCCACGACTCCATACACTCTAGTACCACCGCCTGAGATTCAAGCACTAGAGCATTGAGGAGGCGTCTTCCGGCGGGTGTCCAGATATATATGGAGCCATCTTCAGACGCCGCCGCCCAGAGCTTCTTGTTGCCAGTAACAAGTATAACGGCTTTAGGGAGGTAGTCTTGCCATAACGGCTGATCACCACGATTAAGACTGATGCGCACGGGTTCTTTATCGGCACTGCGTCCAGTCAAACTCGCTTGAGAAGGGTTTCGTGCTTCAAAGACAATGTCGACTCTTGCCTTTGTGCTGTCCGTATTACCGGATACGTCCTTGGGGTTTCCAAATGAATCTATGCCTTGGAGGATATGGCTCCTTATTTTAGGAACTGCAAGACGAAGTTGGCTGACAGCCATGCAGGGGTTGACTACCGCGGGTCTAATAAAACTGGGCGTTTCCTGGGGTTCACTGGGTGTAGGGACTGCAGGTACAAGTCCATCTGGCGTGTTGGATAGAATGGGGATAACACCGTTGTCTCTTGCAGTAGCAATCCTTTTCTCAGCAGATCCATCTTCGTCGTCTCCTAATTGAGAAAACTTCCGTCTGTTACCAAATAACAAGGCGGCCAGTCCACCTTTTGGTAGGCCGTCGAATGGTTTTGACAAGTCAAGGACTGACTGCGGCCCCTCCGACGTGCCTTGAGTATTCATTGACGCAGCAACTAATTTTGTCTGTGGAAGTGAGGACTGGGTTCCCACAGCTCCTGATACTAGAAGCGGTGCAATGCGTTTCTTCCCTTCCTTGGTATAGGTTGGCCTTTGTTTCAACTTGTCCAGTTTCACGGCATACGGGTCCTGCTTCGCCTGACCTGAATCTGCCCCGTTAGTAGCTCCGCTTTGGGCTACCTTTTCGCTCTGGGTAGCTTTCTGGGGAGTGGTCGTTGTGGCTGTTGCATCTGCTTCCCCATTAACTGCATTATCAGCATCAGCATGACTGTCTCCCATCAGCGCTCCCATTCTGCCCTTTACTCCACGTAGTTCACCGGCTTTGCTCTTCTCCTCGAGAAGTAGGCCGTCTGTAGATTCGACCATGCCGGCGCCTCTTCGGTTTGTTCCGAACTTCGATAGTGACTTTTCGTTCTCCTCAATGGGCATTGGATGGCCTAATTCCGCGGTTTCGAACCGCACTGCTATGATAGCTCCGTCAAGGGCTGTGGCGAATAAATTGTTCCCGTCAGGGCTCCATGCTAGATCGGATATTGCCTTGACGGAAATATCCTGTGCTATGACTATCGGCCTTGGATTGCTTGTGATCCATATACTTAGCGACTTATCGCCTCCTGCGCAAGCAATAACGGTCACTAAGTTATGGACTGCATTCCCATGACTATCCAGCATAGGCTTTTGAATTGGCTGGGTCGAGTAGAGCCGAGGTGCAAATGCGCAAACCTCAACAGGTGCTTCGTGGCCTATCAAATTGATATCGCTTTCCCATGAACCTCGATTTATGATTGCTACAGCACTGACTGGGCCATTGACGGCGTTTGCAGCTGCTATGTGGTTTCCATCCGGTGACCAAGAGCATCTTCGAAAATATGTGGTGAGGGGAGAGTTCACGAACGGACTTTTAACCGTCTTTTCGTGGACGAAGTTATGTGTCTGGTCATGAGCGGTAGAGTTGGGGAGAGGGGAGTTGAAGCGAAATATTCGAACGGTGCGGTCATCACTGGCGGTAGCAAAGTATTTATTCGCTGGGTCAAAGGTGATACCCTTGACGTGACTCTGGTGGTTTAAAAGAGTCTTTAATTTCTCAAAGGTATGGCCCGACCATACTACAACTTTGGAATCTAGTCCTACAGAGACCAGAATCGAAGAGTCATAGGACCATCCCAGGTCTTGGATGTCGTTATCGTGGCCAATTAAGCGGCGGATAGTACGCCAGTTTTCAACAGGGGGAGGTTCATTAGATCCTGTACAAATATAATTGAATTAGCTTATGAAGAGACCCATTACGAGTTGAATAATTGGTGCGCCAGCCTTTTTTTTATAAAAAAAAAGAGGGGTGTTCATACCAAATGTTGCATGAGCAGTAACATTTGCTTCTTGAGTGTATACACAGACAATTTTGTCATCCGCACCAGAAGCTAGGTACTTTCCATTCGGCGAGAACCGAACCGTGTGTATCGTTCCAGAGTGATTGCTCATAGAAGCTAGCTGTTTAGGCTTGTCCTCGTACGCTGGATCACCTGAATTGTATATCGCCTCGGTAGACCATATTCGTACATATCCATCTGTCCATTCGGGAGCGTATAGCGTCAGCCATCTCATGCGCAAGGTAAAAAAAACAAAGAATCCGCCGATTTCGCCATGCAAACGACTTGGGTTAAGATATCTCACCTCCGGCAGCAGTAACCAGTCTTTTCCCATCGGGCGAAACATCACAGCTATATACTTCGAAATCTTTCCGCTCGCCTATTTAACAGGTGCTCATAACTCGAGGAGAAAGAGTTAGCAAAAAGCCCTTCTCATTTCGGGGGTTCGATAAGGGTAGGCCAGACCTCCATGCGTGAGCCAAACAGGCTTTATGATATGCATTTCAAATGTGACCGTGGATTTCCCTTTGCTTTATTTTCGCACTTCTGGCCTCGCGAGCCCACGGGCAGGAGAGAGGGTTATCTTCTTTTGGAGGGATTGGGGGTGTTTGGGCTGGTTATCGCGTGAGAAGCGCGAGCATAGCTTCGAGTTCGCGGCGAAGAGAGATGAAGCTTCACCCCAAGGCAATTAAGCGAGTAGAACAGCTGTGCATTACTTGCGCGCAAAACGAAGAGACGGAGAGGCGGCCTGGGAGGGAGAATACCCTGAGGAAGAATCAAAAGAATCAAAACGAGCGTAAGACAAAGTACTATCGATAATATATTTCCGTTAGTTACGAAATTCTTTGGAAGTTCGACTTCGAGTTTCATGTGACCGCGAGAGGCTTAGGTCAGCACATAAAAACTGGGAGAGAAGTAACAATATATTCATTCGTTGAATCTATCTAGTGCCGTTGTATTAAACATTATTATATCTATAAAGGTGGTATCAATACTGAAGAAGCGAATTAAACCTGGCAAGAGTTAAAAATTCATCTTTACGTCTTCTCAGGGTATGAACATGCAGCATCTTAGCATATGCCTCCGCTTATATGCATGAGGCAAAGGACGCTTGCTAGCACCCATGAGAAGTTCAATGCGGAGAAAAGAAAAGGGAACAGATGGAGACGGGATGTTTCATGAAGGAGATTCCCGGCTGGCCGGTGGTTTAGCAGCACTTCCATTCAGCAGATTGGATGACCTGGCCTCCTTAGCCTTCTTGGCCATCTCCTCGAGCTCAGACTCTTCAGCCTCGGACCTTTCATCCTTTGCAACGTTATGCACGACAAACCGGTAGGCAATGCGCACAAGTAAGAAGAGCCAGAAGAGATTGAGACTCTGGAGCGCAACCAGTAAAACAAGGAAGCAAAACTTGGTGTAGGTGCACTTGAACTGCTCTTTCTCCCAGTTGAGTTCGGTAGGACCAATATTATCAAACTCGTTGAAGAGAGAGAATATGATGCGTAGGTTCAAGTAGTTGCGTAGGTAGATCCACATGCTGATGGTAGCACCGACGAAGGGCCCTACCAGAGGGCTGTCGATGTAGTTTAGTGCTTTTGATGACTAGAGATATCGCGTTAAAGGGGCCTTATCTGTGACGGAAGAGGAGACTAGAGCTTAAAGACTTACAGCAAGGAAGAAATCACTAATGTCGTGGGTGATATAAACCGCGATTCCGACATAGGTGAAATGAAAGCGATAACTTAGAGCGATGAGGGCGAGGGTAACGACGTGATGCGTCACAAGCTCTCTAAAGTCCTTACGTCTCTTCTCCATTCCTAAAAGCATAACCACAGCCTGCTGCGCCCAATACGCAGCCTGAAACAGATAGTAAAACTTGAAGCCAGCGTCGTGGGTTAAGTGTGGAGAGAACTCATACATCCCACGGGTATTGAAGTACCAAACTGGCGTTGTGCTCATGACATAGAGCCCCGAGGGCCCTATGATTCCAAAATATATAGCTGTGTAGGTCTGCTCCATGAACCGCAGGCGTTTCCCCCGCGACTTCAGGCCACAGAAAATTGCGAGGGGCCGCAATAACTCCTGCATGATGAACTCGCGCGCAACTGACAAGACGATGGTATAGAATGTGACAAACGCGATATCCCATAGCCCCTTGCCATATTGTACAGGCTGAACAGGGTCAGTCTGTTGCTGTTTGTAGGAGAGGAAAATAAAACGATGGAAGACATTGGATTCAGTTGGATTAACGGCATATAGCGAAAGAATGGCTAGCATTGGGACGAGAGGGACAGTCCATGTATGCCTGCTGACCACCTGCTTGCAGCGGTGTAGAAAGGAGGGTGTATTATTATTATTGCTATAATTATTGTTATTCCTCAGCCTGGAGAGCTTCCGTTCCTCGATGGTCTGCAGGATATGACCGCTGGAAACGCCGGTGATTGTCCGCCGCCTGCGAGTGATGCCATTGCTGGTTGTCACGGAGGATATACGGCTGGTCGGGATGTGGAAGAGCGTCGACGGAGGTGCGTCCATTCCTACGGCAGCCCTGGGCCGAAGATAAGACGATGACGTCGTGCGGAGATTTCCACTGGCTCTAGGCTGTGGCAGGGGGAGAGGACAGGGCGGACGGAATACCCAGCTCTGTTAGGGAGTCTTTCTATGGTGTGGTTGAGGTAAACGAGTGTGGAACGCCAGTCTGAGGCGCAAGAAGCGAGTGGACAGGAGATGAAAATGTCCTCCTCTTCTGGTTTCAATAGTAGCAAGATAATGGGAGTAATTCCAACAGTCGAAGGGCAGATACGGTCAGGGGTAAATTGAGCGGCAGAGCCAAAGCCCCTTTCTGTGGTCTGTTCACGTCCCCCTGAACGCAGGCGACGAGGTAGAGGAAAGGAAGAAAGCGAGGGACTGTCAAGTCTGACGAAGAAGAAGATGATGAAGCGGATGAAGAAGAGCAGAACTTCCTCTTCCTCTCCCCTCCATCTTCGTCTTCTTCTCATGACTTTTTTCTTCTGCTTTCGTTCGTTTTTCCTGCGGGCGGGAAAACGTCACGTGAGAGCCTTGTCTTTTTGACCTTTTTCGGCTTTTTTTGGCGATTTTGATATTTTGATATCAAGAACGCGTTTTGGTTGTTGTTTTGGCAACTTTTCCTTATGGCATTATGTAGCTGTACGGTGATCTGGGAGGTTTGGAGCAGACACGGTCTTGTTATATATGGTGGTGGTGGACCACGCAGCATATATATATATATATATACACATATACTCCGTATATGATGACATTTACTCCCGGCTCTGGTACCAAGTCGAGTATATCAAAGAGTGATGACTGGGCTTTAGGGCGACGGCGGCGGTAAGGGACACGGCCAGAGCATCGGTTCATCCAGATAAACGCAAACAGGAGTCTCTCTCTATATTGCGCCTAAACGCAAACAGGGCCCTCTATATTGCACCCCATGTTGTGTCCGTTGTCCGTTGTCTCCCAAGGGGAACCAACCTTTAATCGACATGACACGCTCGACCTGGATTCCTGTTGCACGTCTGAGGCTTGAGACACTCCGGCTGGGCTAGAGTCGTGATCTCCGGTGTCTTTGCGTATGTTCTGAGTTGGCATATCATTAAGACTCTCGATCAGGGGAGATATACAGAGGCCTTCGAACCTTCGTCTGGGTTCTCTTCTGTGGCTGCCAATCCCAGCCCTATTGTGATACACTCTGCATGGATATCTCGAAGGATCCATGGACACTGAAGTCGAGTGTGTTAACTATATATATCGTCCGTTCGGTTTAAGGGGGCGAGTGAAAAAAGGACCCGTGGGGGCATCTCGGAGATATCTCGGCGTTCACAAATTTTTTTCACCGTCAACCCAAAAAGTGGTTCGAACCGCCGCTGTTATATTAACCGACCACTGCTTCTCTTTTAACATAGTCAACAGGGCGATATTCTCGTTTTCCTCTGCGTTCTGATCCATAAAGCTCTCCCCTCCCCCTTGGCGCCAGGCATACGACGATAGCTAGTGAACTACACGAGCTGGTGAACGTCGACATCAAATCGTAAGTCACCAGCGATTTTACCTGTCGTAGGAGCATTTACCCCGTTTGTCTCCCGGCCATATCTGACCTGCTAATGGTAGAAACATCGCAGAGCTTGCAGCCATGTTGTTTACTCGCAGTGTCTCTTTGACCAACTTCGTCGTCGCCTCCTCTGCCTTGGGATTCCAGGTGTTCGTTCTATATCCATGGCACAAACAGCTTGACGATGCATTCGAAGACCTGAAAAAGGAACACCGTAAGGTTCTGCATGGCGAGGCTTCTCGGATGGACGAGCTGAAGAGGATCCGGGAGCAGCTTGCTGAGCTTCAGAAGAAGAGATGGCTTTGAACCATCAGCGGGTCACGGAGAACGGAGTACAGGGCATACATACTTCTATCATAGAGAGGTGGTATACATTTCTTATCGGCTGGCGGGGAAAAGTGGCGTTCATGGTCTGCTTTTCATAACACATAGACACAGCTGCCCTTAATCAAAAAGTCACTGTCAAATCCAGGATTCATCTTCATCCAAACGGTGTTCCTTGTCATTTTCTCGGCAGTAAAAGGTGTCGACGTCGACCAGAGAGTCTTCACCTCTTGGGCCCCAGTTATCCCACGTAGCTAGTAGGGAATAGAACCTTTCAGATATCAAACAAGGTAAATACATAGTACTAAGTGGTTTAACTTGTTTGAATGAGGTATCGAATACATACTATCAAACTCTGTAGACATGCATGCTACGTGACAGGTTCTTATGGATCAACCATCATTGTCGAAAACATATATACAGAGAAGCGACGTGTGATATCGATCGCTGGTGTATGATCCTTTACCCAGAGCACCGTCACAGCTTTGGTATTATTTTGATATTTAGTTTCATCCTTTTGTTTCTGCCTCGGTGGCTGCATCAAAACATCCAACTGCAATCTGCCACTACTTCAGGCTTGGGCTGTCGATTCGCGAGTTGACCTGAAGATAAACGTCAAGGTGAAAATGGAATCGTAGGTATTTATATACATGGGCTTCCAGCTACCATTGGGACCAGGGGTGGATAACCCCTAGAATACCAACACCTTGATTAGTCGAGCCCAGCTGCATAACTCCAGCGAACTTGACTGCGTACAACACCTCATCCTTCCAACTGCCTCTATGGCCGAGGAACAAGAGAAATATGTTGACTCAATACATTGCGAGGAGTTATTCTCAATATTCAACCGTTTTAAAGACGTTTCCTTCTGCTGGCCATCTTTTTACAAACATTCCATCCTTAACATGGCAGCTCGCAACATCCAGAGGCCGGCAGACCCTTGGGAGCCAGGCTAGAGAACTTCATACATCCTCTTCCCCTAATATTATAGAGCCCAATCGCCACTCTACAGGTGGTTGGCTTCACCAAGATAGGCTGCAACGAGAAGCTCGGTATACCAAGTTGGATTTCGACGCCCTCTGTGAACAGGCTGTTAGATTGTTCCCTGGATCTAGTGGTGTAGCCCATTGCGAGAAGATTGAAGGTGGCTTCAACCGAACCTTTATCCTGACGCTTGATTGTGGCTCGAAGGTGGTTGCCAGAGTTCCTACTTCGGTCGCTGGTCCTCCAAAGCTGGCAACTAGCTCTGAAGTTGCAACGATGAATTGTTGTCAGTACACATTTATATATCTTATAATTCGCCTTTTATCGACATCACAGCGATATTTACCAGTTTGCTTCATCCACAGTACGGTCGCACACGTCGATACCGATCCCTGGAGTTCTAGGCTGGAATAATGATCCATCTAATCCAATCGGCACTGAGTACATCATTATGGAACACATGAGCGGTGTGCGCTTATCTGACAGATGGGAGACTATGGATACTGTGCAGCAACTAGAATGCACGAAGACACTTATGATGATGGCCAAGCAGCTCGCAGACCTCAACTTCCCAGCATATGGTTGTCTATATTTCCAAGATGCACCGCTCCCTGACGGCTCACGGATCCCATTCACCAAAGACTACTTTATAGGGCCCCACTGTGCATCCACGTATTGGAAGTGTGGTGTTGGCGAAACTCTGCTTTACGGCGATGACATTCCCGATTGCGGTCCATGTGAGTTGTCCTCGACATCTGAGCCTTGACTATGCAGCCTGCTGATGGTTTTCAGGGGGAGATCTACTGCAGTTCTGCCAAGGGCTGATAAAAACAGGCTTCAGCCGGCTTCCAAAATCGAATACCCAAAAACGTGCAGCGTATAAGGGTTCTGTGGATGAGCATATCCGCCTAATACAGGATGCGGAAATGGCCATATCTCACCTTATTCAACATCCTTTATTGAAAGAAGCAGGCTCTCCTCTGCTGTTGCACCCAGGCTTTCATAAACGGAATATATTTGTTTCGGAATCTGACCCCACGATTGTTACAGGAGTCATTGATTGGCAATCTACAAGTATTCAACCGGCATTTATGTATGTCATGGACGTACCGGACTTTGCATCCCTACCTGACGATCTACCGTTCCTAAAGAAATTTGTAAAGCTTCCAGAGGAGGATGAGTACAACCTCAAAGCTGCCTCAATATGTGCCCAGGCATATGACGTTATTATAAAGGCATTCATACCAAAGCTACAAGCGGCACGCAACCTCGACCCAGCGCTATATAGGATCTTCCACTATTGCCTCACGTCCTGGACCTCTAGCGCTACTGCAGTTCGAGAAGAACTAATTGACCTTTTTCAGAATTGGAGAACCTATGATATTCCAGGCTGTTGTCCATACTCGATATCAGAGGAGCAGGTCGCTGCACATAAAAAAATGTATATTGATTTTGAAGATTCTATGAAGCTCAAGGCTGGGCTAATGCGGCTCTTCAACACTAATCCGGACGGCTATATGGCAAATGATGAATGGAAGAAGGCGTATGAAGCACTGCCAATGCTACGAGAGGAGTGGATAGCGTCTGCTGTCGAGTCCGGAACCACAGAAGAGGATGCAATGGAGATGTTTCCGTTTGATGGGCGTTGAGCACGCTTAATTCATCGAATGCTTTTTGAGGGTCAGCAGACTGCCATTTATCTCTTTTTCTCTTTCAGTTATCATTTAGAAAGTTTTGTATCATAGGCAAGATCTATCTTATACTCTAGGACAGCATATTAAACCCGATGTTTTCTATAGGGAGAGACCGAATATTTCAGAAAGTTTGATTGAGAATGCTCGCCCTTGCACAGCCATTAATGGTAAAGGGTATCCGAAAGTAGAATGGGATTTTCAAAGAGTTGATCACCTTTATCTCCCAAAGTCCATTTTCCACATAACTTATACGGAGTATATTTTATATTATACAGGGCTCTTTATAGTATAGACCTAGGTATTATTATTATCCATCTATTCGAGGCCTAGTACAGAGTACTCCTTTTGCAGTGTTTACAGGACACTCCAGTATATTATAAGCTTGCTTTTTCCGCTTCCTTGTGTGTTGAGATGGAAGTCAATTATTGATGTACCTTTAAGGATATTTAATGATACAGCGTAGCAGCAAATAGATGCCCAAGCGTCCAGATGAACTCAGGAAAGAATGGAGTATACGGCTAAAATATATAGATGCTGATGGATGTAAAGTTCTATATCTCTAGAGGCCCATATGTATATGTAACTTAACAGGCGGCTAGACGCGGTTGCTAAGGAAATGGCGGCTAATATGTATAAGCTTATTTAGGTTCCCACCATGCGGATCCTTAGTTAATTAATATAAGCGGCTCTTCTAAGGTTGGTACCTAATTATATCACACGTGACAACGGTGGCGGCACCAACGATTTCCAATTGTGGATTCTGGGCAACTAGAACTAATATAGGGAAGTGTATTATATTAGTTACATTAAGACTGTATAGTGCTATTAATCTAAGGATTCAGGGTTAGAGTGGTGTAGTCTTCAAAGAGATCATATCTTTAGCATTCAAAAAATGTCATTGCCGATCATTGCTGCCAGACCAATACTGCTTAAGCGGATCCAACACAGACATTATAGTCAGCCCAGAGACTAGCACAAGCGTTGCCTACATCTGGGTTCCATTTATAGCTATTTCCTTATGTCAGTATAACGCTTTTAGAAAGTGGTGACTAGAAAGTATTCAATTTGTATTAACTCACAAGTCCTGAAGGGGAATATGGAATTGATCAGAAATCTTTTGACAGTAGTCTCCAGAGACCACCTTGTACCACTTGTTGCCTAGAGAGTGTTAGTATCAGCCAATGCACTATCTGGGCGCTCACAGAAGTATACTGGACTAACACTTGGGGTTAACGTTTGGCTGGGTAGGCTTGGGCGTGTTGGGCTCTTTGGGCGGCGTAGTTGGAGTTCCTTTGACGCCGATGCAGACATAGTAACCTAGCCATAGAGACTCACAACTCTTTCCAACAGCAGGATTCCAGGAG
>NW_003299164.1:185529-215428 GCF_000151145.1 Microsporum canis CBS 113480 | reverse complement strand
TTAAGGTGAAAGTCTTGTATGTTATCAACAATATTCTGACAAGCTATTCACTGACTTAACCTGGTGATACGTGTCAGTGGCAATTCCGCCTTGAACTTGGCTGGGTCCCGGAGGAGTGGCAGGAGAAGTCATTGCAGGAGAAGTAGTCATTGAAGTCTTTGATACTGTCGTTGAAGTAGTGGTTGAAGTAGTCATTGAAGTAGTGGTTGAAGTAGTCATTGAAGTAGTCGTTGAAGTAGTGGTTGAAGTGGTCCTTGACGATGGCGTTGAGGATGTCGTCACAGAGCTAGGCTCAGCTCCTGCCCATAAAATACAGTATTGCCTGCCGACAACAAGAGCATTGCAGTCTACACCAGCGTTCCACTGAATAAACTGGCTTACATTGATTCCCCAGTCAGAGGCTAATGACTGACATGTGTCACCAGTTGCCGCCGGTGACATAAAAGAGCAGGCACGCGGACGTAGAGCGGCTGCACTGGTATTGCTGACGCCGAAAAGGACGATGGCACTTAGGATAAGTTGAGTGCTGACCATGGTTGCAACGCTAGTGGCGATGGAAATGGCAGAGGACAGAAAATTAACTGGCAAAGGGGGCAAACTTTTAAACAGTCTTCTTAACCCAGCGATGGGGTTCCCTACTCTTTATAGACGGCGTCATTTTCCCTGTTCCTAATACACAGCATTAAACCACTTCTAGTAGGCATAGTAGAATAAAACTCCGGTGTCAAGCGCATTAACTCGCCGGGAACCTCAGAATCTTACAAGGTAGGTACAAAACGTTTTTGGATCTAATTGCTTTAGGGTCTGTAAAGAATAACGAGTTAGTATTGCACACGAGGCCAAATGGATGGAGATAATCACTCTTGGGATGGAGGGCCGTCTTACTTGTTCTAGGGTAGTAATGGAAGGAACTGCGTCCTGGATATGGGAAGATGAATGCGAGTCCAGTAACAAATTGTTCCTTTTTCTGGTTGGACACAAGCTTGCCATCGGAGAGTTCGTCATTGGTAAAATCCATTTTCCTAGCTACACTCGGGCATTAAAACCCAAGGGCGTACCGAACGTTGTCGAGTTTTGGTTCGAGGCTGTGACCATGGAGGAATTAATAGGTAGTCTCTATAGGCTCCGCAGGGGTAGACAGGGGAACCCCTGTAGACTACTATATGTATGAATGCTGGCTACTTCTATTACATATTCAGGGGTATAACCTCCCGGGCGTCGCGGAACTACCTATTCAAGCCTTAATAGGAGCGAATGAAGAGTGCCTGCAGCTGTCCTTTAGGCCCCTGTATCTACCCCTATAGCTATATATGCATATTGTATATGCGTATGTAGGTATGACATGACATGACGTGACATTAAGATATGCACGTTAGTAGCGGCGAAATCGCAAGCGCGAGCCGAACAGCCAATCGCCATGAAGCGCTGTAGTATATCGGGACGCCCGTGCATTTTTTTGGGTAAGCGCGCCAAGAGCGAATCAACCACCTACAACGTCCTGCAGTTTGCCCTACTCCGGACACTCTCCACTTCACCAACATCTTTCATCCCCTTGTCTGTTTCTATCTCTCATTCGCCTTCTCTTATCTGAGCCATGTGCTGTAATAATTGGTGGTTAAGCACGCCTCCGTGTTTTAAAAATTCCCTCTCGCAGGTCACGCTTTTTTACGCTCTTTACTCGATATAAAATGTTGTATGCTAGCGCTCTGAGAAGCAAACGCCTAAACTACACCCCGATCACAGGCGGCATACGAAAATTCTGACATGCTTCTACTGCACATACTCATGCTCCTCCTGCCCCTCGTGGCAGGGGACTCGGATATCGACTACCTTGAACCCAACCCTAGACTTCTTGACGGCCTCGAATTCTCCCTTGTCTTCCCGCGCAACGAGACCTACGCGCCGACGCAGTACTTTCCAATTGTTATAGCCGTACGAAATCCGATCGATGTTTGGCCGCTGGGTTTGCATTTGAAGACGGTCATATGGCCTCACGACGAAGAAGTACCACCGATCGATAGCGAGTACACTTTTCCGCTCGAGGGTTACACTTCTGGCTCATCGCCTACATCGTCTCCTTACTTCTTCGCTATAAATGGTACAAACCTCACCAACGGCACAACCGGTACATTTACCCTCCTATGGTACTTTATACTGCAACATACTTGTAGTGAGGGCGTGCCGCGGTCTGATCCAGTAGAGAAGACATGTATGTCGGGCACCCTTCGTGTGAAGTTCACCACAGCTCATGGCGCGCCACTTCCCGACATTGAGGCGGCTGTTGATCGCTGTTCGAATAGCACCGCTTTTCTCAAGCCCTACGGTCTCCGGGAGTATGGCAACTGTCCTTACGTGAACAGCTCTGGCACCCCACTACCACCGGTGGCAGACCCGTGTCTTGTGAAGCCATTTGCAAAAGAGTTGGCAGCGAATGTCTCAGCAGCCATGTTGGAATTGATGGGGTGTCCTGATGGGGAATGGCAGACCATTAAGCAACCCTGCCCACCTAAGGAAACAAAGAAGAGCGGAGGATTACGGAGCACAACGGGTCTCGGGGTGGCGTGGATCCTGCTGCTCGCGACATTAATATGTGCGGTTCTATAATTATATATGTAGGCATACTGATGCCGGCAGTCCCACACATAAGGCATACTCGTATTATCTGTTTGGGTTATATGCTGTGTTCCTATAATAGACTATATGAAGTGTCTACTAACTATTCCCCTCATACCTATTGAATGTTTTTAAATCTATGCCGCTCTAACTAGCGGCTGAGATTATGTTTTGAACACTTACATAGTAGCACTTTTATGGCCAATCAGGTGGATCAGACCCGTCTATGCAGTTGGTTAACTAGTTGATGAGGCATGCGTGTGAGTGCATATCTTGACTCTGGGTTGAACTTGCAATGACCAGGTCAGGATGATATTTGAATTCTCCTTTGAGTACTCATAACTGAGTCTTACCCACCGACAAATTTAAATACAGGTCTCGGATATCAAAGAGTTGAAAAAGGGGAATTATCTGTTTGAGATGCTGATACCTCCGAAGGCCGTTTAATGCTATTTGCCGCAATACGCCGCTGAGACTAAACATGCTGTGATATTTGAATGCCTGGCCGGTGACCTAACGGGCTGGTGCATAGTCTGCTAGGGAATGGGCCAATCAACTAATCGATCCGGCGCAGGTATTAGAATACAAACGGAAGATATGACCTCCGTCGAATGAGGGAAGACATGCAGCGGGTTGTCAATGGCCTCCATAGTGTCATAATATACCATCTAGCTGGTAACGATACCCCTGACAGTCCGCCAGCAGTCTGCCTGGAGCAAAAAATATCTGCCTTTGCTTTGGATATAAAAGGGATGCCAATAAGCTGGATATGTTAATTCTGTCTACAATCATTTCACCTTTTCCCGACAAGACCTTGGATACTTACATACCTGGGAACTATGGTACGCCTTAGCCTTGGGCTCCCCTTAGCGGGCTTGCTCACTTCTACTTTTGCCACCGTTACTCTTCCCATGCGAGACCTTCCACCATTGTCAGGACAAACATGCCCGGAATCATGCCATGAAGCTGGTTATATGCCATCAAACTGGACGGTGGTCGCTGAATTCGACCAGCTCAAGGCTTGCCCTCGGCCTATCCTTATGGACTTCTCCCTTGACATCCCTGTGTCTGAGAAACAGATTATCCGTACTTGTGACACCTGGGGCACATACTACTATTATACTCCCGCACCGAGTTTTGGCATTCCATCCGAGAACGAGCAAGACCATGTTATCCCGCACTTGGCTTTGTCTGCTGCCGGCAATAATTCCCAGGGAATGAGAGCTCGTTATCAGGCGGTCACCGCTGTCAAGAAGATCCAGAGCCATCTACAACGCTCTGCGGAATGGAACAGAACGATTCTATTCGGTGCCTTTGGGGGTGCGACAGTGGGTGTTTACATTGGCGAAAACATGCAAAATCCTAGCGTGGCCGACTCCCTATTGAAGCCATTCATGGAGAAGATCATGTCAGTTGGCATTGAGTCATCCAAAGCTGCCCTTCTCCAGGTTTGCGGAAATAATAGAACCGGCGATAACACTTTTGGAATCATTGCAGCCTCAAACAAAGGTCTTAGCACCGCTCAAGCTGCCGTCAAGCAATGGGCTAACGCAACATGCGTCGACACATCAAGCTATACGGAATCATCTACCCTAAATGGTACCGTCATCCGCATCCACAAGCCAGTCCCTGTGCTTGTTCCTTCAAATACAACAACAACAAACTTGACAACAAGAGCTATACACATGCCAATCTTGAATGCCCGCGGTGACTGTCGCGCTATTGGTGTCATCTCTGGAGACAGCTGTGGCGCCCTTGCAACGCGATGCGGCATATCCCCAAGTGACTTCACCAAGTATAATAACAACCCCAAGCTATGCTCTAGTCTTACACCCGGCCAGCATGTATGCTGCTCTTCAGGCACCCTGCCTGACTTTAGGCCGAAGCCCAACTCTGACGGTTCATGCGCTGTCTATGAGACTAAGTCTGGAGATAACTGCGCTACTATTGCCGCCGCCAACAGCTTGAAGAAAGAAGACCTGGAAACCTTGAACAAGCGGACTTGGGGTATGCTTCCTCCAACCACTGCTACTATCCTATGGCTAACTCTTTCTCTCTAGGTTGGGCGGGCTGCGACAGTCTCTGGGTGGGTGTCAAGATGTGCCTCAGCAAAGGCGATCCGCCTATGCCAGCCCCAATTGCAAATGCCATATGTGGCCCGCAGAAACCTGGCACACCAATACCTCCAAAGGGCGCCAATATCTCAGAGTTGAACCCATGTCCCCTCAACACTTGTTGCAACATTGTGAGTTATATTTATTGAGCCCCTTCTTGGGGAGCAAAATAGGCCCCCTATACAGCCCTATGCTTTTGAAACTGACATGCAACGAACCACAGTGGGGCCAGTGTGGTACGACGGAAGATTTCTGCATTGATACTCGCGGGGATGGGGCACCGGGTACGGCAAAAAAAGGCACCTACGGCTGTATATCCAACTGCGGTATGGATATCGTTAAAGGTGACCCCCCGGCACAGTTCATCAAGCTTGGGTATTTCGAGGCCTTCAACTTGGGCAGGGAGTGCCTGAATATGGACGTCCGTCAAATTGACTCGTCTTACACTCATGTTCACTTTGCCTTTGCTGTTCTTACGGATGACTTTGAAGTCTACCTAGAAGACGAGTATCAGAAGTATCAATTCGAACAGTTCAAGAAGATACGCAGCTTCAAGCGAATCTTGTCCTTTGGAGGCTGGGCCTTTTCTGCTGAACTGCCACACTATCAAGTTTTCCGGAACGGTGTGAAGACAGCAAATAGGGAGAAACTAGCTTCCAACATCGCTAAGTTCATCAACGATAACGGCCTAGATGGTGTCGATATTGACTGGGAATATCCTGGGGTAGGCACTAATCTCAATCTTCTAACCTAAGATCCGTCACCTTCAAAGATACTAACACTTAGCACCATTTTATGACTAGGCACCTGATATACCTGGTATTCCGCCACCAGATGACGCTTATGAGGGTATCGCGTACGCTGCATTCTTAAGTATCCTTAAATCCAAGCTCAACTCAGGAAAATCCTTGTCAATTGCTGCACCAGCATCTTATTGGTATCTTAAGCAATTCCCCATCAAGGGCATCTCTAGAATTGTCGACTATATCGTCTACATGACGTATGACCTACACGGCCAATGGGACTCCGGTAGTAAGTGGGCAAATCCTGGATGCCCATCCGGAAACTGCCTACGAAGCCATATCAACCTAACGGAAACAATTAGCGCTCTTGTATGTGCTTTAACTTCCCCTTGACCATCAGTAATGCTGACACGTTTTCTAAGTCTTTGATTACGAAAGCTGGCGTTCCGTCTAGCAAGATTATTGTTGGTGTCGCGAGTTATGGGCGCAGCTTTCGAATGGCTGATCCGTCATGTACTGGGCCAACTTGTACGTTCACTGGCGAATCGATGAAGGGCAGATGCACGGCGACATCCGGCTATATCAGTAACGCCGAGATCAGGGAGATCGCTACTGGCTCTATCTCACCCCGATCCTTAAGCCATGGCAACGATAGTAGTGTCGAAATCAGAGACATCTCCGCTAGCGCAAATACCTGGTATGATAAAGATAGCGACAGCAACATCATGACCTATGGCGATAACTGGGTGGCATATATGGTTGAAAGCGTCCGTGCCCGCCGGGCCAACATATACAAGGGTTACAACATGGGCGGCACTACCAACTGGGCTGTCGACCTTGATAAATTTCAAGACCCGCCTAGCCTGATAGAAGGCTCCGATGTGAAATTGAGCTGGCAGCAGATAAAGCAAAATATTAAAAAGACTGGTGATGCGGCAGCTTGTGACAAGGAGTCTCGAACTGGCACTTGGGTTACCCGTGAGTGCACCGAAGAGTTCGTGGCCAGCAGACTAGATTATACATCTCAGGAGAGATGGGAAGGTCTCGAATGTAGTGCAGCCTGGAATGATACACTGATCAGGTGGCAATTTTGTGATCGGCCTAGTTCAGTATCATTCAGTAGTTCTGTTTCGAATTTCCTGAAACACGAAGAGAGCGCAGTAAGTCACTATTTCACCAGATATCTTGAGGTTGTAAACTAACAGCAGACCTTAGACATGCAATAACCTGGCATTAGTTGACAACTGCAGCCCTGATGCTAAATGTGATCCTCATCACTCGTCCTCGGATAAAAAAGAGGACTGGACTGGGGCGTGCTCATACCTGGTCTGGAATTCATTTGCACAGGTCCATGTTGTACGTATTTTCCTATCATTTTATTCTTATATGCCTTTGGGGTTCGCAGCACCTTCGAAGCGCCAGAGGCAACCTTTGAAGTAGAACCATATAAACTAACAAAAGCGTTCTCAGTTGATAAAAAATTATCAGTACTCCCTAAAGGAAGCCGCCATTCAGGTTCAAAATAAAAAGAACGAGTTTGTGGATACATTTGCTCCTGAGGGACACCGGCCTGACGTCCCCCTCTGGCTTAACACGCTCCTTACCGTTCTTCTAATTCCATCTACGACTCTGGGCACGGCTTTCTGGAAAGGAGGTTAGTATAGATACAATGTCAAGAGTGATTTTAATAAAATATCAGTAACTGGTTTGGCTAACTGGAGAAACAGCACTCAGGAACTTGGCTTTTTTTCAGACTAGGCCACTTCGCCTAGACCTACTAAAAGATACCTCACAAGCTTTGGTCTCTGCAGGCTATACAATTTCTAAAAGCTTCATTGAGTTCGTTCTTCTTGACCCCCTTTGATGCTTGTTAAAACAGCCAACTGATGGTAATAACGTATACTCTAGGAAAGAAACAGTAAAAGAGGTCACTTTCAACACGCTCTATGATAGCCTAATCGGGAAATGGACCGAACAGATTGATACACTGGTAAAGGAATTATTCGATGGCTCTGACGAGCATATTAAGCAGCTTAGCAAGATCATCATGGACGGCAAAATGATTGAAGGCAAACACGACGCTGTACCGGATCCGGACGCCGATCACACAGCCTCCTTTCTAGAGCAGAAACTAGCAGAACGAGCCTTCTACGCAGCTGCTATTCCAAATGTGTGGAAAATGCGACAGCCATACGCCAGCTATCCCGTTATTCTTGATTTTGGCCCCGACTGCAACCGGGATATCGGCTCAGACCAGTATTTCAAGAGCGGACAGGACTACAACCAGGGCTGGATTTGCCTCGACGGGCATAACTATATACTTGCCTCCACCTTTGAGCGCGACAACGATGGACCCAACTGTTCACGTAAGTTCATTTCTCCCGTTTAATCATGGCCACTGCTCCCAAAAAATGCCCTCACTGGTAGAACGTTGAAAGCGTGGTTTACTGGGCAAACATAACACGTTGTTGTATTAATGCTAACTTCGTGGTTAACAGCTGAGTATTATGATTGGTGCAACAATATCGATCAGCGATTCCTCTTTTCCCTACCAGGGTTGGATAAAATCCGGAAACCTGATCCCAAATTTGGCAAGGTGACGGTAGAGGACCTCGTTGCTGGGTAAGCACCCTTAGTCTCGTTTTCGCCCTTAATATTTCTTTTACAAGAACTAACGAGTTCTCAGGTCTGTGAATACATGGAAACGCGCTGGTAAATTGAACATCATAGATGGTAGCCCTGGAGGTGTCAATCCTGTCAACAAAGACGATTTTGTTGATCTTTGGGATAATGACATCCGCGCCCCGGGGATGATTCGTATTCCTGTTTGCAGTGTGGAGGAAGCTAGCTTTTTGGCCCAGGACGGTACAGGACACGGCCTCCCAGATGGAGACCGCCCGAGCTTTCCTTGTTTGAGAGACCCTAATAAGAGGTATGAGAGTACCTTTTATTCGTGGCCCTCCAATTGATAACTGCAGTAACTAGCTAGTCCTCTCACTCATTAACATGCACAAATCACATTTCCTTTGTTGATATTACCTATCTACATTTTCATCATAGGAGGTGTTTCATTGGATGCCGCCTAATGTCCCAGAGGGCGTCTTTCAGTCAGCTGCAATCTTTGGCTCGACAGTCGTCCAAAGCAAGGAGTAGGGGACCTAGCTATCATCGTTGAGGGCTTAGCACTGTATAGCGTCTTTATGGAATCATATTTACCATCAAAGCATGAGCGAAGGTGATCTTGATTATATATTTAAAGCTGTTGGCATGAGTGAAGTATGCGCCTACGTACCCGCTATAAAGATTTATATTTGAACATTATATAGGTTGTAGGCCAATCCCTATCCCATGGCGCCCTAAAATTATATATATACAAATAAATATTAAAAACTCGGGGGTATCACGAATCGATCAATCACCTGGTAGCCAGAATTCCAGATTACTTCCACTTTACCTCCTACTGTGACTGTGGCGATTCTTCCAAGGATTGAATGCTTGCTACTGACGCATTTCTGGTCTCGTATGTTATGACCTGGGATACTACTACCCCCCCCTTCTTGGCGTTTAAGGATTCAAATTCTATATCCTGGCCAGCAGAGGTGATGGTAGTAGTGGTCTGGTAGCTGCGGAGAATTGCGTTCTTGCTTTGGCCTGTGGATCGAGAGTCGGCTTGTCGTGCGCGCGAGCTTGCAAAGACAGAAGAGACTACGTCTCGCTGGGAGGTAAAAGTGCCCAGGATGGTGGGAAGATAGCGCACGAAGAAGGGCTTGAGAGATGCCAGTGAGGCAGCGAACTAGGTAAATGATCAGTATTTCGGGGAGTCTATAGACTGAAGAAGTAGGACATTGAACATACCACGCCGAGGTACATCTCGATGGTGCCGGAGATCCAGACCGGATAGGCAGCCCAGGTTTTATCGTATGTGGTGTTCATCTTATACACGTAGTAGACTCGTACGCTACCGGCAATACAGACTGCGAAACCTGCGCCGAAAAGGAGGACTAATACAAGGCGCTGTCTGTTGGGCAGTTTCAGGGCCATGACGGTCGGTATTGGCAAGATAACGACACAGAAATCGGTGAGAGTGTTCACTATGCCACCGGCCAGGAGATGCGCCGTTTCATTTATGCATTTCTGAGGCTTGGTTGACAGAGTCCAGTAAGCTGATATAGGGCTGTTTTCAAGGATCAATTAGCATATACCGTCGCATCAAGGGTATCTTTGATATGGACACTCAAGACTACCATACCGACAATTGAAGACGACCACTATGCAGAAGATGATCATTTCTAGTGCAACAATGGCCATGTTAACTATAACCAGCCACCGCAGGACAACTGAGTTCGTGCCAGCAGTAATCTTCCGTGTAAAACAGAGAAGGGAGAGCTTGGTGAGCGAGGAACCGATCGCAAAGAGGGCTTCTAGCGCTAGAGTGAGCTTCAGGCTCAGGACAAGCTCGTTGAGCGGCACATCCCAGACATGGCGGTTCCAACCGAACTTTTCTGCTCCCAGGACGGTGATGACACCACAGGCGATAGCAGGGATTGAGGCTGCGACTATGAATATATCATCCGAGCCAAAGCTCTTTGATAGATGGAGGCGAGTGAACACGCGGACGAGGACCACGGCGAAGGTCAACGGCGCGAAGATGGCAGTCAAAATGACGAGCGCAGGACCACGGACATGAGCTGGATTCTCATAGTTAGGCATGGGCCAACTAAGCATCACTGAAGGTGGTGGGAGCTGCATGGTTGCCCTGATGCTGATGGGGTATAATTTTGATGCTGCAGTCCTCAGGAGGATAAAGGCCTTGATACTGATGGGCCCTTCAACTCTGTATACGAAGGGGGGGGGGGACGAATAAACAGTTTATATCACAGCAAGGGGGGCTCTTTAGCCCTATGGGGATCTGATACGGATCGATCGGAAAACGTCACGGATGAAAATCAGCCAAAATCTTGCTGTCAATTATCCCATAGTGGCCAGGTTAGCGGCCTTGTAGGTGCTGTCAAAAGCTCACTTCTCCCTCCCTCTCCCCCTTAATGGCGAATACGAGAGAGGAAGAAGAGGAAGAACAAGAACAAGAACAAGCAAGACACTAGACGCCGGACGAGGGGACTCTAATCGGCATATCGACGGCCGTTGGACCAGATGGGGAGATCAACCGTGCCGTCTTCTTGTTGGCTTGAAGGATGTTCAAAGAGGGCATCTGCTGGCAATCTCTCGATAGGCGGCTCTGCCTATATAGCATAGCGGGGTTTATCGTGGCTACGCTGGAACTCGCACCAGCGGATGAGCCCCACGATCGATGTTTGGCCGACAGTAGCCTGGAGGGTCGAAGAGGATACCATAGGCCGGAGCTGGGCTAGATCCATGAAGGGGATCCAACCAGGGGACTCCCTAGGTATATAACCATAACATAGTACATGCAGTTCGCAGAGATCATGTACCATATATGCATATGTACGGAGCATGGGCGTACATAAACCAGGGGTCGAAACGGCTTCTATCTTCCCGGGATCAACGGCCATATTGGCAGCTGTCAACGACGAGACGGACAAGACATATCAATCCCGCCATTGCCTGAAAGAAGGAAATGCGCGAATCCGTCCAGCCGACTTGGAGAAGTCTAGTCTTGTCCTCCTTGCCCTTCCGCCGGGGTTGGCTGTTTCACATGTACCTTGAGAGAGCAAGCAAACATGCCGAACGATGCCGAATAGTAGAGAGAAGAGAAGACGATGGTTGTGTGAATAAACAGGATGGATATGCTCAACTCCAGCCTTACGACCAGGTTTAGAGCTCTGGTGTGGAGAGAGTAGTTAAGAGACCAATCTCCGTCAAACTTCCGTTCAGGGGCTACCAACGATTTGTCCTTGAAGGCGGGAGCAGCGAACAATGCTTGCTGTTGTCGTTGTGTTGGGACTCTCTCGAGTCCACCTGAAGATATTATATACGATATGTAGAGTGGTAAGTCGCTAGAATCCTCCGTCTTCAATATAAATTTTAATCTAGCGTTGGCCAAAGCAGTTTTTAATCTTTCCTTTTGCTGCCCAAGGAGGCCCACGAAGTGTTTAGTTCGTCCCACTGGGCAGGAAACATTTCATCTTGTCTGGATGGTTGGATCAAGGGGGAGATGCCTGTGACTAGCTAGAGAGCTGGTAGTGCCATGATAGTGGCCAAACGGTGGCGTTTGCCGTTGAAGTGGGTATAAACACAGCAATGTACATAAGTACTATGTACATACGATGTCTATACCTTGGATCAGTGAGGAGCATCTCGTATGTTCATTTAGTGCTAGGGATAGAGTCATGATTCCTACAGTCAACCAAATCAAGGGAATCTCAGGTGCGTCCCTGACGCAGGACATATGCAGTAGCATGTATGTATAGCCCTATAGTTACTGCTAATCGTAGTGTATATATATATATAGGACCTCCTCCTGTCTATATATACGAGAGCATGTTCAAAGATGGATTATTTGAATGCAAACCGGGACCCAGATATAATTATACGGCGTAGTAAGTCCCTTGTAATAACAACCAAACATCTCGTTCGTCCATCTCTTGATGGGAAAGACGTCACTCTTATGAAACCGCAGTTTGATGGTATACGCCTCTCTGCTCCTCGAGGGCATACGATAGCGATGTCCTATGACAACGCCCCAGGACCAGCACTGCTGGATAAACAACATCTTCGTGGCCTTTTCCCAGCAGCCAACCTCAGTGCGGTTCTGGAGAATCGGCCGGCCCAGGGAGTTCGTTGGAGTTACGGAGTACATGTCCTACAAGCTCCTTTCATACGTTGAATACTTCACCAGCCATGACTCTTGTTTCTTAATACACACTGAAGAGTACTCTGAAGACTGCTGAACCTGGTTGAAAGTCGAAAAGTGGGAAGCCTTTCGTGTCAGGCCGCCAGTTCTGATTATTCGACCAGCATCGAGCGACAAGGTGGAGAAAACTTCCAATGCAAAAAGACGGATAATTAACGCCCTCGGACTTCTAGCAACGATCTATCGCCAGCTAGTCAAAGATATAAGATTAATCGAAAAAATGACATCCTCTTTTCTCTCTTTTCTCAGTCCTGATAAATAATTGCTTCTTTTCGTTCTCACTTTGCCCGGTCGGTCAACATTCAAACGCGACATCTTGGAATACACCAATGAGATGAATATCCAACACTTTTACCGCTTCACTAAACCCTTGCAGAAAAAGGGAGAGGTTTTACAAGGGTTTATTCATCAGAAAATGTGCAAGCTTGACCAGTGAGCGTTGGACAACCGATGAGTTCACAAGGGGCTGCGTCTGCGACTATGAATGCATGTGAGTCTGCCCTTTGCCCAGTCGCGAGGCTGAGCATCTCCTTCTGCAATTCAGGCCTGGCCCAATAACATTATGGCAGACAAGATGGTTGAGAATCGAGAGTATACAGATGCCTCTACACCGCCGGGTGAGCATGAGCAAGTATGCTCAGAGGTTTGGGTATATATACCACCAGCCAGCCCAAGGGAATCTCTTGGTCATCGCGGATAACAACCCTAAAGATTGACTTGAGAAAAAGCACCAGAGAGGCCTTTACTGAAACCATGCCGAAGACACGCGCAAGGAATACTGTTTCTGAATGGGAACAGCACCGGGAGGAACTTAGGGAGCTGTACAAGAATAATACCGCGGGGGAGATAGCGGATTATATGAAAGGAGAGCGCCGTTTCTGTAAAACGTTAGTCCTTTTATCCTGCTACATGCTCCCAATGTATGTTGACCTTCTATAGGGAGCCTGAATACCGTCATCATTTCTCACAATGGGGTTTCAAAAAGTCCACGGCAAAAGAACGGTGGGAATATGCGTTTTGCATGACACGGAAACGGAAGCGAGAAGGAAAGGAAGAGACCGCTACGTATAGCCGCGGGAAACGGGTTTCTGAGGAAACGTTCAAGAAGGAGGTGGCTCGTAATGTTTCTCTCAGCTATCAGCATACGTGTCTGGAGGGTAAGGAAGATGATTCTTCTAATATAACTAGTGGGAATTCTCTCTGGTACTGATCGATTTTTATATCTCTAGTTCCGCCAACCCCCGATGGAATCAAAGTTTGCACTCCAGTGGATACCAACGACTACTGTGATCCAGGTAAGGCGGTTATTGGATTTGTCCAGCTAGAGAAAGCGTTTCTCTAACAGCTTATTCTTAATGTAGGCCCTCAGAGCCCAGGCTGTATCCAGGCTGACGCAGCTATTGATACTGGTATTTCTCTGCATCTGAATGATCTCCCTTGCTTTCAGTTTCAGAATGACCAGCTGAGCCTTTGTAAGGCTAATTCTCTGACTTATTGTCTGGAAATAGTGGGGAATTGCTGACTTGAAATAGTTGGAGCTCAAAATACAAGAGAGCTAGATATCAGCTCTTCTGATACTAGCTTTCAAACACCTTTTGATACCTTTCTAAATCTGATTGAGACTCTGGGAGATCCGTCTGCTTTTGATTTTAACTATACACTGCCTCAAAGTGCAATCGTGTACCAGCAATATTACTCCACGGCCCAAGATATACCACATAACAGTCAAGACAATGCGATTGTTGGATCCGTGCCCAAAGAGCTACTTCACGAGGCAAGAAAAATGCTTTCTGAATGTCTACAAGAACGCGGACACACGCTTGATTTTCCAGCGGGAGATGACATTGGCGATATTACGCGATCCCTGGAACCTGTCATGATTGAACAGCGCGACGGTGATCTGGCAAGAGGCACCAAAAAGCTCTTTGGACACTCAAAGTCAAATGCTTTACTCCAATTCTTTCAGTTCTGCGTCTATCTTTCTTCCAATAATCTCCTGACAGACTATAGAACAGAGAAATTGCTTCGATGGCTGACTAAAAATGGCTTTCGCTACTTGTTAAAGGACGTCCTTCGGTCCAAATCTACCACCGCCCAGGTTTTTGCCTCCAACTTGTTACGAATCGCGATGAGGCAGGGGGATATAGAAACATCGAAGATTCTGATTGATGCTGGAACGGAAACCGATGTACCGAGCGGTATGACAATCAGGAGTACTGCCCTTCAGGAAGCTCTTGACGTGGAAGGGCCCAATTGCATTCCACTAGTTAGGATGCTCCTAGACGCAGGGGCAAATCCAAATACAGGTGGAGAGGGGAGAACGCCTCTTTGTAGCGTGTTTGGCTATTGGAAACCTCACACCCTGGAACTTGTGCGGATGCTCCTTAAAGCGGGGGCAAAACCAGACCCACAGTTAGCTGCGACCAAAAAGACACCACTACAACTTGCGGTACGGCAGAGCCGACCCGACGTTGTACAGCTCCTGTTAGATGCAAAGGTAAACCCAAACAGGGCTGCATTAGGATGCCTCACTCCGTTACAACTTGCGTGCAAGCACAAAAACGCGGAAATTGTTGATATGCTGCTTGGCGCTGGGGCCGACGTCAATGCTACCCACACACCGCACAGGGACTCCGATGACCTACATATTTGTTCAAATTGCGAAGGCGGTGCTGAGACTTTCAGGACACCAATCCAGATTGCAGCTGAATACAGTAACTGGGAAGCCGTTCAGCTTCTCTTAGAATCTGGGGCAGAAGTCAATGCATCGTTATCAACATGCTGCGAGGAAGAGCTCAAAGATGAACTATCATATCCGGATTATGAGTATGATGAGGATGATTGGGTTTATTTCTATCCTATCCCTGTTTTTACTCCATTGCAAGCAGCAGTCAAGGCAGGGGAGATGGCCATGGTTCGTTTGCTTCTTAGCGTCGGTGCCCATATCGATGCCAGATCGCGGAACGACTACGGGTTTACTGCACTTCAGATTGCAGTACTAACTGGAAATAAAAGACTAGTTCTCCTTTTGCTACGGAAAGGGGCTGATATCAATGCTCCAGCTGGGCCGTATAATGGCCTGACTGCTCTTCAGGCTGCTGCAATGGGGTCGAACAACAACGAGTTGCTGACTCTCTTGATCAATTCTGGAGCTGGTGTTAATTTGCCCGCTAGTAAGAGGAGAGGCATGACTGCATTACAGGCTGCGGTGCGAGCAAGAAATATTGAAGCAGTTAATATATTGATAGATGCTGGAGCAGATGTCAATGCGAGACCTAGCGACGTCGGTGGAAAAACTGCTCTGCAGACTGCTGCATCTATGGATAATAACACAGAGATGGTGAAGACATTACTGAAAGCCGGAGCAGATATTAATGATGTACCAGGCCTCTTTGACAGGGTTATGGCGTTGTAAGCGGCAGTTAAGGCTGGCTAGAAAGAGACAGTCCAACTGCTTCTCAAAGCTGGAGCGACTGTTGATCTTCCAGCTCACCTGTCAAGCCACTCACCTCTCTTACAGGCAGCCAAAAGTGACAACATCGAAATTGCAAAGCTTCTTCTTTCAGCAGAAGCTGATCCTAATGTTCCCGCTAGCTACAATAACCCACTGACTCCTCTACAAGAAGCTGCACACAAAGGCAACATTACCTTGGTTGAGCTACTTTTAAGCTACGGTGCGGATGTCAACACTCCCGCATTCCTATCTGAAGGTAGAACATGTCTGCAGGCGGCGGCAGAAGGTGGTTCTTTGTCGGTAGTAAAAGCGCTATATCGGGCTGGAGCTGACCCTAATTTGCCGCCAGCGAGGATCTTTGGAGTTACAGCTCTTGAAGCCGCAGTGGAGAAGAAAAACTTCGAAATCGTCAAATTCCTACTTGAGAATGGCTCTACATTATCCGTCGCAAATCATGAGAGGAATATACTCAGTCTAGCAGTACGGACTTGGACTATCGACGAAGATCTGATCAAAATTTTGATTAAGGCCGGGGCAGATGTTAATCCAACTAGGATCGATATGGCTTCGGGTATTCCCGCCGGTCGTGTCCTTCTTCAGGACGCTGCCGAACGAGCTAGCTATAGCCTTGTACAGACAATTCTAAGCGCGGGTGCAGATGTTAACTTCCGGTCATGCTCTAAATATGGCCCCGTTACCGCGATCCAAGCCGCGGTAAGAAGCAGAAATATCGATATTGTACAAGCACTTCTTGATCGTGGTGCCAATATCAATGCGCCGGCTAATGAATCTTATCCTGGGTTCACTGCTCTTCAGGAGGCAGTGTCAAGCGGAAACTTGGATATTGTTCGGCTTCTCTTAGACAATAATGCTGACGTCAACGCCCCCCCAAGCCCTACTCATGGAAGGACTGCGCTGCAAGCAGCAGCGAGTAATGGAAACGTTCGGCTTATCAAGATTCTTCTCCAACGTGGCGCAGAGGTGAATGCCCCTGCTGCTTTAGACAGCGGAGTTACGGCACTCCAAGGTGCAGCAATTGCGGGAAACATTAGGATTGTCATGATGTTGCTTGCCGCAGGTGCTGATATCAATGGTGCACCGGCTATAAAGAATGGCCGTACAGCTATTGAAGGGGCAGCAGAAAACGGCAGGTTGGATACACTGCACTTATTGTTGAACCACCATCCGGATACTGAAGACTTGGAGCTTAAGCGAACGAGGGCTTCGAAATTGGCCTTTAAACATGGACATTTTGCAATTAGCAGATTCATAAAGGCCTATAGGAAAAACTAGGCTTTGCAATACATTGCCTACTGATCTGTTAGGAGTGGATAATTATAGGCTTTCCTCTCCCTATCCCTTCCGGTATAGTCATCGAGGAGTTGAATTACTACTCTTGAGGTGCATCGAGAGATTTATGAGAGCACTTCGATGATTTGTGTATCACTACCTAACCCATTAACAAAGCTTAATTTCCGATCAAAATCTAGTACGATGATTTCAGGAGTACTGCCCAAAAACAAAGAGCTGATTGAATGTGGGAAACAAAATTCTATAGCAGCTACATTAAAAGCAAACGCAGTCTCTCAATATTTCCTCATCGATATATCACCACTCTAATTTCTAATACAGTATACCTCAACCTTGAATTCCCTTTGAAACGACATGTTCTCTGCGAGAGCGGCTATTGAGAAGCGGATGGGGCCGAGGGTTCCATTGATATTTTCACCTGCTGGTGGTGAGGTTAGCTTATGCGTCGTCTGTCCTTCTTGGTTCAAGTAGATATCATACCATGTAGAATGTTGGAGCTTGAATATCCGCAGCAAGCGCATCATCAGACCGGGCTCTGTTCTTGGAGGGTAATATCTGTTAATCCCATGACTGATTAGCTTTCTCTCACAACATTTGATGAGCATTCAGAGATATTGAAAATACCATTATATTCACCCGGCCATGTCTGGAGATGCGATACGTAGGACCATAGTGCCAATAAAGCAGAAGGGCAAGTAACGAGAAGTGTAACAAGGGAGATGATAGCTTCGGTCGACAGAGCCATTTTATTCAGCCAAAAGCACAAATAGGTCAAACTGGTTAGAGGGACCCTTCCGGGCAGGACGTGAATTTATACCCAAAAAACTCCCACATTATATCTAGGGGCATCTATCATTTCTACTGTAAGGCATAGTATCGATGGCTGTGTAGGTGCTCTCAAATCCGACAATATGTTATTAACCAATAATATCCTTCATGCTGATGAAAGCCTATAGGCCGACACCACAATAATGACCCACAAGTAAAATAAGACTGAATGCAGGTGACAGCCAGTCAGCGAGCAACAAGTCTACAAGGGAATACTAACGTGAGCTAGCTAGCTCCTGCATATCGAGGGCTGAGCGAAATTTTGGAAATGGCCAATAGAAAAAGGGCTGAAAGTACTCCAGCGATAACCACCTAGGTATTATTTACATGAAACTTCCGGATAAAATAATATTTTTAAAGCACTTCTGTGTTTCATTAACACGAATTATAAGTACTCTGCTACAGGCATCTCTGTCTAAGGTCTAGAGAAGTCACACATCTCCTAGTCCATATATGTGTTTCTACCCTTTTAGTGGATGGAATGCATATAAAAACCTCTGAGTGAGGCCATGATTATCTCTTTTCCGGATAGTAGGTTTAATTCTTGCGGTTGTTTATTATATTTTATTTAATATTAAGTTGAATTCCGTGGTGATATCTCGAGCCTAGTGGTGAACAACTTATTTACTTCAAAGAAATTTAGGGTCTTTAACAGCATGTTGTCTTCCTTTTCCAACTTTCGAGTTACTTACATACATTTTACACTACTAATTGTCTTATTTGCACCTGGGATGTCTGCTCCATGTCCAAACTGTTGGCCTTTGTTCAGCTGCTGCTGTACAGACGAGAATTCTGATCAAGCCCAAGCGGATACGACAAAATTATGTGTATAATCTACCAATGAAGGAGTTTCAGTTAGTTATACTAAATTTTCCTGGAGTATCTGAAGCCGAGTATAGCTGGCTGCCAAATCAAGATTGGTGCCAAGACAAATAACGTCTCCACTACGCGCTTAAATGGTGGCAACTAGCGGGCCGATGACTTGGCAGGGACAAGGCGTGTAGCTGACGAATTAAATAAATGCTGTTATAATCAGTAGCATCTAGCAGTCAGTAGACAAGCTGCAGAGCTTGTATACAGAGTACCCCACAAGGCGTAGCATTTGTTACTGGTATAAAGTATTTCAGCTAAAGTTACTCTTATAGAGAGACATGGAGTAAATGGCACTAGTATTTTGTGAAAAGTTGGTAGATGAGGTGGTTTCAAGATATTGTAGAGACTTTACGATTCAAGATTTATCTCTTCTTTATTTATTATTTATCATTTGTATTACCACTTTTCTTTATGTGTTTCATTTCTTTCTCTTTTTCCTCTCATATTTCGTTCATTTTTTTAAATCTTGATTTGAGCCTCAACCAATCACGTGACTATAACACTGTATCACGTGATAAAAACTACTCTCGGCGCTTCTTTTTTTTTTTTATGGACTTGGACTTTTTTCTGGTTCACATCAAAATATTTTGCTTCCCGTCTTTCTCACTCAGTATCGTTCTGATATCGCCATACTTGTGCTAGGAGCCTTTCTTGCTGCCTCACTTAGCGACCGAAACACTGTGTGCCCATGACACTATGGCCTTCGGTTGTTACAGAATAAGCTTCTCGATATTGTGAGAGGTAGCGAGCAGATATGGAGGACCGCATCCTCGACACCCCTCTACGGAACATGGCTGCAGCGCGCAAGGCTCTGTATATGGGCACCGAAGCAGCCTCTGATGCCCATGAGGCTTTGGAACAGGATACAATAGCTACTGTTCCCATCAACGGCGAGCAACCACTCCTACCGACTCAACCGACCCAAATCTTGACCCAACCCACCCAAATCGTCCAGCATGCGAATCATGCAAAGCTCTCGCCACAGCGTAGCTCCGTGGTCCAAGTAGCTGGCTCATCCCCTCTCGGCCCATCAGTGCAAGGCTCGAATCGGAATTTCTCAGAGTCCATTGCACCTAGCGGAACCCACTTTCGACCTCCAGCCTTTGCCACAGGCCCAGTCAGAAGAACACCGGTCATAGATCTTAGCGAAGATGATGGGCCTACCTACCGCGGTGGGTCTTCAGACGATGATTTTTCTACTGTGCGAACTACAGATATAAGGCCCTCGACGTTTGCAAAAGCAGCTCAAAGCCCGGAGAAAGATGGAGACATACCATCGCCTGTTTCAGCATCTGGAAGTTCTCTAGCCAAATTTCGCGAAATCACCGCAGCTGCATTCTATAACTCAGACCTACAAAAGGGCCAAAAACGATCCGCTGATAATGCGAACATAGCAACGAGCCTTTCAGAAGTGTGCAATAAACGAAATCGGACTGCATCCATTATGTCTGACGACAACAACATTCAGCTTATTCAAATAGAAGATTTCACTCTAAAAACCAAAGTTCAGAGATTATGCTCAGTATACCCCAATAAATCAGTTAAGTTTTGTCTGGATACCCTTATGCAGCATCGCGGTAATTACCAACATGCTCTTGAGTATATTGCAACGTCGGAAGAAAGAAACCCCACAAATCAAATGTCCGAGGATGAATTGAGCTTGGATTGCGAGCTTCCTCGAGTCTCTGCTGTAAAACAGCAAATTAAATCCAAGGGTCGAATCCAGGATAAGTGGACTGCCAGCCAACAGCCCATGCTTCCCCGCCCAGAGTCAGACGAGAAGCCGCAGGCACCACGCCGGCGTCTAATACGAGGGCCTAAATCCCGTCAGGAATCACCTGCGGATACCACTAACTCCGAACAATCTACACTCCTTAAGCCACCCAAAAAGCTTGCTGCACGTGGTAGAGCTCGGCCAGCCTCCCCAAAAATCCCTCTTGAGGACGACTACTCTTCAGGCTCAGAAGCTGAAATTCAAACTCCTGACGATGGATCCCAGGAAGCAAAGGTCTTGGATTTTTTTAATTCATGTTCTCCAGATGATCTGGCTGATATTGCCGAGATTACACTTGAAGTTGCAAGCGAATTCATTGCACAAAGGCCATTCTCGACATTAGCTTCTGCGCGACGTGTCTCGATTGAACAACCCGATACCTCAGGAAAACCTCCAAGTAAAAAGAAAATCTCCAAGAAGCTTTTCGGAGATAAAGTGGTTGACAAATGTTTGGATATGTGGATAGGTTACGAGGCAGTTGATGCATTGGTCGCGCAATGTGAATCTCTTGGAAAACCCATAGCAACAGAGATAGAACGTTGGGGAGTGGACATATTTGGGTCGAGGAAGGATGGCGGCGAATTGGAACTAGTTTCTCTTGACAAGGCATCGCCAGATGGAATCCAAGACTCTGGTATTGGAAGCCCGTCTAGTCGTCGATGCTCGAGCGAGGATGCGGACGACATCAAAGATAAATCCCGAGGCAGAAAATTCATTTCCCAGCCTGCTATAATGAGTGACACAATTACGATGAAGGATTATCAAGTTGTTGGAATTAACTGGCTCAAATTGGTCTATGACCAAGGCCTTAGTTGTATTCTTGCCGATGATATGGGGCTAGGAAAGACCTGCCAAGTTATTGCTTTCCTTTCCCATCTCCTTGAAATAGGTGTTACTGGGCCTCATTTGGTCGTTGTCCCAGCTTCGACCCTTGAGAACTGGCTCCGCGAGTTTTCCCTATTCTGTCCAAAGCTCAAGACAATGCCCTACTATGCAGGCCAAGCTGCCCGAGCAGAAATTAGACAGGAAATAGAGGACAACAAGGATAATATCAACGTTGTCATCACAACCTACACCATTGCGAAAGCCAAGGTCGATGCGGCATTCCTTCGGTCGATGAATTTTCATGTTTGTGTTTACGATGAGGGCCATATGCTGAAAAGCAGTAAATCTCAACTCTATGAGAAGCTTATCCGCATACCAGCACAGTTCCGTCTACTTCTTACTGGTACTCCTCTTCAAAACAACCTCCAGGAGCTAGCTTCATTGCTTGGGTTCATCCTACCCTCAGTTTTCAGAGAACGGAAGGATGATCTCGAGTACATATTCAGGGCCAAGGCTAAAACAGTGGATGATACACACTCGGCCTTGCTATCAGCACAGCGAATTGCTCGAGCAAAATCCATGCTTATGCCATTTGTATTGCGGCGTAAAAAGCATCAGGTGATTGACCTGCCCGCTAAAATTTCCCGTGTTGAGTACTGCGAAATGAATGAGTTTCAACAGGAGATTTACCAGAACGAGATCGAGTCAGTGAAGCAGCATATAGCCGACCGAGCGGCGGGAAAGAAATCGACGAGAAACAAATCATCTAACATCCTGATGAAATTGCGACAAGCCGCAATTCATCCACTTTTCTACCGTCGGTTCTACGATGATAAGACACTAAGTCGAATGTCGAAGGCATGCCTGAAAGATGAAAAGTGGGCGCATTCTGACCCTGACCAAATTTACACTGAACTTCGCGAATACAATGATTTCGAATGTCATACCCTATGTACAGGCAGCCCCGCCTCACTTGGCAGGTTCTCGCTCAAAAATAAGGAATGGATGATGTCTGGGAAAGTCGATAAGCTTTGCGAGCTCCTGACTAATTTTATCGCAAACGGCGACCGGATTTTAATATTCTCCCAGTTCACGATGGTCATGGACATCCTGGAGCAGGTCCTGGAGACACAAAATATCAAATTCTTCCGCCTCGACGGGACGACCAGTGTTGAAGACCGACAATCAATCCTCGATGCCTTCCATGAGCAAGTGGATATTCCGGTGTTTATGCTGTCAACGAAGGCCGGCGGCGCAGGGATAAACTTGGCCTGCGCTAACAAAGTAATCATATTCGACTCGAGCTTTAATCCGCAGGAAGACATACAGGCGGAAAACCGTGCCCACCGTGTCGGCCAGACACGTGAGGTCGAAGTGGTACGCCTTGTGACAAGGGGAACAATCGAAGAGCAGATCCATGCACTCGGACAGACAAAACTAGCGTTGGATCAGAGAGTTGCAGGGGAAGATGAAGGCGCACCGTTCGGCGGAAAACGGGACGATGAAAACCTTAAGGCAGTGGAGGAGCTGGTCATATCGACACTTGAATTGGAGGGCCAGAATAGCTCTTGATGCCATGCACCGTTATCATTACACATCACGTCACTCCCCCCTTGTTCTGGCTCCATTCTCCGTACTTGCTGTGTGGCCTCCATCTATCTGGCTGATGCCTTCGCCCTCCGATTAACAGATACCCCATTTTCGATGCCGGCCATGTGAAGATACCCCCTTGGCCAACATAGATTTCTTGTATCAATCTCGCATGTCTGGGGGCGAACCAGTGCCTGATGAGCTGTCGGCTCGCCTATTTCACCAGCACCTCATAGGCTCCCACTTAGAGTTAACTTACAGCCTAGAATTCCACTAAGAAGTGTTCCTGACCTTCCTGAACCTTCTAGCTGAAGATAATCAGGGTCTTAAACACTGAAATATAGATAATATATACGTCCGAGAGTCTAATCCCGTAAAAATAAAGCGGGCTGTCAAGTCAATATCAAAGTGTTCTATAGATATCTCGCAACGCAGCCAAGCGATGTCTCTCCTCGATGGCACCGGTGATATGTGCAAGAGTAGATGGATGTAGGATGGCCACTTACATATGATATACATGGCCGGTAACTATATACTTTTAACCGTGGCAATGATAAGACCGGAATATTAAACATGGGCTCTCTTGGCTGCTGGTTACCCCTGGCTGCGGATTTCTTATATTGCACTTTCTTATATACTTATGCATCCTACCTACATATACAGGATGCTGGGCGGAGCGCCTCGGAAACGCCGTTTTGGGAAATCTTCGACTTCACGCTCAACATAACGACAACGACGGCGACAGTGGACAATGACAACCCAGAATATTCTACGAGCACTAAACTCGCTGTCGAAGCCATCCCTTGGTTACAGCAAGGAGAATCCACCGACGTGCCCGGCCTACAGGACGTCATCACTCTCTGCTTCTACCCCAGAGTTAAGTCACGCTTGCGGCGGGAACAGCGTTATCTCGCCCGCTTCGCTTCGACCCAGGCAAGGGCCCAAACCCATGGCATCCGTATAACTGATATGTGTGTGGAATAAGATCATCCGACTGTAGCCTTTCTTTTCGCGTGGAGCTGGGCACCTAGAATAATCCTCCTCGACCGTGGACATGGGAGAAGCAGAGAGGCAAACGAAAAGCTAAGAGTTTCTTAACTCCATGATGCCAGTCCATAGAGACAACACTAATACAGACGAAGGACCATACTACTATGTAATACGGGGAGAGCTCATTTCAAGGACTGGGGAACACGATCTCGATCCTCTCGGCATGCTCTCCAGGAAGAGTTAATCTACGCCAGCCCGTCGCCCAAATGTCACCTCAAGAAAGTCCCAGAACTCGCTATATCCTTGCTTGCTCCTCGTGACGACAGTTGGACCGCAATTAAAAGCTGGGCGAAAACTTCGAGAAGGGAGGCCAAAGGGAGATTTCCATAATTTGCCTCTGGGTTCCCCATATTTACTTGGAAAACCAAGCCACGCCGCCTCTCGTTTCGGCCTGTTCTTTTTTTTTGTCACCAGTCACCAGCCAGGTCTTGCTTGCTGTCTCTTGCCGCCTACATAGTATGTTGCTTTTTGTTTCTTCGGGATAAATGGAACCTCTTGGCCTTGGCGACGGTGGAGAGGAATTAATATCCCCATCCCAAGGTCGAAAAATTTATATCCCCGATCAATAGATATCATGGCCAGATACCACGACAGCATGACACATCTATCCAGTATGTCTCGCGGAAGACCAAAGCCGAAGACGAATATGGACATCCCGGGCTGCTCCCCGGCATTGACGCTGCGGAGAATGGGGTACGATAACTATGCCTGCTCTTCACTGAAGATAACAATGGGCGAGTTGTACAGTTATCTCGCTCTGTGAGACCCCTAACCGCCAAGGAAGCTAGATAGGTGAAGCGAGCAGTTTAGCATGATGGATGATATCCCTGCTTGCAGGGATCGACAGCAGAGGAAAATCAGCTTTGCATGGGGTTCGAGCTGGGGAATGCCTGGGGGACCTGCAAGTTATACGCTCGCCTACTATACTATGGTACATCCAGCTCAGCAATTGACTTGCGGGGGAAGGCGGGGGAGAAATAGACAGGCACAGCTTTTTCCACCCAGAATCAAATTCCGAGGAGAGACATCCAACCCGAAGCAGCAAAGTTTTGGAAGAAAGCCCTACTCTGCTCTGGGTTCCTGGATGCACACCCATGCGATCAAGAGCGAAATCCCGAACAACCGGCAGGTTGCGGCCGTGGGAATGGGAAATTTGGTCCCCGTAATGAACCGAGAGAGATGACTCGAGAGAGGACGGGCTACTGAAAAAAAAAAAAAACGGTTGACCTCAGCCTCCGGGCAGCTGGTGTATATTAAGCAGCTCGTCCCCAGCTTTTGGATGAGATCGGCAGGATCTTCGACGAGGAAATCCCATCTCAATAGCTACCTCTTCCCAAAGTGCCCTTCATCCCTTCGTTTTGCACATCACAGAAACCATCATGAAGACACAGTTGTTGAGTCTGGGAGTTGCCCTCACGGCCATCTCTCAGGGCGTTATTGCTGAGGATGCCTTGAACTGGCCATTCAAGCCGTTGGTTAATGCTGTGAGTATATACACAAGATCGATCGATCGTCCTCTTGTCCCTGTCACTTATCGCTCTACAGTAAGCAAAAATACTGGAGAATCATGTGCTGATGTAAATGTATAGGATGACCTGCAAAACAAGATTAAGCTCAAGGATCTTATGGCTGGCGTACAGAAACTCCAAGACTTCGCCTACGCTCACCCTGAGAAGAATCGAGTATTCGGTGGTGCTGGCCACAAGGATACCGTCGACTGGATCTACAATGAGCTCAAGGCTACCGGCTACTACGATGTGAAGATGCAGCCACAAGTCCACCTGTGGTCTCATGCTGAGGCAGCTGTCAATGCCAATGGCAAGGATCTCACTGCCAGTGCCATGTCCTACAGCCCTCCAGCCGACAAGATCACTGCCGAGCTTGTCCTGGCCAAGAACATGGGATGCAATGCTGTATGTGCGCCCCTTTTCCATTCTATATATCGACTGGTCGCTTGGAAATTCAGAAGAGCTGACAATTGCAAACAGACTGATTACCCAGAGGGTACCAAGGGCAAGATTGTCCTCATCGAGCGTGGTGTCTGCAGCTTTGGCGAGAAGTCCGCTCAGGCTGGCGATGCAAAGGCTATTGGTGCCATCGTCTACAACAACGTCCCTGGAAGCTTGGCCGGCACCCTGGGTGGCCTTGACAACCGCCATGCTCCAACTGCTGGAATCTCTCAGGCTGATGGAAAGAACCTCGCTAGCCTTGTCGCCTCTGGCAAGGTTACCGTCACCATGAACGTTATCAGCAAGTTTGAGAACAGGACTACGTGAGTATTGTTCCATACTTTGGTCAACAATGATATATACACGTACTAACACTGCTCTATAGCTGGAACGTCATTGCCGAGACCAAGGGAGGAGACCACAACAACGTCATCATGCTCGGTTCTCACTCTGACTCTGTCGACGCCGGCCCTGGTATCAACGACAACGGCTCCGGTACCATTGGTATCATGACCGTTGCCAAAGCCCTCACCAACTTCAAGGTCAACAACGCCGTCCGCTTCGGCTGGTGGACCGCCGAGGAGTTCGGCCTTCTCGGCAGCACTTTCTACGTCGACAGCCTTGACGACCGTGAACTGCACAAGGTCAAGCTGTACCTCAACTTCGACATGATTGGCTCCCCCAACTTCGCCAACCAGATCTACGACGGAGACGGCTCCGCCTACAACATGACTGGCCCCGCCGGATCTGCTGAAATCGAGTACCTGTTCGAGAAGTTCTTCGATGACCAGGGAATCCCACACCAGCCCACCGCCTTCACCGGCCGCTCCGACTACTCTGCCTTCATCAAGCGCAACGTCCCTGCCGGAGGTCTGTTTACTGGTGCTGAGGTCGTCAAGACCGCCGAGCAGGCTAAGCTATTTGGCGGCGAGGCTGGCGTTGCTTATGACAAGAACTACCACGGCAAGGGCGACACTGTAGACAACATCAACAAGGGTGCTATCTACCTCAACACTCGAGGAATCGCGTATGCCACTGCTCAGTATGCTAGTTCGCTGCGCGGATTCCCAACCCGCCCAAAGACGGGTAAGCGTGACGTGAGCCCCCGTGGCCAGTCTATGCCTGGTGGTGGATGCGGACACCACAGCGTCTTCATGTAAAGAGATTTTAATGTTTCCAGCTGTTATGAACCTAGCTTTCTAGAGTATAAATTATAATTATACCATTTTTTCAATTATCTATCTTGTCTTGTAGTCTTGTATGTGGTTTGCGCGTGATTTTCTTGAAAGTATTTTTCATGAGCCGGTAGCCCCGGCGTTCGAAGATGAAAGGATAAGAAAATGAACCATGACCAACGGGAAATGTATTTTAATGCTCCCCTCGAGATGCTCCAGAACGCCAAGCCGTATCGTATATAGAAAGAGTGAAGATGCAGGAAAAGAGAGTACAGCTCCGTGTAACCTTTTATGCGGTGATTTGGCTGGCGAGCGTATCACCTGTCATGGCACTAGAGTTGATTGACATGTCGATGTCCCTGGCGGCAGGAGGCGTAGTCGTAAGATCGGTCTTTGCTACTTTCTCATGGATGGGCGGCGCCAGGAGTTCTGCGCTCCGCTTGATGCCCGCCTCTGTCCTGTCGGAAATGCCTAGGATGCTGTCGACCTTGTTAGCGGCAGGGAGTAGGTCGTCAAAGCCCAGGACGGTGCAGCAGTGGGTGTATGTTCTGGCGGCCTTGGCGACCTGAGCGGTCTTGTCCTTGCCGGGCAAGAAGATGTTGAGAAGGTACTTTGTGTTGCCCCATTTGTTCTCGCATTCCATGGCGGTGCTGATGTATTCGTGAGCGAGGTCACGCCACGACGCCAGCCCGCCGTCTGCAGCGCTACGGAAGCAGGAGAAGTTCGACTCTGCCGATGTGGCTATCATGGCGCCATCGACGTCGTACTGGCTCATGAGCGCGAGGGCGTGGTCTCTGGACTTGACGTCTCCGTTCATGAGGCATGCCACGCCCGCGGAGCGACAGATGGAGGCTATCATGGGCAGCTGGTCGCGTATGGCAGCCTCGCGGGGGCGCATGGGCGTTGTGCGACAGTGAACGGTCAGCCCTGTGATGCCGGTGGCACAGAGGGCGGTGACCAGCCTTTCGGTCTGTTCAGGGTCTTTGAGGATGCGTATCTTGACGGAGATACCGATCTGCCAGGGCTGGCCGACCTCGCGCACGAGCGCCTCGAGGATCGAGACGAGCCGGTCCGGGGTCTGCAGGAGGGCGGCACCCATGCCGCCAAGGGTGCTGAAGGGCTTTGGACACCCGGCGTTCACGTCAATGCCGGAGACGTCGTCCGCAACGACTCTGGCAGCCTGGACGGCGAGTTCCGGCGAGGCGGTGCCCAGCTGGAAGACGAGCCTGCCCTTCTCCCTGGCCGGGTCGATGCGATAGATGACTGATACCTTGTCAGAAGCCGGGCCTGGGTGCGAGGGGATCCGGGTGAACTCGACGGTCTGGTTTCGAGGGTTGACACGCCTGACGGCGCCAATAAGAGAGCGGTCGATGGTCTCTGGGCCCCAGACGAGGTCTGCACCGTACCTCAGCGAGACGAGGCGGGAGGGCAGCTCGCCGGAGCGCACCATGGGCGCAAGCACGATTTTTCCACGGTAGTCGACTCCATGTTGAGGGATGGGCACTCTAGCCTGTGACGTGACCGAATTCGTTCCCAGGGCCATGACGGAGCGGATCAGCCTGTTCATATCATCTCCCACTCTGTCGTGCCCAATACTGTCGTCGCTATCGCTCTCTATCGCTCTCTATCACTCTCTATCGCTCTCTATCACTCTCTGTCTTGCCTGCAAATCTCTTGATGAGTCTTTTTTCCTTCTAGACGGTAATATTTGTAAGCACTTACCTAAGCATGGAATCTAGATCGGGAAAACCAAACATCAAGAGAAGAAGAAGAAGAAACCAGCGAAGCAGCCACGCAGCAAGCAGTCAAGAGGCCAGCAGTCAAGAGGCCAGCAGCAGCTGAAGCAGAAGCGAGCGGCGGCATCGATTGACTCGTCTAACAGGTCTTGTTTTGGCTTGAAACGGCCGTGAGACGCATCCTAGCTGTATCCTTGCATCAGAAGCACGACAGCTCGGCAGTTCATCGAGGAAAACAGCATCAATTGAGAGAGCAGCCGGGCAGGAGAAGGCATCAATTGCATCCAGCTCGGCTGGAGTATCATACTGTCGTCTGAGGAACTGCGAAGGCTGAGCGTCGTGAAGTGTCCGGTTGAAGGGTGAAGTTGACGCTGTCGAGGTCGAAAGTTCAGGGTCTTCGATGGCCGGCAGAATCGCCCCCACAATCTCCGAGGCTGCCCTCCGCCTCCGCCGCCTTCGCTGCCCCTCGTCGACTTCTTCTTCTCTTCTTCCTCGCTCAGCTTCATCTTCTTCTTCCTCTCCTCTCTCTTCATCCAGACTGGCGCCAGCAAGTATCAGTCGCACTGCCTTGTTATCACGGCATCTCTCTACGTCTTCGTCATCCAGCATGTCCAGCTACACCGTCCGCAACGTCGGTGCGCTCAACACCCTCGAGTGGAGGGCCTTCATCGAGAAGGATGGCGTCCCGGTCTCGCCCTTCCACGATATCCCTCTCTATGCTGATGAGAAGAAGACCATCCTCAACATGATCGTTGAGATCCCTCGCTGGACCAACGCGAAGCAGGAGGTGAGTCTGTCCGGCAAAGTCGATATACGTCCACGCTGACACTGGCAGATCTCCAAAGACGACTTCATGAACCCCATCAAGCAGGACACCAAGAAGGGCAAGCTTCGCTTCGTCCGCAACTGCTTCCCACACAAGGGCTATCTCTGGAACTACGGTGCTTTCCCACGCGTGAGTCCAGTCTCTGCAAGATCCTGAAACACGGGATGTGCTAACTGCACAGACCTGGGAGGACCCCAATGTCGTCC